>NC_088604.1:61465546-61790546 GCF_036013475.1 Columba livia
AATATTTTGGGAGTGATACTATCTGGAAGAATTTCAGTCCTCACCGTGTTTTATAACGGAGGTGCTGTAAAACAATCATAGGGTGGGGTCAGTATTATTCAATATATTAATCAGTGACTTGGATGAAGGAATAGAGTGCACTGTCAGCAAGTTTGCTGATGACACCAAGCTGGGAGGAGTGGCTGACACGCCAGAAGGCCGTGCTGCCATCCAGCGGGACCTGGACAGGCTGGAGAGTTGGGCGGGGAAAAATGTAATGAAATATAACAAGGGAAGTGTAGAGTCTTACATCTGGGTAGGAATACCCCCCGGTTCCAGTGTAAGTTGGGGAATGACCTATTAGAGAGCAGCGTAGGGGAAAGGGACCTGGGGATCCTGGTGGACAGCAGGATGACCATGAGCCAGCACTGTGCCCTTGTGGCCAGGAAGGCCAATGGCATCCTGGGGTGTATTACAAGGGGGGTGGTTAGTAGGTCCAGAGAGGTTCTCCTCCCCCTCTACTCCGCCCTGGTGAGACCACATCTGGAATATTGTGTCCAGTTCTGGGCCCCTCAGTTCAAGAAGGACAGGGAACTGCTGGAGAGAGTCCAGCACAGGGCAACAAAGATGATTAACGGAGTGGAGCATCTCCCTTATGAGGAAAGGCTGAGGGAGCTGGGTCTCTTTAGCTTGGAGAAGAGGAGACTGAGGGGCGACCTCATTCATGTTTACAGATATATAAAGGGTGAGTGTCATGAGGAGGGAGCCAGGCTCTTCTTGGTGACAACCAATGATAGGACAAGGGGTAATGGGTTCAAACTGGAACACAAGAGGTTTTGCTTAAATTTGAAAGAAACTTCTCAGTGAGGGTGACAGAGCACTGGAACAGGCTGCCCAGGGGGGTTGTGGAGTCTCCTACTCTGGAGACATTCAAAACCCACCTGGACACATTCCTGTGTAACCTCATCTAAGTGTGCCTGCTCTGGTGGGGCATTGGACTAGATGATCTTTTGAGGTCTCTTCCAATCCCTAACATTCTGTGATTCTGTGATTCTTCCAAGTTAATGTCTGCAGAGGGCACATTAATACCACCAGATGCGGGACAAAAGTTTTCCAGTACCCTCAAAATCCCAAGAAGGTCTGTAGCTGTTTTACTGTGGTTGGTGCAGGAAATTGCTGGGGTGTTTGCTGTACCTTATTTGGTATTTCTCTAATCTGCCAATGCCAAACTATTCCCCCAAATTGTACAGTAGCACTAGGGCCCCGTATTTTCTTTGGATTCATTGCCCAGCCTCTGCTGTAAATGTGCTTTCAGTGATTCAGCAGCTACTTAAATTTCTTGTTGTAACTCTGCCATAATCAGTAAATCATTGATATAATGGCAAGTGGTAACAGCACCTGACTATAGCTGCTGTCACTTGGTTGCAAATGGAGGGACTGTGTTTGTATCCCTGAAGCAATACTTGGAAAGTATATTGCTTTTGTAGCCAGGTACAAGCAAACTGATTTTGGCTTCCTGAAGCAATGGCTATCAAAAGGAAAGCATTAGCAAGCTCTATCACCACATTCCAGGATTGTAAATTTTTTGCTATTTTTTTCTATAAGAATAACCATGTGTGGTACCGTAACTGCAAGCATGGGGAGGGGACACACATTACTTTATTCATTTCTCTATAATCTATAGTCATTCTCCAAGTGTCATCTGGGTTTTGAACATGCCAAACAGGATTATTAAAGGCAGCCAGTTTCCTTAAGGATTCCCACTTGTTGAAGCACCTAAATGCTTTGAGTTATTTCCTCCTCCTCCCTCCCACCCCCCCAGAATACAATATTGTTTTACAGTCACCACCTTGGCAGGCACGGGCAGCACAGCAGGATCCCACTTCAGGAATCCACACCAGACAGTTACAGACCAAATAGCAAATCCTGCTTGTGAAATCCTGAACCAGAAGTGACCATTTAAAGTTTCAACTGTTTGTCCCACCAACACATCAATACCCAAAATATATTCTGTAATTGGGGAAATTAACACCACTGTGGTAAATAGAGAGGCACTTCCAATTGTCAAGGTAACCTTAGCTCAGAGGGCAGGGGCTCCCTCATCTACAGATCTGTGATGTGGTTTCTTTATTATTAATACTACTATGTAATAGAGTAGTCTCAGCTCCAGTATCTACCAGTGTGAGCACATGTAAAATCCCCCCAGATCGCCACTTTATCGTTAAAGAACACAGGGGCATCGCTCCTCTGCAGGGTAAGAGGCTACAGCGGCGGCAGTTTGGGGGAACCTGATGAACCTTTGTTTGTGCTGTTTTGGCATTTTCCAGGCTCTGCCTTGGCCTGAGGCGGCAGGCAGGGCCGTGGGTGGGCGCGGGGCTGGCAGCGGGGCTGGGGGCAGTCGTGTTTTTTGTGTGTGAGATAACTTTTGCCATTGGCAAAACATTTCTGATGTCGTGATCCCATTTATTTCTGATCGTGGGACACCAGCTTGTAAAAGATCATTCCACATCTGTCTCCTTGTCACCTGTGGTGTATTACCTCTTTTCTGTTTTGCCGGCTTTCCTTTATCTACCACCTGCACAGACGGTCCCGAAATTAGAGCCCAAATTTCCCACAAGGTATTTGCTAGATCGCCCACGCTACCCGTAGCATTTACCACTGCTGGTATAATCACAGGTTTTAGTGAGGCAGGTGCTCCTCTGAGAAGCTGCCTTTTGATACTTGTCGTTACGGCTGCCGTGACCGGACTGGATCCTGTAGTCGATGCATAAGCCATCCCCATCTGCCGCAGTGAATTAACACCCTCCTTCATTGTATGCCATTTTCTGAAGGACAACACTGATTCGAAACCTTCATCACATGCTCTTGAAACTGCTGCACATAACCATTGATATAGCGTAGGTGCAATAGTATTTTGCCCATTGGGATCTCTGATATTTTGCAGCTGAGTGTATTCAAGCTGTACCAGATAATCACTAGCTATAGGGCTTCATAATATTTTTTCACTCGTTAATATACGGATAGATGCAGCTCCACTATCCCAAGCTCGCAAAAGCCATGCTAGTAAGCCTTCCCCCCTCTTCTGCTGATAGATCTCTGAAAATTCCCTTAACTCTTTCAGACTGTAGGTACACATGATCTGCACCCCCTCACCTGCTTGTTCCTGCTGCCTCTTCCTCTGTACGGGGGGCTGTGCTCCTACCACCTCCCTGCCTTCTAAAGCCAAATCAAACTCAACCTCGGAGTCTGAGAATTCACTCCAGATATTTCCATCCCACTCCTTGGGGTCCCACAAAGGTTTTGTGATGAGAGCACGAACTTGGGAAATCGAAACCTTACTCTTTCTGCATCTGTCCCTTTGTTTATTAGCAATATGCGCTACCAAGCACTCTACAGTACCTTGCAGCCTGTGGCACTGCTCTGCCTGAGTAGTAATCACTTCTCGCAGGATTGCCTCCGCATCCTGGAAAGCCCTGATTTCCTTTTCCGATTCTCTCACTTTACTCCATAATGTGACAACTTCACATTCAAAAGCTCTAAGACCGGTAACCAATAACCATCCCAATCTTCCCGCAAACTGGCAAGAAGAGTCTGATGCCGTTTTCCACGGCAACCCGCACATTGCCGTTTCGATTGCCTGGGGAGTAACCGCTGCCCCGTCATCCATCTCAGGCCAGGCTTCTGGCAGAGCCCACGCAGCCAGGAAAGCGGCCACGGGGGCCCAGGGGTCAGTACTGGGCCACCCCGGAATACCAAGAGTCACTGTCGTGGCCTCCTCAGGCCCTGACTCTTTTCCCAGCGAGGGCATGGCTGCTCCTGGATCCTGCCGACTGCACAAAAACGTGTGAGCCGGCACAGGCAGGACACAGGGAACGACCACAAAACCACAAATGAAATGCAAAGAAAAAATTTAATTCTGTTACCTTGCCAATAGGGAGATCCCCCACGCAGCAGCCGGGCAGAGGCACACAAGAGGGGACGCAGGCTCCGCGGAGCTCAGGCCATGCTAGAGGATGGCCAAACCTGCTCTTTTCCCTTGTTTATCATGGATTTGCACAAGGATAGCTTTCCACTCTGCTTTGATCTTTCCCACAGCAGGGCAGGAATCTCAAGCACGTCTGATAGGGTGCCTCTAAGACTTTCACGGCCTGTGTTATCTAAACACAGAGGTTCTTCTTGTCAAACACACAAGGCTAAATAACAATTAGTGTGATATATGTGTTTTTCTACACCCCAGCTGCAAGTCACTGAAGCGTGTTTATAATCCTCCTTGCCAGCCTTCTGTTATTATTCCACATTGGTTGTTCATATATCACAACAGAAACATTTTGCCAACAGGAGGTAGGGAGGAGAGGAAAAAACTTGAGTACTCTGCAGACATGAAGGAAACAAATTGAATTTCACTTCCCAGTATCTTCTCAAAGTTATATAGTGCTGAAAAGTGCAACTGAAGGCTAGCAGGAAAAACGTAGATATTTCGTGTTGTTTTCAGTGTTCCCAATTAGGCCCTATTTGACAAAATTTACTTTTCCAGGTAGCATCTCTCAGGATACCAAGATCTTGAGAAATGCAAATCAAGATGTGCAGCCATTTATCTTACCAGTTTGTTCATAGAAAATATGTTTAATACATGCTGACTTTTGTTTCAGGGCCACCTCTCTTCACAGGTATTTAGAAGACCCAAACATTTGCAGGTGAAGAAAGCACAGTAAAATAGACTGTAGGCAACTGTCTTGTGAAGTGTGGGCTAACAGGGTGTCCTGGTTTGGGCACATGAGGTGTGGCTCATCCAAAGAAGAAAAAGTCCGACAAACGAGAGTAACAACCAGAATGACTTTTGAGAAAGACAATTTTGGTTTATTGTCAAGATACCTTCTTCTCTCTTTTCTCATCAAGTATTTCAGATAACTTCTAACACGGATTAACAGTTTCTCTCCTAAGAGGTCACTACCATTTCCCAGACACTTGTGATAATTTGAGACAGAGCACGTTTGTGGCATGGAAAGTAATTTTTGAGATTCTTTGTTCCCAAAATCCAACCTGGGTCTGCAGAGGTTTTCACTTCATGCAAGAAACTCATCCCATGAATTAGATGACCAATTTGTTGCATAGTTAGTCCTGGGATTCAGAGCTGCACTTCAGAAAAAGCTTTTATTTTACACAAGCTTGCTTGCCTAGGGTTGTGCTTAACAGTCTAGAAATAAAGTAGTGCTGGTGATTTTTTAAACTCAGAGAAATAACTTGTCAACTGCTTCTCATGTCCCCACATACCACAATCTGCACTTCTGACAAATCTTGCAAAAAGCTCCATCAATGAGTGGAGAAAAACAGTCTTATCAGTGTTCCATACTGGAATAAATAAAGGGCTACCCTCTCGAATATTACATTGAGGTACAACTTTTTCCTGTATACCGCATTGCAGAGACCTTTCTGTAGAATTTAAGTTTGGTTGATCCCAGATAACAGACTTGTGCCCTGACAGATCGAGTGTGCTGTGGATGGGAATATGCCAGTATCACCTGGAATCACCGGTGGTTTGGTTCTGAATGTCATGCCCATGGCTTCCAAATGGACATTTGAAGAGCCACCCCAGAGCCACACATTGACTTCTGGGCGACTGCCCGACCCGTGCTCCCAGCCGTGTGCTCCCTCGTGTACACGTGTTTGTTGTCTTAAGAACTCCCTGCTGAAATGTACTTTTGCTTTGTATTAGGACGCTATAAAAAGGTAAACATATTAAAATCCTTATCACTCCCTAGTTGTGACTGCTATATAACAAAATCCTGACTAAGGAGAGAAGGATGGGACTGTCAGACTCCACCAGGGCAGCTTCTTGAGTGGTGATGCTGCACTGGGCACTGAACGCTCCTGTCACCGTAATGCTCTTTCACAGATTTTAAACTGGCCTAGAAATCAGTTTACTTTTTCCAAATGAAATTACTGATGATGTTTTCAATACTCTTTTCACACCCGGTTGCAGAAAAATGGACACAGAAATTCCTGCCTTCAAGAGCTTACAATGTGTATTTGACTGACTTTTAACACAGACATTAGTTTACTACCGAGATGTACAAGAAGAACATGGGAGTTAAGCAGTTCTTAGATACTGCCACTGTGGGAACATTCTTCTTCAAATGGCAGATAGGACATTTTGTTCCCTATTTTTCTTCTTTGTTGCCAGATTTTATCTAATTGTTTTTGTAATTGATATCTCCCCGCCCCCGGCAATTAGTTTTTACCATCTAAAAAATAACTTCTTTTTTACTGTTTTTTGCAAGAGGTAGTGAATTTGCAGAAACTTCTGCAACCTATGTGTCCTGACAGAATTTTACTTCTTTTTTGTACCTTCAGTAGCTAGAATTTCTGGTTTTATACCAAAGGCTAGTGCACAAACAGAGCAGTATACTACAGACAGAAGCAACTCATAAATTAGGATTGGGATCGTCCTTTCTCTCTTCTGTATATACCTCCACACATACATATGGATTTGCTATTAACAGACAATTTCCTAGTAAAAATCAATGACCTTTTGCATTAACCTTGTTGGGAGAAGAATTGATTTGCCCTTAAAAGGTTGCTTGCACATTATGGGAAAGAATCTAACTGGAAAGAGCTAAATTTGCAACATAAAATGTACTCATTCTGCTGGGGAAGCACTATCAAGGCTTTTATCCAGACCTTGAGAATAACATATGACATGGCACTTCTTTATCAAACATCTCTATATTTTACCTTGTTGAGGGTCTATTAATTCACACCAGTATGGCCAGAGTCACAATCCAGTACTGAATACTGCAAGATCTTATTGGTGCACTCTGATTAAAAGTTGGTAACACCTCTTTAAACCAAGAAAATTATCAATTTTATGTTAGATTACTTTTCTAGTCTTAACCATGAAAAAAAAAACCTTCTGAAAGTTGTTCAGAAAATAAAGTATACAGGAGGAACTCAGAAAGCTAATATATTGTCCTTTGCATATAATGTACTTTGAACATTATATAGCTAACATAATGTAATGAAGTTTTTAAATAAATAGATAAAATCATTCCTCATTGCCACTGAAACTTTTTAATGGTTTTGTTGTTAAGACCATCTGTTTAATCTTGTCTTATAGAAAAAAACAATGCATTGTTTTGAACCACTTAAATAAATGCACTGTAGCCACAGCTTTGTTGGAGCAGTGACTGCTGATAGAAATGATTTTTCCAAAACTTTGTGGAATGGAAACCAAACCTGACAAGGTATAGTTGCTTGCAATAGCCTGAAGACATTACCCCTGTGCCGCATGCCCAAGTGTCCTCTCTTCAGCCCAGACACTCACTGAAGGTTTAGCAAGTCCCCAGCATGCAGGTGTCTCCAGAGAACTGTAAGCCGGTCAGTGGGAATCACTGGATGCAGGGATGTTGGTAGAAATTTGGCATCATCCACCTGAGCTTTAGTCTTCCTGATCCCATATTCTCACCAGATTTCAGACACAGCTTTGCTGTACAGAGCCCTTCCAAGAGTTGTGCTCCAGCCTGTAGCCACCTGCCAAGTGTTGCCTGACGTCTCCTAGAGCATCAATCGCTCAAGCCTATTACTGCTGCTCTAAGCTCACAGAATTCTGCTCCTTTTTGCTCTTATATTTTTTTTCCCCATGTTTGACAGACTTTGGCCTTCTATACGCTTAGAATTGCGAAGAAACACATAAGCTAAATCTTTTCTTTCCTCTTGCTGTGACTACCCCATTGGTCCTTTGCTGCCTTCTCTCTTTTGTACTTGCTGAAGCTACTTTTATCTTCAAGAATCTGCATTAGCCTGCCCTCCTCATACCTTACTGTCCTTCTGTGCATCCGCTGTACTTTTCTTCTCAGTAATCTCCCTGCTCCACCTTTTCTGCCATTACTCTGTGCCTTCTTTCAGGCTGAGCCTTATGCAGGACCCAGCGCCCAGTCCTGGTTCCTCAAAACCCTGCATTCATCAAATCCACTTCTTTCCCAATTATTTTAACTGATTTCCAGTAACCTTCCAAACCTCCTTTCACCAAGCTATTGCTCCTTGCATAACCATCCTTCTTTTAAATTAAGATAATAAGTTCTCCTCTGTCCAGTACATAAACAGTGAAGGCTCATAAATGCCAAAGAACCTTATGGATGTAGTAATGTAATAACTGAAGGGACTGAGGCTGTAAGTGGGAAGAACAAACTTTGAACATGAACGAAGGAGGCATAGAATGAGTTAATACAGAGCAAAATTCAGGAGAAGATTGAAGCTGAAAACCATTCCCAATAAAAGGAAAACTGGATATTAATCTCACATCTAGCTTCAATGATTCTTGTTTTAGAGGCAAACTGTAAACCAACTGTAAACTCTGAACATGCCCTGTGACAGTATGATTAAGCATCAGAATGACTGGAGTCTCCTTTTTCTCTTTAGCACGGCCAAAGCCTGCATATTTTTCATCCTCTCCTACTGCTCTGGATGTCTTTAGCAGAGGTTTGCTAAACTTACCCCATACTTGTGACCATTGAAGCCAACATTGCAAACCCTCCCTATGGAGGAAGGTTATCATGGAAGAAAGGATCTTTGAAGTTGGATGTGCAACAGAAATTAAGTATGTACTTGTCCCAAGTAGCAAGTGATAGGACAAGAGGAAATGGCCTCAAGTTGCACCAGGGGAGGTTTAGATTGGATATTAAGAAAAAATTCTTCATGAAAAGGGTTGTGAAGCACTGGAACAGGCTGCCCAGGGAAGTGGTGCAGTCACCATCCCTGGAAGCATTTAAAAGGTGTTTAGGCGAGGTTCTTAGGAACATAGTTTAGTGCTAGAGTTGGTGAGGTTATGGTTGGACTCGATGATCCTGAGGGTCTTTTCCAACCAGAATGATTCTATGTTTTCCTTTGCATAATTATATACACACCAAAGTTGTTGCCAGTACAGAAAACACAGCCTAAAGATGTCCTTTTCTGTAGTGGAAACTTAGGCCAAAGACTGTATTGCTGAAAAAACTGAGCTACTAACCAATTCTGCCTGCTGCCACAGGGGACGGTGGCAGTGGGGAGATGACACGGTAACATCTCCAGAAGAAAGTTACCTGAGTTGCCTAAATAAATACCAATATAAGCTCTATTAAACATATTTCAGAACACGTATCTCACTACATCTTATATTGTGTAAAATGTAGTCATGTAGCAACATCAACAAGGCTACATAAACACTGCCTTCTGCACATTAGCCAAAACCTGAGCCTCAGCCCAAACTCACACCACAGGCGGGTTTTAGATGAGCATCAAGGCTCCCTGTGACAGAGAAGAAATCCAGCCCCTGTTGCCTTTACCTCACCTACCTGCATTGACAAGATGGTGTGCATACAAGCCAAGGCTTTCCAAAGCGTTCCCCATACAGCCCGTAAAACTGAGGGGCACATCAGCTGGCCAGCGACAGGGACACGAGCTGGCCTGGCTCCCTCCTGCAGGCACTCCATGCAAAATGCTGCCGAGTCCTGCAGAAGTTGCAGGACCCAGAACTGTAACTTTGTCCAATGCTTCAATTTTTCACATAGATGATTTCCCCACTGGTAAACAATAAAACAAAGCACAAATATTTTCCTGTCAGGGTGGTGGCATGAGGACTAGTTGGACTTCACACGCAGCTTTGAAAGGGAAAGGACCTGCTGTGAGAAGGACACAGCGCTCCCTGTTCCATGTGATCAGCCCTGGCAGAGACACCAAAGCAAAACTCACGAGATGTTCAGCAGCTGCAGAATGTTTTGCGCTCTCTCTTTGCAACAGTACGTAGTTCAGATCAATATTAATAATATCCGAAATTATCTACTTTATTCAGATAGGTTTTCATTTAATTTTTAAAAAATCCAATGGTTGCTTCAACATATTTAGCACACAAAAATGGTAAAGTTTGCTGTGCACCAGTCAATCCCACCTTCGCTGCAGTGAGTGCAGCTGGATTCACTTTGTCCCCTTTATTCCCTTTCTCACACATGCTGCTTATAATCTGGTTCTCCAAGAATTTGAGTTTTCTGGGACAGGTTGCGAGTAGGAGAGAAGTAGTAGAAACACTCACAAATGGCACTGGAAAAAGTTTAGAATTATTTCAATTCTGTTTAGTCTCAGCAATTGAGATGACAAAGTGGGATGGATATGTAAGTACGCTTTAGTTGTTTCTAAAGTGAATTAGTACATTTTTAATGAAAACTGGAGGTTAGTAGCTGGATGCATGGTTTATGGCATTCCATGGGTTGCCATATGCTGCAGGACACATCTTTTGAAGGAGATTTTAATCAACTCAAAAGACAATATGGCAACTGGCAGCCTTTTTCTTTATTGAAGCAAAGTCACAGCATTTTCATCACTATTCCCCTCCTGTGACGGGAAGAGTTAAACAAAGGCCCCTGAAATTTACATTACTAACAAATAAAGGATTGAAGAAAGAGATTACAAGCATATTTCTCTAAAATAAATAATCTACAAAGAGTGCTTTTTCTTCTTAAAAGCAATCTAAAAATGTGTAAATTCTACGGTAGGGAGATCAAAAGATATTTTAACAACTTTCAATATTTACAAACAATACAAAAACTGCGCACGCCATCAAATGATGCAAAATTCTTCTTAAAAATTAAAAGCTTCATTCCTACTAAGAACCAAAAACTCCAGCCAGTATTTCAGTTTTAATTAATGGTCTTCTTTACAATTGGAAAACCGTTAAATGTTTTTATTATCTGTAAAATATACAATAAAAATGAACCTCACTAAATTATTAAGGTTAAAAAAGAAGAGAAATACTGCAGGCAAATCAAAAAGGAAAGTAACTGTAACTTATTCTTTGGTAACCAAAAGTTAGCAAGTATCTGTATTTCAAGTGATGAAAAGTAATCATCTTCCCATTTTGACAAATGGAAGAAAGACTTCTGGCAAAACACAATTCCCAAGTTTCAGTTTTGAAAGTCAGGCTCTACCTACAGCTCTGTAGTGCAAGTTCCCAAAGTCAAATTTTGCTTTCCAAGTCAGACACGTTAACCCTTCCCAACTCCGGCAGTACTCTGCTTCGTTCCTCTCCCACTCTTCCGCTGTCTGCTCGCATCCTCTGCACACATCCGGTTGTTGCGTTTGCTAAGGGGATACTCAAGGAAGCAATTCACTTGGAAAGGAGTGTTCCACCAAGCGTACGTGTGTAGCTGCATAGCAGCTAATAGTGTGTTATAGAACTCGGCTCCCTTTTCCATGGCAACTACGTATTTCATTTTCCCTCAGGAAAATAAAAAAACAGTACCTTGGACCAATTCATTACCTGGTGACCAAATCGTTTTAGCAGGACACGCTTCTTCAAACACTGGGGCACACCCCAGTAATGAGCCATGTAACCCCAGTACCAACCCTACCACCTTCTCATAGGTGATCGTGCCTCACTCGGCCTCTCTCTTCTTAACCAATGCACTACAACACAGCACCACCACATTGCTTTTGAAGTTTGTACCACAGGAGCCTTCCTGTTCCTCTTTCTCAGGCTTATTCCTCAATTTTGCTTGCACAATTGCAGTCTCAAGAAAAAAAGAAAAGCTTCACACCCCTACAGGCTCTGAGAAAACTCCCCCCCACAAGAAGACTTCTAAGGCTTTACACAAAAAAATGCAACTGTTAACTTCCTTTAAGCCACAGACCCCTCATTCAAAGCAAGTCCTCCCCACCCCAACCCCAACCATGCAGAACTATCATTGCTTTAGCATTTAAAGACACACATGCAGTTCATGGAATAAATGCTCAGCAAAGTAAACTTGTCCTGGTCTGGGCTTTCTTCTGGAATCTAGTCCTCTGTCATTTTCTAGACTAATCTCCAACGCCTTTTGTCACTGCCTTTTAACTTTCTTCAGCTGAAGGGCCTAGATACTTCCTTGAAATACCTGGTTGAGTCATTAAGTCTACACGGGTTGGATCCGAGGTCTCCCTGCAGCCTGCCTCCTCAGCATATGGAAAGTCATTCACGTCCATTTCATCACTGTTAAACATGTCAGGCTGCCCCTCTTGCTGCTCTTCCGAAGTCCTTCGGACCCTGCCCTCGGACTGTTCCACCGCTTCCCCATCTCCTTCGCTAATGACGGTCATGGGGCTGCTCTGGATGCGGTTGCGGACATTGTACTTGCTGCTGGCAGCAGAGGGGGGTGTTCGTGACCGGCCGTAGCGAGTGCCAGAGAAGGACATGCTCCTGGGCATCAGGCCCTCGCTCTTGGCCCACTCTTCCTGGGCCCGCTTGCTCTTGCTGGGCGAGCAGCTGGCCGGGCTGTCGGGAGGGTCAGGGGAGGCATCTGTCTTTGTCCGGTGGAACCGCGGGTCCGTGTTCTTCAACATCTCTGCGGCAGACATGCGGGAACTGGTGTCGCCACGGCTGCCTTTCTTCAGCAGCAGGGCTTTGAAGTTGTCGTTGCTGGTGCTGCTCTTGCGAACGCTTCTCTGAATGGATCCGGCTTGTTTGAGGGTAGCTAAGGTCGGGGAAGCACCGGTGGGAGTTACGGGGGGCGACGGAGAATGGTTGCGGGTACGGTCGTCTTCAGAATCTTTACGGCCAAGGACTTTCCTTTTGGATCTGAGTTTGAAGGAAAAAAAAAACAAGGACCAAGGGAAAAGATGAAACTTTTAACCTCTCCTAATTGAACTCAGCTTAGAGGGATGACAATGAATTAAGCTAAAGCACAGAGAAGGATAAAGGAAAAGTAATCTAAATCTAAAGCATGAGTAAGAACACCACCAAAACTGTACAGGCTCTAATGCAGGTATTGGAGGTATAAGCTAAGTTTATTGTTCTTTTTCTGTGAATCTGGAACAATGAAACCACTAAACCTGGCAACACTGATGTCCAAAACTCCTTAGTGAACTTAGTGAATCAGGTCTTCTGGAGTCAGTATTCAACTGCTAATACTAATGCATTATGAAGATTATATTAAGTGCTGTCTGTTAGTTTGGGGATTTGATAAAAAATATGTCATCTAGAGTATGTTGGGGTTTCTGGTTTCATTTGATGCTCTCTGGAGAATTAGAAGTGTAGCTTAGTGCACTTGCCTTTAGAAAAGCATATTGCAATGCACTGCTGTTGAAGTTAAGACAAAATAATGTGGGCCACATGTAACCATTCTGGATTAAATTATTTAAAAAAAAAAAAATCCCCTCCCCAATCCAAACATTCAATGAATAGTGAAAATTGAGTTTTCCAGGTTCTATTAAGATGCACAAAATTCACAGTTCTGTTGGTGCTCTGTTATTGCAACTCTTTGACTAAATGAAGGAGAGACCAACTTCCTGACATGAAAGTGATCTTTCCAAATGAAAGCATGGCGTATTTTTAAATTTAAAGTGCAGGGCTAGCAACAACAACAACAAGAAATTAAGAAACAGTCATGGGAACTGGGAATAAGTGGAAACTGGACTTCTATTGCCCCATTTTCACACTATCAGAAAGCTTAAAGAAAGAAATGTATTACATGTCTGGTATCTGTAGCAAAGCTGTTTTGCTTCTTTGCCGGCTAAGCAAGAATTGTTTCAAAAAGGTTGTATAAAGACTAATGTTACATATGCTACTTTGGCAAAAGTTTAAAACAAGTCAGCAGACTTATTACAAATACAAGATTATCATGCTGTAATTCCATATTAATTTTTATCACACATGTGTTCAATACAGACCACTCCCCTTGTAAAACAGGTTTCTACTTAATGTGATCTTTAGCTGTACTTTCTTGAAGGCCTTGAGATTTTGCCAAGGCAAGCTCAAATGTCTTTATGCATTGTAGCCTACTGATAATAAAAAACCAAACCAAAACAAAACAAAACAAGCAACAAACAAAACAAAGCAGCAGGATCTGTCAGCTGAGTAGGTGGCAGCAACAGACACTGCCGTAAACTCTGCCAAGACTTTGGAGTGATTGTGTCTCTCTTAAGTGGTGAAGTTTATGTAAATATCACTTATGACACCCCTCCCCAGCAGCTGTAACAGCTGCCATCTTCAGCTGCTGCTGCCTCCACTTGCCCTTCTGGAAGACAAATGTGATACCAACATCCATTCAGCCTGAGGGTGAATGGACATCAGAGACGGCGTAGGGATAAAACGACAACTTCAGTAGTGGCAAACGTAAGAACCTTGTCTGGATTTAACTGTGTGTCAGTACCGCAGGCAGCAAGTGAAGCTGGTGCTTGGATCCTCTGGGAGTCTGTATGTGAGCACGTGTGCGCATTAGTTACGGGGAAAAGACTTCCCTTCATTAGTGTTTTGGCTTCCTGTGGGTATCTATCTGCAACGGTGGGGCTGTACTGTGCCAAAACCCAAATTACATTCCAAATAAACAGAAAGCAAAATTCAATTGCAAAGATCTGCAAAGAAAGACTTAGCTATCCTGGCTTGAAGTAATGCAGTAGGACTGCGAAAGCGGTGATGAGCAGTCAGTTTGCTGTCAGCATCTAACCAGCTTTTCTCAGCATGTATGAATTATGGCAGAAACTTAAGAACCAAATTTGGTTTTGGTGGCTTTTCAGACAGAGACAGGGTACATACTCAAACAAATCTGTGACTTAAGGTTGTTCTTCCTGCCCTTAACGCACATACCACTAAATTTATCGTCTTACTCCAAAACAACCATATTCAAGGCGCCAATCGCTGAAGTAATACCTTTTAGAAACAGGGGGGAGAGGGGGAATGGGAAACAAAACATTTTGTATTAATTAACAGCTAAGGAAGATAGTGGTTCAAGTCTAAAGCCAGCAAAAGCAAGGTCTTAATAACAAATGTGTCAAGCAGTTTTAACTATTAATGTGTCACATCCAGTTCCATTGTCCATTTCCCCATAAACTCCTGAATTACATGTAGGTGCACACACACAGAGATCCACTCTCCATCTGCATACATAACAGAGAAAGGCAACTGGCCAGAATATTTCATTCTAAAAACAGATTTGTCGCAGTCCCAGTGAGCACCATGCAACATGAATGCAACAACCATTTTTAGAACAGCTCCTACAGGCCAAGTCCTAAGGGTAACCGTAAATTACGAAAAGTCAATATCACATATTTTAAGTTTTGTAACATCTGAAACAGAATCGTTTCGAAAATGGAAAAATAGCACTTGGGTTCCAAGTGCTGCAGTCTCCCAGCCACATTCTCACAACAGGTCTTCCCAACCCTTAGTGCTCCTGATGCAGAACTCAGGCACAGCTGTGCAAACTGACTAAACACCTGGATAAACCTATATGGATGCTGTCAAGCACTTTCTGTGACCAGTTAAGAGATGAGGTCCCTCTGAATTTTGAAGGAAAAGACAAAGCCACGAGATGGCACTACCACTACATTGGTTCTAGTCTAAAAGCAAGCTCAGTAGTTCAGAGAGTGGTAATGGTCTTCTGTGTGTACTGTTTAAATGGTGCACACGTTTCATACTGTGGTTTTAAGATTTTGGTTTTTGTTTCTTTTTTTTGTTTGTTTTGTTTTTTTGACAACCTAACATGAACAGCACAAAAATCTAGTTGCCTATTCAGGATGATTTTGTTTTTAAGGGAAATGAATAATGTCAATAATAGAGCCATTATTGCACATTTCATTCATGAACCAGTTTGACACAAAACACCCGACCTCAGGCTGGATTATGGCAAACTATAATCCAGCGTTTGCCATATGTTTTGCCATATGACTGACATGTTGTGTTACTTGCCAGTTTCAGCCACGCTTGCCATGAAGCATTAGCGTTGAGCCTCTGTCCCAAACTGCACCATATAAGCAGCGAAGAGAGTAAAAAGAGATGGAGAAGAAGAACGAGAATGAAAACAAAAAGATATACAGAAAAAGCAACAGTAGAGTTAATATGGCAGATTGAGAACAGTACAATAAATACTAGACGTAACTTGATATTTTAAGGGGCAGGATATCTATAATATCATCTACATTGACTTAATCTGGTAGCTTTTAGCTCAGAACGGGTTAAATATATATTTTTAAACAATAAAGCATAAGTTCTTTTCCTTATCTTTTTCATATAGAGCCTTAGTAAAAAGTTGCTAAATGTGTGCTTTCTGTTAAAGCAATGACTGTTATAATTGGGTGTTTTAGTAAAACAATGTTAAATTAATTTTTGAGAGAACTACCTGACCCGACAGTATGGGAAGGGCAATTTCAGCCATACCTGTGAATGGCTGCAAAAAGATCCTCAGTAGTCCTTGGTCTTGCTGGTGTTGCCACTCCGTCTGCCTCTTCCCCATAACTATTGCTCGGCAGGAACGAACTACTTGCCGTGTCCGATTCAAACACCTCCACTATGCAGAGAGAAGGAACAATACTGTCAGTTTGGCATGGGAACCTAACAGGCTTGTAATCCTGAAACCAGCCCATGCTGCCACTAAGGCAAAGCATCCGAGAGATCAAGTGAGTGCACCCTTGTCTTTATCGTCATTTCAACACCACTTGCTCAGGAAACTCTGGTGCATGAAATGCCTGCGCTTGCACACACACACAGGCAGGGAACAATGCTGACAGAAAATCTGTATGGTTTCCACTAAAATGCAAAATCAAAATTAACAAAGGTAACCGTGTTTTCATAGTATGTTTTAAACCCAGCACAGTCAAACAAAGCATCATTATCTTTCCATGTCTGCAATAATGGGAAGTCAGAAAGGAATTCTAAGAAATCTCATAAAATATTGATCTGATCCCTGTGAGTTTCTTTAGGCTTTTAGTTTTAACTATCACAAGAGGGTCTTTTCTCTGCAGAACCCCACCTGAATGCTCAGATTGCTACCCTCACTCTCTAGCTTCTTTAAAATAGCTACTGCTGCATCTGAAGAGCAGTCAGAGAAAAGAGACTCACCACTTTCGTTCTCTTGAGATAGGTGCCCGTCAGCGTTACTGCCGCTGTCTTGGCTGCTGCCTGAACTGCTTCCTTCATCAAAAGCAGGCTGCTCCTCCTGCTTGGGTTCTTCTTGAACTGGTGATGCAGCAGGCTGCACCACAAAGGCATTAGCTCCCACTGTCTCAGAGAAGGTGAATCCGGCAGCTCCTCCCCCAGGAACCAGGCTGCCAGAGTCCATCTCGCTAGAACTGAGTCCATCTGCAAGACAATTTCTCGCCTCCTCACAGTGTGCAAGCACAGTGTCTCTCTTAGTTGGGCTTGATGTGCTTCTGGCAGTATCACTCGCTTCAGCTGTTTTTTCCACTCTGAGATCTAACTGTGGAGGTGGTACAACGAGGAACAGTTTGGGTTTCTTTGAAATAGGAGGTGGTTTCTTGCTTGGCAATACAACCTGAGTCTTGTTGGGAGATGCTGGTGACCCCTGAAGTGACATGCCAGAATGGAGGTCTTCACTCTGCACTGAAGACTCAGGTGTGTCTTCAGCAGCTGTCCCCAATGAATTAGCTTCGGAAGGCTTGTTTAGACCTACGGCACTTGTAGGCTTTGGATCCCTGTCAAGTGCAGGTATGTTATCAGAGAGAATGAGCGGAGAACCCCGAGCCAGTGTCTGAACTGAGTTTTTAAATGAAGTGCCTTGAGTTTTCATTTCCTCTTCACCTGAGCTGTTACTGAGTCTTAGCGAGAGAGATGGCTTTAGGGAAGTCTGTGATGCTGAATTCACAGTACCGTTTTCCTGAGAGATGGTTTCGGAAGCTGATTCAGGTGATGGTTCACCTTCTGTCACTTTTTTCACAGACCTCAGCTGCACCATTTGCAAAGCTTTGGTAGTTACTAAGGGCATCACAGGTCTCGATGCGTCTTGCTTGTTGAGTGGCTGTTTCACTGGACTGTAGCAAGACTCTTCCTGGTTACGTTTCTTAAAAGAATACTGTGGGTATATTGTTGCACCTTTTGTTAGTTTGGGATCAAGAGGTGGTGCTGGTGGTGGGACAGCTAAGGGAACAGCAGGAGGAGGAGGAACAGGGGAGGAGAACGAACTCATGGAGGCTGCTTGCGGAAACCATGGGACAGTCTGGGCAAAGCAAGAATTTACATCGGCTTCTGATGGAGGAGGGGGAAATGTAGGAGAGGCTGGCAATGGTGACAGATCCGTGACTTCTGCTGGAGGAGGAGGAGGGGGAGGAGAAAGTCCAGGGCATTGTGGAGGAGGTGTTGGAATAGGAGGTGGTGGAGGAGGTGAACCAGAATCCGGAGGAGAGCTCAGGGTGGGCTCCAATTTCTTCACACTTACACTCCCTTCAGTAGATGTATTTGAAGAAAGAGATGTGGAGGATGATGACATGGAGACTGACGACAGGAGAGAAGATTTCCTTTCAGGCACTTTAGGCTTCAGCTTGGATTTCCCATTTCCTGATGATGCAGGTTTTAGAAGTACAGGCACTGGAGTAAGCGCAGTGGGTGTATTGGACTGGCTGGAGTACCCACTTGATGGAGAGGTGACCCGGTGGGATTTCTCCGGAGAAGTGCTCTTTGGTTTGGCCAGTCCACTGGGCACTTGTGGCGCAGAAGCCCTTGAGCCATCACTGAAGTGGCTGATGCTGTAATCACTGAGAGCAGATGATGTACTGGCAGAATGGGTCACCGGGGATTTTACCTGGTCATCTCCCACCGCGGCATAGTCGCTGTAGTAGCCCCACTGGTCAGCGTACTCCGACTTGATGCTGCTTGTTTCGCTCTGAGAGGGAGTGACCGTGCAGATGGAGTAGAGGTTTGGAGCAGTGGTGGACATCATGCTGCTGCTGGCACTGACAGAGCTTTGGCTGCGGGAGCGCAGCACCCAGGGATCCTCATAATCGCTGCAGGGGCTCTGGGAAGGGGAGCTGCCATTTTTGCACTTGAGATTCAGCTGCAGGGAATGCTGGAGGGTGGCAATAAGGGTTTCATCAAGTACCTGTCCGTTGGACTGGGCTTTTTTCTTGGGCACCCTTCTGAGTGAGTCTGTTCTGGATGGTGGCAAAGGTGGCTTCTTTGCCTTTTTCAGAGAGATGTTTCTTGCAAGGGATTTGTCACCTTGACCTGACTGGTCATCCTGATGTTTCTTCTCCTTTCCTTCAAAGACATTTATCACGCTGTCTCTGGGGTTACCAAAACCATTAGTACTATTGCATGGCACATCTGACTTCAGTCCGGAGTCCATATGCATGGAACTGTAATAAACATCGTGGTCCACAGAATACAGAGAAGTAGAATCATCTCTGACTGAAGTCCTCTCCAGGCTGCTGCTGCTCAGGTTGCTACCGGGAGTGGCACAGTCTGGTGTGGTACAAACCGCCTTGTGTGAGGGAGTTTCACTGTTTTCTGCAGATTTGTACAGCCAGTGGTCCGTGCTGTTCACTGCTGCTTGTGCTCGCTCCCCCGAACAGCTGGATTCACTCCTACCATCGCTGTCCTGGGAAGGGTTTGGCAAAGCAAGATTGTTCCTACAGCTGTAGCTCATGCTCTGAGCCCCAGCCTCTGCGTTTCCAGGAGTGCTGAGAGAGACGGCAGAGTCACCAAGAGAAAGCATCATGACCGTATTAGATGGGATGGTATCTGAAGTCTGTGAGTGACGTGTGGAGCTGCTCTCGCTCCAGTTACCGCTCGATGAATGATGATCTTCTTTTCCACTGACTGCACTGCTGGCAACAGGATTGTCTCTTGGCTTTGGGTAGGCAGTGGAGCTGGTAATTTTGCTATCCAATGATCCAACACTCTGGGCAGTGTGAATAACGATAACTTCTGAGGAGGATGACAGTGTTGCGTTGGGTATGATGCTTGTTGAGTAGGTGGCATGAGGAGAGACCACACATGCCGGGCTTGCGGACTTTTCGCCATCATAACTCCTCACCTCTTGAGACTTTGGCCTCGACATGGTCCCTGTCGTGGGATTATTCCTCAGATGCACAACACTATCATCCAGTTGCAATTTACTTATCTGGTGGGGTAAAGTGCCAGCGATGTCTTCTGCCTGCCTCGAGATGCTCTGTGTCTGCTCTAGGGACTGCAGAGACACTCTCGCGCCAGCCCGAGGCAAGCTGTGAAAACCCATGTCGCTGTTTTGGCGAGAAGGAAATATAACTGCAGCAGAATCACTCATCACTGACATGTTTCCAGATGAGCTGGAGAACTGAGACATCTGGGCAGCGATGCCTTGTCCCTTTTGCGCTCGTATTCTTCTCATTGAAGGGGGCACAACTTTCACGTCCTCCGTCTGGCAGCTGGTGTCCCTGGTTTCAGAGCGCTGCGCAGCGCCACGATAGCTGTCCAGTCTCCCTAGCGTGGAACAGTGATCCGGGACATACATCGAATGCCCTCGGAAATCACTTTGGCCAGGGCCAACTGCTGGAGTCAAAATAAAAGAATTATTCCTTGAAGCATAAATTCCCACTTATCTTCTTACTCATTTAAAAACAAAGAAACCCAGCAAACTGCTTGATCCCCATGCTCTTGAAGGTTATGCCTTTGGAAAAAGAATCTGCAACAATGGATTTTTGCACAGGCATTGTGTGTTTTCTGCATTTCTCTTCCCTTTTTCTTTATTATCAGGAACCTTCTGCTTACAGAATCATCTGCGTTCCTGCTGCACATTCGACACGTGAAATCCTCTGTTTATGACATGGTAATAATTTCCATAGTAATCAGTTATGTCAGAAACCAAGTAGCACTGTTTGACTTCCAGTAGGCAAAGCAGCAGGAACAGACAAAAGCCTGAGAAACGTGAAGTGTGTTCCCATGCTAATGCCTCATGCAATAAAGAAAAGGGGAAGGAAATCTGAAGACTAATGTGAATAATCATTTCTGCTTTTTAAAAGCGTTACACTTCAGAAAAAAATATCTCAGGAGACACGGATAGCTCTCCAGGTCTTGCAATTCATCTGAAAGGAGGCTAACACAATGAAACATGCATTGTTTTACCACAAATAATACATACGCTATTAGAGCATTTACACATAGACATTATCCAGCACTGCAAAGAAAACTATTTACAACTACTTTCTATTTATCATAAAGGAAAAACTCCAAGAAACGGGGGGAAGAAACAGCTTGTACTCATGTTTGTCTCATCCTCAGGACCACCAGGAAATAAAAAAGAACTGAATGTAATCATATATTGATATTATAAAAAAAAAGTTGAGGACAATAGAAAAAACAGTTTCAGTTCAAAATATAGTTATCACTGGGTCAGCAGAAAGGACTCTGGGGTTCTTTTAAATTTATGTTTTTATTGGTAGCTGCCTTTTAAAATCACAAACCAGAGCACCGCTTTAAAATTAGCCTGCGTAAGGCTGCTGCTTTTCAGTTCAGTTGCGTTACTGTATAAATAGCAGACACGAGAGGCGGGCGTGCTGCTGGAGACGCTCGTAAGGATGCTGCATGTGTCGCTGCTGGGGAAAATTGGTTATTTCAAGTCTCCGCCTTAAAGCTAGTCTCAGGAGCAATGAAGTAGCATTCCTGACAGGGCTGTTCTCCATTCATATTTACTATATGAAACTGGATCGGGAGGATAGGTATTCTTATCATGCAGCTTTAAACACCACTTAAAGAACATTTAATTATCCTTATTCTTGGCAGGCAAAAGAGGCATTTAGGATAAGGAAAAGAGAGCTCTGAAAAGGCTACAGTGAAAGCAGCACACACAAAAAGATTGTTTACTTCTTTTCCCCAGGCACATAAGTAGTCTTTTAGCAGCCTGAAGCCTATTTAGCTTGCTTTGTGTAGATTCTCTTGCTCTGATGAAAAGGTAGCCTCTTTCTGCTTCTGGTAGAGGTTTGCAGAAAAGCAAGATACTCGGATGCTGGCAAACATCTTGGATAATCTAATATGAGATACTGTCAGAACAGATGGACTACTGCAGCCAACCAAGAGAAGTATTTGCATATTCTGTATACAGTTATTAAGAACTGTACAGTAAGAAAGATAATTTCATTTTGCTTTCCATGTGTACTTTTTCTATAGAATCGGGTTAAGAGAGATAAAAACATCAAAGTAGAAATTATGAATGTTTCTGGAACCATGATATCACTGATAGCAACTGTTAGGCAATTAAAAAGAGCTGGTCATAAAAATCTGTGGACTAGGTTACATAAATAACGAAAGAGATGGGGTATTTTTCATGTTTCTACCACTTGGAAATACACACACACACCCCCAGCACATACAAGACAGAGGATGGGGCTTGTGGAGGGTAAAGCTGTCAGCACTACAGCGAGTAGCTAATACCATCACATACTGACCTGTGGCTGAGAGCGCCTCATTTCAGTATGCAATACATTGGTTTTCACAAAGGAAGCTAAATGCACTCCACAAGCAGCGTAATGCGCACGGACAGTTTATGCCTGTTTAAAACGTTACTGCTAGGGAAGGCAGACGGCAAAGCAGGACAACACTGGACTTGTGAACCTCCCCCTTCGTCCTTCCAAACCCAGGAGTGTCAGAATGCATCACTGGGACATCCTGTTCGTTGCAAATGCACAGCGATGCTTTAAAATGTCTGAAATACAAAATTAAACCCTGGCACTATATCTAAGCTTCTAAGTGAGAGAGGCCAAGGACCCTTCTTATGTCAATCCAAGCCAAGCTCTTTTCTGGAACGGGTGGCTGTACCGAAATACCTTGGGGAGCAGCCTGTGCCCCATCCCTGGCAGCCGTGCCCAGCTGGATCCCGGGGGGCTGCTGGCCCAGGCCACGGCGGTGCCGGAGCAGCAGGTTAACACCAGGGCAGAACCAACAACTGCCCTCAACGCTGTTGAGCGTCAGTACTAACCCTGTGTTTGTTACTAGAAGAGATGTAGTTTAGGGTTCAGCCTGTTTTGCTCACAGAAACTGCATAAGTTGATTCTACAGGACACTTTATTGCAGCCTTTCACTACTTAAAAGGACCATATATGAAAGTGGGGGACAAACGTTTTAGAAGAGCGTTATGACAAGGGATAATGGTTTTAAACTAAAAGAGGGGAGCTTCAGGCTAGACATGAGGAAGAAATCTTTTACAATGAGGGTGGTGAAACACTGGCCCAGGTTGCCCAGAGAGGTGGTAGATGCCCCATCCCTGGAGACATTCCAGGCCAGGCTGGACGGGGCTCTGAGCAACCCGATCTAGTTGAAGATGTCCCTGCTCATTGCAGGAGGTTGGACTAGATGACTATTGAAGGTCCCTTCCAAACCAAACTATTCTGGGATTCTAGGATTCTATGAACAGCAGTAAACCTTTATAACCTCAATACTGCAGGGATGCCCATCAGGGCAGGTCTTTGCACCAGCATGAGGCCGCTGGTAGTTACAACAGTGCAGAGCCCAAATAAATATAGGGTTCACAGGGGGTAAGACAGCCCTGCCTCAGAAGTATAAATTACAGGGCTACATCCTTCAGTCATTATATGGGATATGGTCAGAGAAGGGCTTTTTTACAGCTGTTGCTATTACAAGAATACAACTTTGAAGTTTTAAATATTTTTTTCTAGAAATGCAGCATATTCTGAAATTACTTTAGCTTTGTTTTTGGCTTTACATGTATGCACAATCTCATGCAAGGCCATAAGGATTTACTCGCCCTTTATAATACAGCAATTGCTCTTTTGACAGCTCAGTTTCCTGAAGAGGGAAACCAGAAATCTGCATGGAAAATAGTTCAAAAAAAACCAACCAAAGGAACATTTAGGATTCAGGTCATCTCTTAAAATGTTGAGGGTTTTAAGATTTTGGTGGAATTCAGAGGGAGGGAGTGATGAATATTGTGTTTGCAATTTCCAAGTACACTGTAAAACCCTCACTCGCTTCCAGAGTAACGCTAAAAGCAAGGGTTTTCAGAAATTCTTAAAATCTAACTGCTTCTGTTGGTACTGCAGCTGGAAGATGAGCAATCCAATTCTAAGGGACAGCTCAGACCTTTAGTTGACCATTACATAGAAAATCCTATTGTCTTTCAAAAAACCCTCTACTTAAGTAACAGTCAGAAGTTACAAGATATTTCTGCAACATCAAAAATTCTGGAAGGGAAACAGAGTTTTAAAGAATACCATCCACAAGTCCATCTAGTTGCAGGGGTGACTGCAGAACTGGACATCAGGTTACAGATGTTACGAAGTCAGAAGCGGCTGCAATTTGGTGATATGATCTATGCAGCTGAAAGTAATTAATAATTATCTTGTCCGCATTTTATATAATCCTGTGTCCAGCAGCCCTGCAGCCAGTGCTATGTCCACCACAGGAGACCTGAATGTACACTTCTTTATTCTTGCTACTTCTTGCTATGCTGAAAATATCTCTCAGGGCAAATGCTCTTCCCTAATGCGTCCAGTGTAGATGCCAGCAGCAAGTAAAGAACACCTACCATCTGGAACAAGCGAAACATGCAACATATTTAACATCTCTTGCATGGAAGCACAGAGAAGAGGTTCAAACGCCTATCTTAGCTCCACACACTCTGTCCAAGACAGGCATATACAGGTTACACCAGTTTTCCCTGACTCTGATCGTTACTGGTGTTGCTCATTAGAGACGACAAGGACTGAGACTGACTGCAAATTTGATGGAAAAAAGAAAGTTCCTGCATGTAATCCCTAGGGCCAGGTCCTAGCTACTAGAAGACCCCTTGTCTCACTGTGACTCTGGCTGATCTGGTGGCAACTTGCTGCAGAAAGGTCCCCTGCACTGACATGAGCAAAGAGAACTGAGGATTTGAAAGGATAAAAAGTATGTTGATATCACAAAGAACATGCTTGTTTCAACTAGTATATAGAAGTAATCTCTCTTCCCAAACCACTTCTGACTAATCGTTTCTATTACAAGCACTTGTCTCTTGTGCCACAGGCACATTCCTAAGATTTGTTGCTTTCATCTTCTCACACCCTGCCTAGTAACCCTTATCCAAACCTGGTGACCTGGCCAAGTCACTGTGCAGGCACCACAACTTACAGTCTTACAAAAAAACTCAGAGATTCTTCATCTATTTTAGTCCAGTACTTAAAAAGCAAGTTATTTTTAACAGACACTCAACAAGAAATGGACAAGTACATCAAGCTTATGGCAATATTAAGGAATTTTCACTGTGCTCCATGAAGCATTTGTAATCTCTCAGAGGGGAGAAAATGAAGCAGAGAATCCTGCAGCACTTCTCAGACCGACAGCTAAAAAACATCACAAACCCTTGCATATATCACTGCCACCCTGCAAGGAAGAATTTTGATGAAAACAGAGGGAATTTAAATTTTCTTGATTCTGTTCATTTTGCTAACTGAACAGCCTCTGGTTAAGATTATATTCCTGGCATTGCTATCTTTCATTCTTGGATATGTGCGTGGCATTTTTGTAGGACCACTGGGTATCTGGGACTCTTCTTACCTGTGGGACCTGTAACCTGAATGACTACTAGTGCGCAAAAGACTAATTGGAAAAGAGTATCAATTAAGAGGAGTCTTCAATAGAACAGCTGAGTTCCCAAATATCATAAGGACTTCTGTGCACCCACGCTGCTGAGATGGAATGGTCTCCTCTAAGGCACGTCAAAGGAGAAGCTTCAACAGTCTCAAATGATACCTGGGACACTGGC
Organism: Columba livia; assembly: GCF_036013475.1. NCBI lineage: Eukaryota > Metazoa > Chordata > Aves > Columbiformes > Columbidae > Columba > Columba livia. Next base: position 61,490,983 of record NC_088604.1, read on the forward strand.
TGGTAGCAACAGGGAGGCTGAGCTGTACCACAAGAAGGCAAATGAGTGACTGACCATTCAGATGTCACTCATATCTATCCTGATGAATGACAGGAGGTCCTATAGGTGACAACTCATTGTGAGCTACTGAAAATGGGAGGCAGAGAAATAAGCTGAAGAAAAGCATCTGAGGTTATTCTGACCCTCTGAACTCTCTGGTTAGAAAGACAGAAAAGAAAGGTAGATGGGAGGGGAAAAAGAATCACAGAGCCACAAAGACCCTGAATTGCACTTTAAGGTGGAAAAAAAAAAAAAAAAGAAATAATTCAAGGAAAGTACATACAAAGCATGAAATTTGAATACTTTTTTTGAAAACAAGAAGAGGAGAGAAACTTTCTGTTTGATTAAAGAAAAGCATAATGCCTGGCAGAAGAAATTGAAAGGTAGAAAACCTGAAGATGTTTTCCTCTCCCCTGCTTTGCTGAGATATGTTTACTTCAAAGATAAACTAAGGTGGAACCGATACCCCACTCTGGAACTTGCTCCTCCTGCAAGAGAGGGAGGGAGTTCAGGTCACCAGAAGTTGTCCATCAGTGCCCCGGACTGCACCTGTGCAGAGCTCTGGAGAAACACTCACAACCAGGTATTTGGTACCCTCACAAAGTTAGTCTGAGCCAGACCCTAGAGCACTGACACAGAGAAGGAACCATGGAAACATGAAGGCATTTTGCTGCCTTTATTTCATCTGAAGAGATGGAATGTGTGAAGGAAGCTGAAGATAACCAACAGCCAAGACACGAGCAAGGCCTGCAACAGGTTCTCCCAGAATGCTGCTCACCTCTGCCAAACTTCTGTTTGGGAATCACCTTCTTTCCTGAGGGGAGAATACCAGTTTGCACATAAGGCACCATCTGAAGCTAGAAGTGATGGATAATGTCAACACAGAACAGAGAAACTGAGAGCACAAAAACTTGAAGGGAAACATCATCTCAAAGTTTCTTGTCCTTTCTGCAGTTTTGATCTGACATTAGCTCCATTAAATACATATATAATATTTATGTTCTATAAGACAGTGAAAGTAATTCAGAGGTATGCAAATCTAATTTTTCCACTGCTGTGCTTGGCAGAGAGAGGAATGATTTGCCTTCTCCTCTTACTTTGGTGTTGCTCTGCTAGATAGTACTGAAAAGCTCCTGCTATTCAGAAAATAACTGGAATCTCTAAACTGAGAGGCATCTCATATACTTATTCTGTCTCAGAATCCCATCTATCCCATCACATTTTATTTAAGCAGCACTTTTTATGCAGAAGTTTCCAGGCTATGCAGAGAGACTGGTACATCGGGGGAAGACACCTGTGAAAACACAGCAGTATTATAACACTCAAAAGTAAGAATGTTCAAAGATACTTTCTGCACAAGGCTTACTGGTGCAGGTAACGACTCCTTTCAATACGTTTGGCTAAATTCTGCAAGGGTACCATGGCTGCTGAGCTCAGGCCAATAATCAGCGCAGCCTTCTCTTCTGTTCGGTCCTTTTTGTTCCAAAGGAGCCAGGGGAGAACCCCAGCAGCTTGGCCCAGCAGAAGCTCTTCCAGGCTCTCTCGCAAGAAATGAAAATAGTTCAAGCTTGGTTGAAGCTTTGAGGTTCTCTCAAGTTTCTGCTTCCTTCTGAAGGATAAACAAGAGGTAACAAGAATCTGCTGTATGTGTTGGTTATTCAGCCTGCGCACAGCAACTTTGATGTACCAAGGGATTTTAATCTTTGTGTAAATATTGTAGCCATTCACAGCAATGCTTTAGGGGAGAAACAAAGAGATTTATTCAGCTGAAACCACAGGGAGAATGTCAATAGGCACAATGCAATTGCTTGATTTGGAGTTTAGTCCAGATCCTTGTTCCGATCAAATGAACTGTGGAATGTTTTAAAACAACTCGTTGTTTGTTTTGGGACAGTGTAAGAGAAATAGTCTACAGAAATATTTGGGGAGTGACAGAGGAGAAAAGGCAGAAAGTGCACTGAACAAGGATGGGGGCGACTTAATTTATTCCCAGCCTTGCCAGCGGCCTGGTGGGTGACTCTGGCAAAGTCACTCCACTGCAGCATGCCTGGCTTCCGCACCTATAAGATGAAGACACCGATAATTGTTCTCTTTTCAAGCGCACTTTGTTTCTAGTGATGGATAGCGACACACTAACAGTATGGACGCTGCCATCGGAGAGCTTTCCTGGCTCACATTTTGCTGTCTGGCTGACATATAACGACCACGGAAGCAAGATGAAGCTCCTCAGGCAACTTCCACCGTAGGGCAGATGGCTGAAGCCCCACACGCCTGCCCGCTGTGGGCCAAGGAACCAGCCAGAGAGAGCTCCCACAGATATAACGCAGATATACTGCCAGCCCTGACATTTCTGCAACTTAAAATAGGAGCCAAGGAAAACCTTCAAGCAGTGCAACATGAAGTGTGCTCAGCACAGAGATGAAAGACCAAAATCAAGGCCATAAAACCTGTCAACTTTAGCAAACAGATTGGCAATAGTCACAAGCTTCTTTTAAGATATTGATTGAAGATTTCTTTTTAAGATAGATGTCAACTGCATTCTCAGTTTTTTCCACCAGGTAAATTACAGCTCATGTTTTCAAGCATTAAACATGTCGGAAGTGGTCACAAACATAACCTTGAGGTTTTGGAAATGCTGCCAGCAGGAATCATTCTCCACACGTCCACCCAAGTACAGTTGTCATCCGTTTCAAAATCTACGTGCCTGAGAGAGTGTCAGGACCCCAAAAAGTGACAAATTCTAGCGTGGGACAAAGTGTTTTCCTTCGCTCTGGTTTTCTCCAATATGTGCCCTTGAGGTGAGTCGTACATACATCAAAGATACCCTCTGTCAAAAATTATGACCTTGGTATACATATAATTTTCAGAATCACAGAATCACAGAATGTTAGGGATTGGAAGGGACCTCAAAAGATCATCTAGTCCAAGCCCCCTGCCAGACCAGGAACACCTAGATGAGGTTACACAGGAATGTGTCCAGGCGGGTTTTGAATGTCTCCAGAGTAGGAGACTCCACAACCCCCCGGGCAGCCTGTTCCAGTGCTCTGTTACCCTCACTGAGAAGTTTCTTCTCAAGTTTAAGTGGAAACTCTTGTGTTCCAGTTTAAACCCATTACCCCTTGTCCTACCATTGTTTGTCACCGAGAAGAGCCTGGCTCCATCCTCGTGACGCTCATCCTTTGTATATTCGTAAACATTGATAAGGTCACCCCTCAGTCTCCTCTTTTCCAAACTAAAGAGACCCAGCTCCCTCAGTCTAGACTCAAGACCATTGTTAAGTGCCCTGAAATGACCAGTTTAAAGGATGTCCTGTATCAGTTTTGCATTGAAGCTGCACAAGTGCTTTTAAGGAGCAGAAGTCATTTCATCTCAGCTCTAGACAGAGCAAAGAGATGTAGTTTAAAATGGAAGAAGGGAATTAAAAAGGTATGCATCCTGAAGAGATGAGGGAGGATGAGGGCTGTCCCTGCTGTTCCTCAAACCACGTGTAAACATGGTATCTGAGGGATTAGCCCCAGAGACCAAAAGCAGGAGAAGGGAATCTTTTGATAAGAACAACTCAATATTAAGTTTTAATGTAGCTTTGTTTCCAGCTTTGATCTTTGTTTGGCTAGAACAAATCTATTTTATTTTATTTAACTCTCAAGCTTGTTTATAGTTGATTGCAAAGCTGACAAATGTGTTTTTCTCGCTCAGCAAATAACAAATTCAGATTTTGATCTCCAGGAGGACTCCAGGTCTGGAAAGAGTCTCCTGCCAGGTGGCATGGCCTACTATGGACAGTGAAGAGGGAGGAAGGAAACCCCACTATAAGGAGTTCCCTACAGCAGGCAAAAAACAGTATCCATCCCACAAGAAAAGATAGATAAAGGTACCTGACAGCTTTGGACAAATCTCAAAGCTGCAGTTCAAAATAAAACCATTACATGAGATCCAAAAGTAACAAAACTTAAAGCTGCCTAACTTTAGGTGTCCTAACAGGGTCAGGGCAATTGAATTATCTTTCTTGAGGTAGAAGATCCCCTTGGCAGGGCACTGTTTCATTATAGATGCTGAAGGAGCACAGTTCCACCCACAAACTGCTCTTCATGCACTTGTTTGTTTCTTGGCTTTGTCTACGCCTGGCCCTCTAGCTCATTTCAAACCCATCCATCCAGACAAGCTACATATTTTTGATTCTGTTTCTGAAAAATCTAGACAAAGAACCAGGAACTGAAAACATAATTTAAAAAGGAAGGTAGTAAATGCAAGGTAGTCAAATTTACTGAAGCCATCAATATATCAGTTGATTCCACATGTAAATCACCTAAAATTATGTTCTGCTAGACTATTTGAAAAGACATTCTTCCTGTACTGCAAAACAAAGAGAGGGGGAGCATAATTTTATCTGTGAAGTAATTGTTCAGGAAAAACCGAAACATCTTTTTTAAAGAATAAGTAAGAATGACCAGACTTAAATCAAAGAGTTCTACAAAAAGTGTCTGGTAAGTCTACCAAAATTTGCCATGCTTCAACAGCTTTGAATATCACGTGTGCTACTAACTGTGAAAGAGGACAGCCTGAGGTAGTGTAAATGTGACCAAGGATGCATTTTTCCTTTGCAGCATATGCAATAGCTGATGAGCTCATGTAAATTACTTCAAATCAAATAACACTGATACTTAAGGGGTTGCCAATTAGATTTAAACTAAACTGGAAAATATACAGGCTTTTCACTGCTGATGCAACTCCTGGCAGATTTGGGAAGGTATCCATGAATTGTTTTATTCCACTGAGTAATTATTTGCAAGCCAAAATGTCTGCCCACTTCAGTTTTGCTTCAGTGAACATCCTGGGGGAGCAGACGTAGACCAAATCTCCAGGAAAGCATTAAAGACCAGAAACCTTGTGTCCCTGCGGACTGAACTGTACCAGGACACCATTTTCCAAATACCCTGTTCCCTTCAACAGATGGAAGCCAACAGATAAAAAGGTCCTAATTCCCCAATGTACAAGGTGGCAAGGAGGCACACACGTATTTGGAACTGTAACAGGCTATCAGACTGTATTGGTTTCATGAGCACTGGTAATGTTATTAGTCGAGTAATGACAAGCAGTGACAATGAACAGTGGATGGAATACAGTTCTGATGAGCCATACCTAGCTCCTTTTGTATGTTGTCAGGGATTCCTGTAATAGTCTTTCTCCTTTTGACTTTCTTCGGCCGTCTTACCACTGTGTCTGTGTAAATTAGAGACCGCCGAATGCTGGCTTGGCGGTCGAAATTCTCCCCTAATACATGGTAGAACAAGCAAAGCAACATTACTTCCAAGCACGCTGACATCATGCACTTTCTTCCACTAGTTTTGTTGTAGAAATGGAAAAAAAGGCATTAATAAATGATGTTAGCTTGTTCCTACAATGAAAGTTTGCACTGAAGAAAGATACGGCATATCGTCACAGTAAGGCTTTAGACACACATATCCACTACACAGTACTGCAGGTTTTAAAAGGAATTTTAGACTTCCCACGCCCAGTTCAGATCTGGTGAGAGCAGCTCTAATTCCACAAGAGAACAGAATCCTTACTTTAATTTGGCCCTTTTTGTTTGTCTTGGGTGGTTTTGTTGTTTTATTTTAAAGTAATGAGCTGCAGAAAAAGCAAATCTGTTCATGAAAATGAAAGATCACAATGGTTTATGCAGGAACAGACATTGCTATTGGCAACAGTTATTACAACATCTTTGCACAGCTCCATCATTAAATCACAAGACAGTTTTTTCATTTCAAGTTGCTTTGAACCTGTCAAATGCACCACATTTCTGATGGTGATCTTTTAACTTGAATACAAATAAGTACTATGGATCATGCAGAGATCAAACTCATCTTGTGGTCTCATAAATATTTCAGAGTGGAAGCTGTTTAAAATTGAAACTTTATAAATGATTATAAAAATATACAACAGCAAGAGCCAAAAAAATGTGTAAGTGCATGTTGCCAGACAAAGCCTTATAATGACCATGTGCTGTATCATAATGGGACCCAGAAGCACCACTATCATTAAGCAACTTTTCTTTAGGAATTCACTTTTGTTTAGAGGTTTATAATTTGGTCATTTTACTAGCAGCAAGATAAAACTTGCCCAATAGGTTGTGAGCTGAGTTAATTCTCTGTCACTTCTAAAAATCTAACAACTACCCCCCATATCTCACAAGTAAGTTGCCTTTTTAGAAGTTAATGCATTTTAAAGCACTGCTTAATATCCCATTTAAAACTTGATATGCATGTAAGTTTTTTGCTTTGTACGCTTTTTTTTTTTGAAAATAGATGACCAAATTATTTACCTCTAAAAAGTGATTAATGCACAGTAACTAATACATCATAAATATTATCCCTGGCTGACTGCACACCAGTATGATGTGTGTCCTTCAAATAGCACAGAAAACCTCATTACCTCTGTAACAGGTAAAGATACAGTCATATATTAAAGTATAGCATGTGGACTTGTGAAAATGCAAGGAAAAAATGTAGCAGTTTCATTCACTGTCTTATAAGTATAAAGAGACTGACTCTGTTTGACCGAAGCCTTGTGCTGCCGTGAGCGGCACTTGTGCTAAGCAAAATCCTTCCAGCTACAAAAAAAGTGCCAGTTTCACCCAAGTTTTGGACTGACTGAAGTCAGGGCAGATTAAGGGAGGAGGAAGCCCTTGGGATCTATAAAATTTAGAGCTATGGATCCCACCAGCTTAGTAGAATCCCTGAAACACTAAGACAGACTATCCACTGTTTGGAGCATCACTGCTGTTAGAACATTAGGATCCTTATGGGGTCCTTCGGTAATCCTGCCATGGAGGATAGGAATAATAATTCTAGTCACATTCTAATAAATCCAAAGAATTTGAAGGAGAAAGTTTTGCATCTCTGAACATATCTTTATCCATTCAAAACCCAACAATTATGCCTGAGATGGTGACTTGCAAGGAAATTAAAATACAGCTTTAAATGCCCTGCAATAAAATGTAAATGGTAAGTGGAAGGTACAAACAAGGAAAGAGTCTTTTACATGAAGCCTCAGACAGCACAAACAGTGTGACCATGGGGAAATGTCACTGTGTCAGCTGACCCACAGTAACTTCTTCCCTTGAGCTACCTAAGAGCTAACTCAACCAATCCATCCTCCATGGCTTTTCATACACAAAGGCTTTTTCAAAGCCACTGTGCAAATTTAAGAATTTCAAAGTAGCAGCTTCAATAAATTCCAATAAGCAAAATCAGAACGTCTCATTCTTTTTTTCCTTCTTCATTGTCACCTTTTCTTTTTGCTTTTAATAAATATTGATGTTAACATTAAAACATATTTTGCAGATTTAAGGATACTTTTCTCCTTCTGTTACAGGTTTGTAACAAATCATTTAGGCATTCCTTACACATTTTACTCAATTTTCCCTCATGCAGTTTACTCAGTTTCCTTGGATTCATTGAAAATATTTAAGTGTGTGCTTAAATCTCACTAGAGTCAGTCAAGGCAGACTCAAGCAAATGCTTAAATGTTTTGCAGGATCCAGCCTGGCGCTGATCACCTCCACCATCACCAGACTCCTCTATCTGGAAAGAAAGTTAGTTCCAGAAAACCCAGGAGAGCAGACACCATTATACATCTTTTAAACCCCAGGATATATGAAAGCAAAGACCGGCCACCACTGAAAATTCAGCCCAAGCCCTTCCAGGCCAGAATAAGCTCAGCCCAGGCACCCCCTAAGACTGAAACTGCTTCCAAATCTGGATGTTTAGTCAGCAGCTTGTCAGCCTAATGCAATGCCCCTGCACCTTCAGGCTACCCAACAGATTTTTACTACTACTGTATTAGTTGCAATCTGTTCACTGAAGAGCCCTGAAAGCTGAACTCATGGAGCACTTATTGCACAGCCACGTGAGAGGCCATTGTAGCCAAATCATTACTAATGCACTGCTGAAAACGCTGGCAATCGCCAGCAGCCTCTTCAGAGGTTAACCTTTTATTTAATGCCAGGAGCAATAAAATGGAAGTTTTTCGACCTCACTTCTGGGAGAGTGAGAAAAAGAGCAAGCGAAGGAAAAAGCCAAATCAAAACAAAAACCATCAATGGTTTGTTCCATGGTACGTTGAACAAACAGCACAGAATTCTTCATCGTTTTTTCCTGCCTTGTGCAGCAACATAAGGAGCTTCACAAAATAAAATCACTGGGCGTGTGGGAGGGCAGAGGAGGGGAGCAGACTGTGACTTTTTAAAGAGGAACGAGGACAGCAGCTTCTTTTGGTGTGTGGCTCCTAGTCTGTTACTTTCACAGTAGCAATATAATTATTCCAAGGGAAAGGGAACGCTGGATCCCAGAGACTAGTGTGCCTACTGCAACAGCAGTTTTCCTTTACTGCCCTCCCTTTCTATCCCTGTTTGTAAGGGAATAAGTGCTCAACAGCACACTCCAGAAAGGTGAGGTGTAGTATGTGCATTTTTATCAGAAAAGCTGAGAAGGTTTCCTACATCAGTCAAGGTAAGCTGGTTGAAGTCACACGTGCAATTTATGCAAACACGGTCATGTTCCCAGTGACACTGAATTAAATTTGTGAGGGTTATTTGATCTCTTTTACTTTATTTTTCTTTCCATCTGTTTACTTCCCCCATACACTTTTAGTATCCATGGTCATTAAATCGAACAGCAGATTACTCTTTAAGTACACCCTGTTACTGCTGTTGCAATATCTAAGCCCTGCTCAACCTTATCGATTATGTCAGATCATCCATTGTTCCAATAACTCGGCTCTCTGCACCTGCATCCTACATTCCCTACATAATGCCAACTGGCCTAGTAACGTTTCAGCATTACACTTGTTTTCCTTCTATTAATTATCCAGACCTAGAGTGTTCCTCATTTTCTGTTGTTTTCACGTTATTTATTTCAAACATTTTCTGCTGTTTATTTAAGGAAACATTTCTTGTTGATTTCTCAGAGCTCTTTGATGTTGGTCACAGAAGTGCGGCTCCTAAGCTATCTAAATACTATTAAACAGTGTTATTTAAAATACTAGTTTATGACAATACACGTGAAAAAATTATTGGTAGCCACACTGGGAAAGGGAACTACTAATTTACTTTCAAAACAAAACCAAGTATTTCAAGCTATTGATTGTAAGAGGGAGCATGGAGCCAGAGAGCGCCATATGGCGTTTGAAATAAATTGGATATTGAATATCATCCTGGTTTTGGCAGGCAAACGGTCAGTTATTTGAATTAACTAATAACAGACAATCTTGATATTGTGCAGAAAAAGAAGGATTATTACACTGAAGAGATAATTTGATCTTTTGCAGAAATTCTGTTTACACACAACAAAGTATCTATTCAGCATTAGGCTTTAACTTATTTTAACTTCCACAAAGCAGGAGTTCTGCACCTGCAAAGCCAAAAAGCACTTTCAAAATGAAGTGTTAATACACAGTTCATAACACAAAAACATGGACTATTGTCACATAAGTGGAATGTTTTACCACAGATCTTGCTCAAAGATGTAGCCCCATTAACTTTTGCTGTTCTTATCCCACTCTCCTTGACACCTAAACCTCTTGTTGCTGATATAAATAAGACCCTGGAGTTCTTTTCCTTGAATTTTGTAACATTTAGTCTTGGGAAAACTGAAGTCCCCGATTACCTCCCTTACATAAAACTCCTAGAAGAAAATCCTGAAATATCATTAGCATTGCATGAAACATGATTTTCCATTACATATCTTCAGTGCAGTCTATAGCAAAACACTGCTATTCATCTACCCTCTTCTTGTATTACATGAATGCCTAATGCCACTTCAAGTCAACATTGTAGACTGTCTTCACTAATGATAATTTCCAGGGATTCTGAGGTTTTCTCATTAAGTTAGAGATGGACTATTAAACACAAAACACTGTGCAATAAGTAATTCAAAATTCATGCATCAAATATATCAGTGTCAAAATACTATACAACTGTGTAGAACCCCTTTTATCCCTTCCCTCCCTCATCAGTGTAATGCAATTACTGAAATTAAAAGCCTACCAGTCACATTAATAGGAACCACATCTGTTTGGACTGCCTGTGCTTGTTGTCGCATTTTCTCTTCTGGTGTTGGCAGCGGGAGTGACTTGGTCCAGTTGGTTTGGGTGTTGATATCCGATAACTCATTTGGAACTGGAGTTTTAGGCCTTTTGATGGTAATAAGCCTTTCTTCTTCTGGGGAAGAGACGGGACACTACAAACAGAAATACATGAAACAATGTAAGTTTACTACCTAAAAAAAAGGTATTACTAAGTTATTGCCCCTGCAGCCATTACGATTGCTTGTGGAGCAAAATACACTTTGACCAAGGTCACACTTTGACCTATATAAAGAGTGATTAAAAACAAAAACAACCACACCACAAACTACGCAAAACAAAACACCTGGATTGTATTTATCTAGGACATCTGATCAGTCTAAGGAATATAGAAAGAAATAAGAAAGAAAAGAGTGGTCTTCAGCAGCGCAAAGGACAGTTACTAATTATCTTACACATTGATCTTATCCCTAGAGTGATTAACCCCTCCAGTGCCCTATTAGGAAGATGAGATCTGAGCACTGCTTTGCTCCAGCTGCACTAGGTGACAAGGATGTGTAAGGTCTCAGCAAGAAGCCTATTACAAAGAGAGATTTTGGGAGAGCTCAGTAAAAGAACCAGCTGATGCACTCTACAAATCCATCAGCCACGGGTCAGTGGGGTAGCAAGAGTAACTTTGCTTTGGCCTTGGGACAAATTCATGCCACGGTCAAGGGGTTCATTTTGCCTAATTTTTAAGGATGAAGCAGTTAATGTATAGTAGTCATCGAATGATCATTTTAAAAGTCATTCCTTACCAAAGTGGCAGATTTCACCTCCATGGTGGGTGTGCCACTTAACAAACGAAACAAAAAAACCCCAAACAATGAAACAAAATCCCTTCTGCACCAGAAAACAGGTTGCAACAGCTTGTGCAAATCCTTCCACAAGACAAAGTTACAAGCCAAAAAAGCCATTTGCTTTCAGGGAGCAAATTTGTTTTCATTACAAGGTCCTCACTTGCACGCCAGTAATGACACAGAAAGCCATAACGCAGGTTTTTACTGATAGGACAGTACCAGTCCGCAGCAAACCCTGAGGACAGGCAGGCTTGGGGCAAACATGAGGCATCACTAGGGCTTCTATTAATAGCAGGTGGTCACAAGCTCCAGGCAAACCCAGGAGAAGCAGCTCTCTCCTCCCCACTCCTGCCAGCAAGGCACCCCGGAGAATCTCAGAAGCAGGAGAGGAAGAAAGACCTGGAGGAAAACCAACCTCTGGCTCTCAGGAAAAATGAAGGAAAGAAAAAAAAAGAAAAAGAGAAGAAAACCATGGAAGAAGAGTTGTGTAGAGGCTCCAGCATGAGCAGAGATTTCTCTGCAGCCTCGGGACTCCTGGGGTGTTTGCCTGGGCTGCCTGGCACCGCGGACCTCCCTCTGTGCCACCAGACCAGAGATACAGCCCTCTCCCCCTTTGGAGAGCAGACCACTACCCAAAATAGGGGCTGGCAGTACCAGATCACCGATTCTCCCAGCAGTTGCTCCCTCACTGCTGTACACAGGCATGGAAAGAAACATCAGAGCTATTGTAACAGATGGATTTTTAAAATTATTACTATATGCTTTCAGTGTAAGCGATCTGTTTTCTCTTGAAGTTGAGTGCTGTACAAAAGACATGCCCAGACACTGTGCCGCAACCACTGTTTATCATTTCTGATTTTAATTTTCTTCCTGTTACCATGAGGAGTTCCCACTGCTTATAAATAAATAACCATTTATTTATTCTGTTATGCTTTGGCTCTACATCCTTTAGGACAGGGCCAAACATTTTATTTAATAAAAATAAAAACAACTTCCAGGCAAAATGTGAAACAATCTTCAGGTAATAATAATAGAAAAGAAATTCTGGCAACAAAATTATTACTAATATCATGCTGAGGTTTGGAAGCACACTTCTTTGAGGAAATAATCCATTTCTGTCAGTCTTACATTTCTTTAGCAGGGAGGCTGCGGAGGGGATAGATGCTGCTCTGCAGGAAATGGCTCAGTGCTGTGAAAGCCCCAGTGATTCTTTCAATGCATGCTTCCTGAAGGATACCAATATTTTGTCAGTCCTGCATTGTTTTTAAAAGGCTCCAAAACCACTTCTATAAAAATTGTATTGGGTTTGCATGGCAAGGTTTTGGTAGTGGGGGGGAGGGGGTAGAGAGGTGGCTCCTCTGAGAAGCTGCCAGAAGCTTCCCCCATGTCTGACAGAGCCAATGCCACATGGCTCCAAGATGGACCCACTGCTGTCCAAGGCCAAACCCATCAGCGATGGTGGTGGCGCCTCTGAGATAACACAGAAAAAGCCTGCACAACACCAGCAGCAGTCAGGAGAAAGCAGTGAGAATATGTGAGAGAGACAACTGCAGACACCCAGGTCAGTGAAGAAGGACGGCAGGAGGTGTTCCAGGTTCTGGAGCGGAGAGTTCTCTGCAGCCCGTGCGTGGTGCAGCCATGGGGAGGCCAGCTGTCCTCTGGCAGCCCAGGGAGGTTCACGATGGAGCAGAGATCTACCTGCAGACTGGAGAGGACCCCACACCAGAGCAGGTGAATGCCCAAAAGAGGCTGTGAACCCCATGGGAAGCCCATGCTGGAGCAGGCTCCTGGCAGGACCTGTGCCCCCATGGAGAGAAGAGCCCAGGGTGGACCAGGTTTGCTGGCTGGATTTATGACCTGGTGGGGAAACCACGCTGGAGCAGTTAATGAAGAACTGCAGCCTGTGCAAAGGACTCACGTTGGAGAAGTTCGTGGAGGGACCCCACGCTGGAGCAGGGAAGACTGTAAGGAGGAAGGAGCAGCAGAGACAACATGTGAGATGAGAACACAACCCCCACTCCTCATCCCCCTGCGCCGCTCACGGGGAGAAGGTGGAGAATTTAGGAGTGAAGTTGAGCTTGAGAAGAATGGAGGGGCAGGGAAAAGATGTTTTAAGATTTGGTTTTATTACCCTAGCCTAATTTGGCTGTCAATAAATTAAATTAATTTCCCCAAGTCAAGTCTCTTTTGCCCATGACATTAATGACTGACAGATCTCCCTGTCCTTAACTTGATCCACAAGCCTTTCATTATATTTTCTCTCCTCTGTCCAGCCAAGGAAGGGGGCAACAGAGTGGGTACCTGGCATCCAACCAGGGCCAACAAAAACATAATGTGAACATTTATCTTTTTACGGGTACATGTACATACACTGTTTATACAGATACACAGTGCATGCACACATATGTATACGCACCTATACACAAACACAAGCACCTTCCCACCACAAATCACTTGAATGTATAAAAACTTTCATTAACTTTAGCAATTTGGGAGAGAAGTACCACTGCAGAAGGCAAATCTGCCTCCAGGCCATGCTTCCCCCCAGTTAGGTTTAAAAACAGATGAGAGAAGATAAATGATTTGTAGGGACCATGACACAGGGGTGACAGCCCGGGGCCATAGCGGGCACGTGTGTGTGCATTTAAAGGAGTAATCAGAGGCTGAGGCAGAGAAACATCATTTTCCCCCTTCTATGAAGAGCTTTTCTCTGCCTGAATCGAGGCACGCTTCAAGCCTAGTTTTGCAGTTTGTGTGGGGTGAGGATGAGCTCCAGTGACCTTGGGATACTCTGCTTGGTTGACACTGTCAACATCAATATCTGTCACATTCAGACTGTACGGCAGTGCCAGGTCTCAGCTGTCATAGAACAGTCACCAGGGGCTACTCCAATATGTCAAGTGACAGAGATAGTGGTTACAAAGCCACCCTTCCTTTTCAGGGAAATTACCCAAACCAAACAGAACCCTTTTTCTGTTACAGTATGTAAACAGACAGAAAAACTGAAGCATTTATTAGAAGGGCATCCTAATTATATATTAAAAAAAAAAAAAAAGTGAGGCAGCAATCACAAATTTTGCAGAATTAAAAGCTGAGAAAACGAGGGACAAAGGGAGGAAAACAGATTGAAATGAATCAGCCCAGGGAGCATGTAACAAATGAAAAGCAATTGAAAACCCAATTGTGCAGTTAAGGTCAAAGCCCTATGTCAGAGTGATTTTCTGCCATAGGACAGTGGTGTGGGCATCTACAAAATAATCCAGTAAAAGAGTTGCGGGCAGTTTTGAGTGTAGGAAGAAATGTACACACTTCATCTGCAGGGACACTTTCTGTTGTTGCTGGATGAGCATGACTGTCTCTTCTTATATTTTTTCTTCCAAAGTGCTCTCAATGATCGTGGTATGTTTATCACAGTATCACAGTATGTTTGGGATTGGAAGGGACCTCTAAAGATCATCTAGTCCAATCCCCCTGTGATATGAAGATACTTTTAAAGGGCATAACAAAGCCGTACACAGCTTTATTGCACACAGAGGAAGACAGCAGCTCATCTTTCAGCTTTCTTCACACAGAAATTATTTATGTCTAATCGGGATGAAAATAGGAATATACATTTTTTAAGCAAACGTTCCCAGATTTACAAAACAGCAGTAAATTTCTGCTGTATAACAGGAATGTCTTCTCAAGTATGGTCTGTTGTATAAGAAATAGAACTGGACTAGGCAGTACTTAGAGATTATGTTATCTGCTTAGCAAGGCAGACCATAAACACTATGTTTATCATGGAATAGAAAGCACCACATTTTTAAAGCATCTCTGTTTCATAATAACTTTATTGCTAGACTTAAATGGCCAAATTTCTGTGCAACGGGATGTTAGACTCATCTCCTCGGGAAAATTTGCTCGAATTCATCCTTTTTGAGGGACCCGGAAAGAGGGAAAGATGGGATGTGAAATCAACACCCTTGGACCTTGCAGTGTTTCCATGAAAATGCATTAGGCGGGGACAACGCATGAACTTTCAAATGGGGGTTGAAATGAGAATCCAGAAAAGAAATGGCCTATAAATACACCATAGACAAGCTATATGGCTCAGTAAGCCAGAGCCTTGCCGTTGCCTTGTTGACATATTGTCCCCCAGCCTACTTAGTTGCTGAGACACAACAAAAGGGTTTCACTATCTCAGCACATTCATGCTTTTTGAGAGGTCTCAGATGACAAGTGAGTATATGCTGTGTATCTTGCCACACGCTCTGCCTAAATACCCTGTTCATTCTCATTCTTTTTATATTCCAGAGGTTTATACTACAATGTTTGAAAAAAATACAGGACCTCCAGAAGGAAAGTTCAATCCATACACATTTTACGTTTCAGCAAATGAACTTCAACCTTCTTGTCATGTCTTTCACCTCATGGCCTATTGCAATCATATCTAAAATTGGAATTTCTCAGGAAAATAAAATTAAGGAAAAAAAAAATCAGCATTGTGGACAGGAACCATACCAATTCAGCTGTCTATTACTGTTTGTCAAGATCCTATTTCTTCTCCAGCCTTCTACTAGGTTGGATGGCCCCACATGCCCTTTTACCCAATGCAAAGGAATCAAGACAAATAATAACAGAGAAAAACAAACAAACAAACAAAACCCTCCCAAACTTTTAGCTTCTTGTCTTAATCAACTGAGAATGCCACTTTATGTGCCTGCTTCAACCTGCGGGGTTTCATAGTGTGCTATGGGACACTGTCATATTGCAAATTTACATGAGATTACACTCAAGTTGAATTATTCATGTCTTGCTCTATTTGGTGCCCTCCAGACCAAGGTCCCCAAGTCTAGTCCCCCAGTTTTTCATAGCATATTCCCTTTTTATTACTTCTACACAGAGACCTTCAGTTGCACTAGCCTACTTTGTTATCCTACTAAATCCTTCACTTCATAGCCTTCACTGTCTCAATAAGGAAGGGATTATTTTTTTGTTGTTGGCAGAAATTACTGAACATCACGCAAATTATCACCTTAACCAGCACTGCAGAAATGTTCCTTTCTTGTTGCTCTACTCTGTTGCAACGGGATTAAAAATATGAGAAGAGCCGCACTCGATCAGATCAGAGCTTTTAAAGGCTACCTGGTATCTGCTTTATGATAACGGCCAATCAATGACATACAGGCAAAATTAAATCAGAGGATGCATACAGTGGATACCTTCCCCTGAATATTTTCTCAGCACTGGATGGAGTCCTCCCCTGCCAAGAATTTACCCAGTTGCTTTCTGAACTCATGTAAACTTTCAGCATCCACAATTCTTGCAGGAATTGCACAGTGTGAGTATGTGGTGAGTGAAGAATTACCCTCGTTTGTTTGGTCAAGTTGTTTCTGTACTCACTTCCTCATGCTTTGACCTGCTGTTTCAACCCAGTAAACTGAGCAGCATTTTCACAAAAAAGCGAAGCAGTATAAACGACATGCGCTGCTGACAAGAGCACCCCCATGCAGCCGCAGCAGAGGGGCAGGGAGGCCAGCTGAGGGCACCACCACCCAGCAAGACCTCTAGTTCTGCCACAGCCTCAAGGATCTCAGCGCTCCCACCCCCACACGGGAATGCCCAATTTACTCAGACCCTCTTAACACTGAGCAAAATTTTGAATTAGGCCTCCTCAAGTCAATACAGTTAATGCCTTTGTTTCCATTTAAGATACTGAACAGTCGCTTGCAGGTATTGAAGGGACAACTAAGAATTTGGCTGAGTACAGTGGCAAAACCATACTTTTTTTTTTTCACTCATGAATAAACTAAAGAAATGTTTTTGCACCCGAAGCCTAACAGACTGTCTCAAAGCAAAGTTCATAAACCAAATGACAGCACCTGGGGAAAAATATCATGAGTTTTTGCCCTACAAACATTTTTATAGATGAAATAAAGACATGATATAGTGCATACCTGAGAGTCAGTACTCTCTGCAGCTCACATTCATAATTAAAAAAAAAAAAAGTTACTCCAAACTAGTAAAGTGTGTTCTTGACTAATTAAAACCCAATGAAGCACCCAATTAAATAAAACACATTTTTTCACTGGAGGAGAGGTTTCAAAGAATGCTAATGTTAATAGACAAAAAAGCATAATGAGGAAAAATAAAAGAAACAAACCTGGCATGACATTCCTCTGTTGAGTAGGTGTTTTTTTTTTCCTTTGTTTTTTTTAAACAGAAAACAGAAGCAGATAATGACTGAAGGCTAAGAGCAGGATAAGTTTGCACATATGCTAAATGCTACGAGTAACATCAAGCTGCAGACACGGCAGCTGGATGGTCCCACTCGTGGGCAAGGTACCTTGTTGCTCCAGGGAACCAAGTTACAGCAGGCGCTAATGCAAGACTGAGAGATGCAGTCTAACAGAGTAGACTGTTGAGCGAGACAAAAAGAAACAAAGAGAATGAGTGATAAAAAAGGAAAGAAAAAAGAATGAAAAACACACAGAAGACAAATACATTTAATATACACAATGTACACGTTTCAGAATATAAGGGGAAGCAAAGTTTGAAAATGACATCTCAATATATCTTTGACACCGGGGAAAAAGAGCAATACTGAAGGACAGGAATAGCTCCCAAGGTGTATCACCAACAGGGGTACGTAATAGACAAGCAAGGAGGACGGTGGTCACAGTACTGAAGGGTAAAATCCAGATAAACCAATTTAATCTCCAACAAACTCAATTAGGATCAGTACTACAGTGGAGCTTGGTCTGTGCTCTGTTAACGTAACCTGTAAGAATCAATGCTAAGAGTTAAAGGGTGGTTCCAAGAACTTCATATCAACTACTACTCAGAGACCTCAGCTTTCTGTGTTTTTTAATTTTGTTTGCTTGTTTCTGAGTTGATCTAACTTGCCTCCTTCTTCCTAGCATTTTTCTTTCAGAACAGCAAATGTTCTTCGTATCTCAGACATTTCCTAAGGCTCATGCTGAACCATGTGTTTTGTGGTATGAATAACACCCACCGGTGACAGACACCTCCAGAAAACATGAGAACGTTTGTGGAGGTCTCCTCTCGCATCACCTACCCATGGCTTCACATTGCCTTGGTGTAGACAGACAAGTGGACTATCTGGCTACTTTTTTTTTAAAGCAGATTAAAAAGAGCAGGGAAAGATGGTTTCCTTTGTGAAATCACCACGCAGCAAAGCATTGTTTTTCTGCAAATTGGCAATTATGTCAACTTGGAAGCAAATTTCCGAAGAGTAAATAGCTATTCATCCATCCATCATTATTCTGCTCTTCTCAAGTTTCAACTGTTAAGTACTGCATGTACAGAATTTAAATGTTGGGTTTTTTTCTTTGAATAGACAACAAAGCTACACAGCTTTCATCTGGTAGTGAGGAGTTCGCAGTTTGAATCACGGGATTTTGGTGACCCCAGTTCCATACTGTCAGTGAAGAATTCTTCTGACAGCTGAAATATGACTTGCTCAAGGCATAAGATTTATTAGAATTACTCAGCACTTTACCAGTGGGATTATAATTCAAGTTCAGAGATCTGTTGTGGTAAGTGTTCATCTAAAAAAGAGTAAAATTTTAGGTCACTACAAAAAAAACAGTTAAACAAATATGCTGGTCAAATGACCCCACAAAACACTAAGTTGTATAACATGAAGGGAGAACCACACTACCTTATACAAGGGATTAAGGTCTTTCTAAGCTGCAAATAAGAGTGGCAGGGTTAAGGTTAATGTTTTGAGATAATCAGTAACATCCAAGACTGTCAATTTGACAACTATCTTTCTCCACAGCTCTGAATCATCCTTTCAGCTAAAAAAATTTAAAGGAAACTATTCCGATTTGAAATGGGAGTGCTATTCTATATTTGAAGCATAATTAATTGCATTAATTTTTTTCACAATACACAGTAATTTTAAGTAACATTTTATAGTAACACTCCAGAAAAAACATAACCAAGATAAGAATGACAGGTCTAAGACCTCTAAGAGGCCTCACCCATGCTTATATGCTCTAATTCAAATTGTTAAAAAAAGAAGCGTATTTATATTTATTAAATGTTACACATTAGTTTCACATGTGCAGATGGTCGTATGCTGCACAGCACTGGCTAAGACAAGTTGATAACATATATGTATGCATATATATGCAGTACACTAATAGCAAAAAACGTGTTAATACTTTCCCCAGTGGAAACCATAATTCCACTGATTTCAGTAGGGTTTTGCAAATTTTCATTGTAATGCAGTCCACAGTTTGCATGTGCTTTACATTCTCTGCTCACTGTCAGTACACACCACACACAGCTAAACAAGATGCTCTAATGTTCTGTGCCAATACATGGATAATGTAATCACCACCTGGATGAGAGCCTGTACATACTGCACAACACCTTTTATTATGTGATTTAAAGCCACAGAGTACAGAACTGAAAACACTGTACCCTCTGAAGTGAGGTCTCGGGATTTGCACGCTTTGTGTAGAGACAGAGTTTTTGGTCCATGCTACAGAAGCACGTAAGTAATGATTAAAAGAAATCAGACTGCGTTACAATCAAGGATATCCTCTCACTCTCTAAGCAACCCTTTGTGGCAAAGTATTCTGGAGTAGCTGTCTTGAAAATCCCAGGAGCTCCAGCATCTCAGGTTTGGACATCTTGCTGCCCACCAGCACTAATATCTTAGCCCACAGCACTGAAGTTGGCCACAAATTCTCCTTCGGAGCTCACAGGCACAACAGCATGAGGTGAGGGCAGGGGAACAAAATTTCTTTTGTTCTTTACACCATTAATGCAACTTACTAGTTCTTTAATTGAAATGTATATAAATTGATGTATATAACAATACGTCCTCACAGCTTTCTTAGGACTTGTGCTCAACTACCCCTTTGCTTTATTTGTTTAATTAATTTCTAGATTCTAAGCTAAGCGTACATGAAGTTGAGATGTAGGCAGGTAAACAGGAAAACCATGAAGCAAACTGAAAGCAAGCCGACAGTGGGTTATCTTTTATTCTTCTGGATGCCTTTATGTAAACAGTTGTGATGCACTGGGACAAAGCCTCTACCTAACGAAACTGCATAACTGCCTGTGTTAGCAATTCAAAGTGTGCACAGGTAGCTGTTACAATGGGAGTACGCTGATGGCTGGCTAATAGCTCTTCCTGCTACTGGAATGTAAACACTTAACAGACTCAGAACAGCTACCCTTGCTTAGGGTTTTGCCTCCTGAACATTAAATAACTCCTCCTGGCTTTCACACCTTTATTGTGCCAGTGTGACTTTATATAAATGCATGGGTAGAACTGGGATTTTTAAGAGACTGTGGAAGTCAGATTATGTAACATCACTGTAATTCAAAGGAATACGCATCTTTATGATCTTCTAAAAACCCTACCTGACTTGAACAATGTTATGACAGGCAATTAAACCACACCAGGCATGTACCCTTTAAAGCACTCTGCCCCCCTACCATTACCTTTTGTTCAATTTCTTCATAATCATCCTGGTAACTTCCAGAGACTGCGCTGGAGGACGAGGAGAAGGTGGGGCCCTGTGAGTAATACTGCGAGCTCCGGTAGCCATCCCGCCGCAACTTGTCACACTCTGCCGAAAGACAGAGAAAAGAGAAGATTAATTCATGACAAGAGCCATTACTGTTTACACTTTGTGTATAATGGCACTTATAAAAAATACAGAGTATTTTACCATGCATTAGCACCGCTTATCCAAAGACCAGAACTCAAAAGTGCATTCCTCATATTTGTATCTATATTTCCTCCTCCTTCACATATATCATATACATATGCCCACACATAGCATGTATATACACATGGCTTTTATCTGTCACAGAGGATGGCAAGAGCTTTGGAAAGAAGGGGAATATTATTTATTTATTTATTTATTTGAGTGAGGCCTGGCTCGGTGTCTTGACAGATGGCAGCATCTTGCAGGATGGGAGATGGAAGCATGTGAGTAACACCGGGGGTCTCATTTGCCAGGCCGGTAGACATCCATTATGTGCCTTACACATGAAACGACGAAGTTGCTCGCAACTCAAGCACCATCTGCTACATAACTTTGGCACTGACCACTTGTCCTGTCTTCCTGCCTGTGGAAGAGACCATTTATTGTCATTTCAGAGAGAGGAATGCAAGCCCTGGGCATCTCAAAATCTCATGTCACTGCAGAGCACGTGAGGTTTAATACTGAGGAGTGTTCAAAGTTCAGAAGGAATTCAGAGAAAACATGCACCCCCACTCACAATGGCCAAAATCCCAGTCAGTATCGCATCCCCTCCACCCAAGTTTTCCACAATCACCTTCCCGCCTCCTAATTGATATTCAGTGTGACTGTGCTACAGAGCAACAGACGCCAGAGCATAAGGAAAAATTAAATGTTCAAAATGCGGCAACCAAACTCATCAGCCCAGTCAAACTGTTAGCGTTACGTTTCCAGAGACAGATATCTGAATCTGTGGAAAGATGAGGAAAGCAAAAATAAAATTAAGTATTTCGTACATTTCTCTCTAAAGAACTGAAATTTCTGCACAATACACAGGCATTATCATGACAGAAAGCACTTTTTTTCATCACTTACTGGAGAAAGTTTTTCTGTGATTGTATCATGTCTCGTTATCTTGATGTCTTTAATACCCCTTACAATGGAAAACATGTAATGTTTATATTGAGGGCAAGGTTTAAGAGAGGCTTTTGCCTGGCACATGATTAAGTGGAGTTACAACTTGCAACTCCAGTGTAAGTTTCTTCTGCCATAGGCAGATGCCCCTGAGACTGAGGTCTGGAGGGCTCCATGCTGATGGGTTAACTGACCTAGAGCTCTGTGAGGATTTAATCAGTGTGGACTCCCCTGTATCTGCACATGCACATGGAGAAAGAAAGCTCACAGTGTGTCAACTTGCCATTTCCATCAGAGCCAGACATACGTCCTGGCCTATCATGTGTTTCTATACTGGGTCAAAAAAGGGCAGTATGGTGCGAACCTGTCACTTCTGTCTCAGTTCAAAGACCAAGGGTGCTGCGGTGGGTTTGGAGATCCACACCAATTGCTATACCTCAGGAACAGAGGGTCGACAACCGCATTTACCTGTTTTGCATCTCTGAGCATGCGGGCACTGCACACATCTGGCAAACAGCTGCTGCGTTTTAGGAGATGGGAGCTGGGGAGTGGTGAAAAATGACTGCCAGCAACCACAGTGAAACAACTTCCTCCACCACCCTTCCAAATCCAGCCCCACATCCAGCCAGATCAAGCACATAACACTAAAAAACGTGAGCACCCTGATGGGCTGTTTATCGGTTTGAGCTACAAATCAGCAGTGATAAGCAGGCTGAAGCCCAAGGACTTGCATCGATTTGTGGCGTGGATTAACACACGAAGTTGTCAACTTAGACACTGCAAGTTTTAGCTGCAGATCAGTGCTAATCACCACAAACAAACACAAATACAACATAAAGTGTACATAGGATTGTTCTTGAGATAAGGACCAGGGTCCTGGCTGTCCATTTCTGTGACTGCTGGACATCAGATACCACAGCACACCCCAAAGGTGACAGGCTCTTACGGACCATGATAGATGCACACTTTGATATTAACTGCTTGATCTTATTTATTCTCCTAACCAAGGACATGAATAATGCACTTCATGAAGTGCAGAAGAGCTCCAACAACTTAAGAACATCAACACTGAAAGTCTCAAGTCCCCTGCAAGTTCAACAAGTGGACTGACAATTAAAAAAATGGCAGTTTATCAAGCTTACAACCTCTATTTGTCCACAAGACAAGATCCATGTAACACCGGAAGCTATTGCAGGATAAGCCAGTTCTAGTTATTAAAAATCTTCTCTTTTAAGAATATGACAATACGTTAGTGCTAGCTGAGACGGGGACACATATACTTTTGGGAGGACACAGCGGAAGGGCTGCCATTACCCACATTACCCAACATACAAAACCTTGTACAGCCTTTCCGTATTTCTGCCTAAGAACAGCCAGGGCAAACCCCAGCAGACCACATCAAGCGGGACACAAACACCTGTTCCTGAGGATGGCCCTGCTAGTTCAATTCTGCAGCACATGCAGACCAAGCTCATGGTCATAATCTTGCATTTTTCTGATCTGAACCGTGCAAGAATACTATTGTGCACCAGACGAACCAGTTTTGTTTACACCAAGACTGGCTGTTTGCCTGGGAGCACCAGGATGTTGGCACTGCCTTGGGCCACACTGGGTCATGCCATGGCATAAATGCTGGAAATACCTCCCCTTCATCCCACGACTGCTGCTGGGGCTGAGTGCACTGGGGTGCTGCCCGTCATCATTTGCCTGTCACCAGACATTAGTCCTTGTCTTAATTCTACACTAGAGATACAATGAATTTCAAAACCTCTTCTGTATCATAAATGTTTCTCTATAAATGACTGGAGTCAGATCACATTAGAATATAATTTATCCCCACTCCCTGTGGTAAAAAAGTTAAAACTTTCCTAGAGAAGGAAATTTTGCCTGAGGTTGAGTTTTGCTGTTCACAGGGTGGTTTTAGTTAAGCATGAAGAAAGTGCGTGGGAAATGTGGTCAAAGAACTTCTAACAACCTCCTCATCATTTCTACAGTTATTAGAACAGGGCAGATATGATGTTTCAGGAGATGCACGACACAAAAATATGTGTAGAAGTTGTCAATGTCTGATACTGTGGCAGAATGCAAACCCCCCTCCCTCCTTCAGTATGGCACATCTCCCCCTTTCTCTGCTACTTGAGGCTAACAGCTTCTTTTGTTTGGCCCAGAGCACCCTGGCTCCTGGGACATTAGAAGAAGGGAGTGCCGAGGCACACTGAGCCGCGCCCAGTGTGGGGGATGTTTGGAGGCTTCAGGGGCACCCACACTCAGTGTGGGGGGTGCAGAGAAGCTTCTAGAGTGCCTACAGTCAGATCTGATCAGATAAAAACGGGACTCTCGTCGAGCCCCGGCCCCATTTTGTGTGGGGGTCTCTCGGAGTACGAGCTTAGCCACTGCCGCCAGGAGAGCCCCCCCTCCCTGGGATGGGGACTCCGCTTGCCTCGCCGCCACGGGTGTAAGTAAAACTTCTCGCAGGATTGTGAGTATATTTATACTTTTCGTGCACATATGCACGTATAACTTTCCGTGCTCCATATGAGCACGTGTAAAATTAATCCTCGCAGAATCGCGGGTGTATTTTCCTCCCGTGCACATTTGCACAAGTACTTTATTTCCTCACACAATCGCGAGTGGCCGCCGAGAGCCCCTCGCACAATCGCGAGTGTATTTTCCTCCCGTGCTTCCACATAAGCACGTGTAGGATTCCGTGCACATTTGCACGTGTAAAATAACTCTCGCAGGACTGCGAGTGTATTAGAAATTTACTCTCGCGGAATCGCGAGTGCACACTTTCCGTACTCACTACGAGTACATGTATCTCTTTAAACATAATCCCGCACCGTGTTTAGGCAAGTGTGTACTCCTCCGGGACTTGGGGACTGCTCCGGCATTGTTTTGGGTGAAGCCACGTGCATGCACATTGTGGACCGCCTGTTGGTTATATCAATGGCTGCCCCTCAAATAATCTTCCTCAACTGATAACCGAACCTGTATTTAAGTCACTGTTGGAGTGCTAAACCCTGTTCCTCACCGGTCTAATAAAAGTTGTTTTTGGACCTTGTTGTCCCTTAAATTGACCTGTGGGTTGCCTCCGTGACAGATACCATTACATTCAGGTGGGTGCCAAATACCCAACCACTCACATGTCTGCTCAGCATTTCATGACCACAGGATTAGTTAAATCCTGTCATCAGAGAGAAGCGTGTTGGGGACGTGTTTCTCACTGACAGCAGGTGAGGACATCACTCTTCTCTGCTTTCTTCCCTCCCACTAAATGAGCAGAACACACATGTATCAGCAGCTCCCCCCCAAGAGCGAGGGTTCAACTCAGCCAGCTGCGATTCTGCACCAGAGTTTTGAGCCACAAGCACTAAATTCAGCACTGCTGTGAATAACTCTTACAGCCCCTGTGACAGGCAGTCAGGCCAAGAGTATGAAAATACCCCCGAGGCCTCTCAGCCTAGATCTCCTCTTCATTTTATACAAGGAACTCACACGTAATTGCTTTTGACCCTGAGCTGGCAACACACAGCAGCAAGTCTCACATGATTTACTGCTTTTCCAACAACTTGAAACCATATTCTTACATGATAATTTGAGCAGCAAATCACCCGACTGAACAGAAGGCACAGCGCTGATACCTCAGTAATTCGTCTGACATGGTATTACTGCGGAAAACCAGGATTAACGTTTACCTTGTCTGGGTTTGCTGGGAGAGGACTGGGTGCGTTGGCTCCTTCCCTCGAACCAACTTTGGTACCTGCAGAGCTTCCTAACACCAAACCTACCTGCAGTATATTGAAAGATCATATGAAGGAAAGTGCATCACTCCACCAGCAGAACTGGTCAGAAGGAGATGGATTAATGGTCATTTTCAGAAGTTTTCCATCTTTTTGTTTTGTTTTGTTAATGGTAAGTGAATTGCATAAGACCAGGTGTCATTTTTCATGGGCTTCTTCATAAACCTGTTCTTTTACCTGCTGGGGTCAGGGAGCCCCATACTGACCTCTCTAGAGGAAGAAAGGCTCCAGGTGCTGAGTGATTTTCAGGGCTGGATCCTACCTGAGCCTGGGATGTGTCCCCAAGGTGCGGCCCCAGCAGCACCTCAGAGCCACAGCTTTCTGCCACTGCTCTGGACCAGCCCTCCACGCCTCAGCCTGAACCTGCAGCCGTCACTCACTAAATTAGCTCTAATGAGATTACTTGTATAAGTAAACACTGCTCACGTGACTGCTGCAGGATCAGGCCTTAAGCTCTGTAGCTGTCC
Source organism: Columba livia (assembly GCF_036013475.1). Lineage (NCBI taxonomy): Eukaryota > Metazoa > Chordata > Aves > Columbiformes > Columbidae > Columba > Columba livia. The sequence continues at coordinate 61,516,839 of NC_088604.1, forward strand.
ACATCCACACGTACACCCTCAGACACACTCTCTCACAAGCATGTATTAAAGAGTTTAATATTTAAAAAATCCACTTTTCTGCATTTCTAAGTATTTATTAGTAACCAGTAAAGACCCTGGCTGAAGAATTAAACTACCATGATATTCACAAGTATAAACTTAGAAACTTGGCATCAAGGTTATTCAGACATCTAAACAGATGAGACTATTTGCTTGGCATGACTAGCCAGCCCACAGGGTGGGTCAAGCAATAGAAGACAGAAAGATAATGTCCCCGAAACATCTAAATTTGCCTTGTATCTAAGAACAGCACTTGAAACTTGAGACCACTTGCTAAAACCTGAAGAGAAAAAGCCAGTCGGACTAGAAGCAGCTTCCCAGAGGAGCAGATGTGCTGCCCAAAGTCACCGAAACAGAACCTCCCTGGTGCAGAGGGAGAAAGGGGAAAGACCAGCACACACTTCTCTTCCCTCTGCACCATCCCCTGTTGTCTCCTCATCAGCAAGAAGGGACAAGCAACAAGCTGACAGCTGCATCTGCATGCTTGAAAAATTATCTCCACTAAAGTCAGGGTGACTTCTTGGCAGAGCCTTTCATGTTGTAACTTGTATTTTGTAGAGAGGGAATTTTTCTTCTTCCTTTTTTTTTGGTACTAGGGAAAAGCTATTAACTGCAACAGTCAGCTAAACTGTCAACCACAGAAATAACTCTGCTGACTAGTATATTAAAACACATTCATCCATTCACCACACATATCACTGTATCACTTGAAAACTACTCCCTGGGGTCAGAATTTTTTAATATTTTTTTTTTAATCTTTAAAGATTACAGCCACTGCCTTTTTCTGCAAATACCCACAAACCATTTTCTTCCTTAGGTCACAATTACAAACACTAGCTTAGAAGTAGTTTTTCCAAATTTCACCTAAAGCCAGACAGACTGTAGTACAATATATACTTGCCTTGTGAAAGCAAACTTTTAAAAACGACCTATTACTTTATAGGTCACAGTGCTCTTTAACAATCGCTATATATATCGCTGTTTCTTGTTTTAGAAGAACCTTCTGTTTCAAAACTGAAAAATAACTGCATATCATTTTAATTTACTACATGCATATTTTGAATTTGTTTTTCCAGTTGAGCTGAGACAACTAAGACCTTGTAGGCTGGTGACAGACAGGCACGGGTGTCACAAGACCTGGATTCCCCACCCAGCATTGCTGCATCCAAGCAAATCACTTCAGGTTAGACCCAGTCAAGAACTTTACACCTGCAGACAGGCAAGACACCATCTAAATTTCACATATGTGTCTCCTAAATTAATTGTCCAAGTAGGTATCTACACTCTGCCTTCAGCAGACAGGTATATAGTGAGGCACCTGCAGGTAAAGCCAACTAACGGGGAATCTGAGGAGCCTTAACTCTCCTCCTTGACCCATGAGTAACAACCAGCTCCAGGTCCAATGCTGCAGGCATCCCTCTCACGAGAGACAGAATGTAACAGGTATTTCAACATCTCTTCTTCCCAGGATTATGTGTTTTTTATCCAACAGTTGCTTAAAATAAAGTACTGCAAGTTAAGGAAGTATTTTTCTTGTATACAGGAATTTACATTCTTCAAGGATGGGGTGAGCACAGGCTAAACCTCCAACTTCCTAGCAGCGTGCTCTAAACACTAAGCAAAAAGGTTCCCACCTGAAATGTTAACAGCCACAGGTAGGTTTTGTGTGGGACTGGTCACACTGGTGTGGACTGAGATGCTCTGAAGACATCTCCCAAATTGGGACCTCTCCAAGGGCGCGGCTGCCTCTCCGCCTGCTTGCAGTGCTGTAGGAAGGTGTAGTTAAGACCACCGTAACTCTGGACTACACGGTTAACTGGGCAACTTCAGGGAGGTAACTTTTCAAGATGAAGAGTGTGTTGAGAATGATTATGCCTAGGACCATAACTAAAACAGATGCCCTAGTTCAAAGGTCTCTTTGGTTAGTAAAGCTAAATACAACTACTGCCTTTTGCTCTGTGCCTCTTTATGAGTCCCTCATTTGTAAACTGGGGATAAGAATGCACAGCTCTCTTTGTGTGGATGAAATAAGCTGTATAAAAGCAGAGCTGTACAAAGGCAATCTTGTTTGCGACAAATATCTCATGCTAAATATGACTAAAAAAAAGCAGCTCAATTTAATTCCAACGCAGCATTTATTTTTGTCCCTGGATCTAAATATGAGGTAGACAGCTTGCCTCTACCACTCTATATTCCTCCAAAAATTCATGCAGCTTGGATCAAATCCCATTTCCCTTAAACGTATAAATCCCCATATCATCTGCAGAACTTGACTATCACAGGGAACGCTTCTATATCAAAGCTTTAAAATATGTTGTAAAGCCACAGCAATGATGCACTTGTGTAACAACTGAACTGTAACCAATGCTGACTGCAAAGCAAGTTCATGAACTTCAGCTGTGATATATCCACTGCACTGTTTTGTTCAGACTCAGGTTTTAATGGGCCAAAAATTGCAACAGATGTACCATGGCAGCCCAGCTGAAAAAACTTCTGCTTAACGGCTCAATATAGATGCTTTGACGAATACCAGCCTTTGCCAATCCAGCTACCCTCCCTATTATTTCCCTCTCTTTCCCCTAAATGCAATTTTATACTGCTATTTCTAGGTCTTTATTTTTATCAATACATATAGAAATATGTAAGACGAGACTGGAGACAGTGAACACTGGTACCCAACACACTTCTTCCACAAACAAGTGCTATATGAAATGGCAAGTTTTTAACCCACCAGCAAAACCTAATCGTTTACTGCAAGGCCTTCCTATCTGATGAGTAACAAGAAAGGTCTATCAGACTTTTAAAATACTATTATGTGTGTTTATTCTCTTGAATAAGCAGCCAATCCCAGCCACACAGATGCTGTATGGAGTTTCCCAGAAACAAAGATGTCTTGGGCTCCACAGGATGAAGGTAACCCTAAACAGAGGGTTGTCCCACTCGGTGATGGAGAAGTCTGTTGAATGGACACTTCGAAGAAATCTTACTGAAAGTGACCCAAAGTATTTCACAGAATCACAAAACGTTAGACATTGGAAGGGACCTCAAAAGATCATCCAGTTCAATCCCCGTGCTGGAGCAGGAACACCTAGATGAGGTTACACAGGAATGTGTCCAGGTGGGTTTTGAATGTCTCCAGGGAAGGAGACTCCACAACCTCCCTGGGCAGCCTGTTCCAGTGCTCTGGCACCCTCACTGAGAAGAAGTTTATTCTCAAATTTCAGTGGAACCTCTTGTGTTCCAGTTTGAACCCATTACCCCTTGTCCTACCACTGGTTGTCACTGAGAAGAGCCTGGCTCCATCCTCATGACACTCACCCTTTATATATTTGTAAACATTAATAAGGTCACCCCTCAGTCTCCTCTTCTCCAAGCTAAAGAGACACAGCTCCCTCAGCCTTTCCTCATAAGGGAGATGCTCCACTCCCTTAATCATCTTTGTTGCCCTGCGCTGGACCCTCTCCAGCAGTTCCCTGTCCTTCTTGAACTGAGGGGCCAAGAACTGGACACAATATTCCAGGTGTGGTCTCACCAGGGCAGAGTAGAGGGGAAGGAGAACCCCTCTGGACCTGCTAACCACCCCCTTCTAATACACCCCAGGATGCCATTGGCCTTCCTGGCCACAAGGGCACAGTGCTGGCTCATGGTCATCCTGCTGTCCACCAGGACCCCCAGGTCCCTTTCCCCTACGCTGCTCTCTAACAGGTCATTCCCCAACCTATACTTATTCTGTCAGGTCTGTTTGCTTTGAGGTATTAGCACTCTCTGTCTCCTTGGGAAGGGTGTCCTGATGTGGTAACTCGATGCCCAGCTGGACTGGGAAGCCCACCTTTCCAGGTCAGATTCTCCAAGATGCTTCAGGGCTCAGCTGTACAGATGCTTGCACAAGGATGGGGCAAGAAAAAGCAACGTTGAAGTAAAGCAAGACTGCAGTTAGACTTATTTTTAAGGGTCCAAACCAGAGAGAAGTCTTTAAGAAGGATCCAAACTAAAAGGAACTCTGAAATGCGAAAATACCTTTAACAGGGTTAAGTCAATGCAAACACATTGATCATTCCTTTCTTTCTTTTCTTGAAGCTTTTAAAAAACATTTAATCCCACCCTTAATTCCCCAGGTAATCTGGATTATTTAGCTATACAGAAAACCTTTTTAATGGCACCAAAATGCAAGAGCCATTACAAATTATATTTGTTAACAAGCTGTCACTGGGGAGTGCTCAAAATAATTAACACTGTTTGTCTTGAATTAATTTAAATTTCTGCAAGAGTGCTATACGACTACATTTAGTGGTGACAAGATGTCTTAAGTTTAACGGTTTCTTTGCTTCCTTTTGCATGTTTGATGCTGGCATCAAAAGAATTCTCCCTGCTTTTTCTCTAGTGTTTTTATGGGTATTTGTTGTTTCTTAGACAACTGAACACAGCTGATATAAAAATATGAAGGGTGTACTTATTGATTTTTCTCCTAGGACACTTAATGTTAAACTCAAAGCTATCTAAAATGCTACAAACAAGCATGTATAACACCACAGTTGAAGAGAGGAAGGAGGAAGAAAAGCAAAAAGGGAAACAACCAAAGGTCTGATATTCTTTGTGATGGAAATTGCTTCACCTGAAACAACTACAATGCAGACAGTAAGAGTTCATATTTCTTCCCTCTACTAAAGGCACAGGTCTGAAATGGGGTGAAGTTCGATAATTTTTTGGCTAAATCTTCCTGCTGATTCTGACTTGTATCATAAAACATTAAGAACACATTCATCTGGTTTAAGAAAAAATAAGTACCATTAGTATTATTTTGAAACAAATTTTCACCTTCTTTTAACCTTTTCAGCTGGAACTGCTTTCACTTATCACCTGTATCGTGCAATCAACTTACATATAACCACCACGTATGTTTTTACACTCAGCGCTACACTGTATAACTAAACCTAAAAATAGGGAACCAAAATGCTTCTGAGCATCTCAATTTTTCAGCACAAAAGCAGCTTTCAAACACATGCAGTGTAGACTCACGGTCAAATTCTGCTTAGTTTCACTAGAATATTTGCTTTTTAAAACTCCTTATTAGAAAGGGCAGTTGGAATATGGAACTTGTCCAAAACCATCAACAGATGCACTGTGAATTAATTCAGGAAGAGTAAAATGGGCAGGATACATGGGCAGAACCTCTGGTACTAACTTGACTATTGAAACTACAATAATGAGAAATAAGTTGATGTGTATTTTCTGATTTTACAGCTCCAAGGCCTTTCCGGAACATATGGTCTACTCCTAGCCTTTAATGGTCTTTTACTTCATTAAGGTTTCCAGTTGGTAGGGAGCTCACATCTTGACATCCCTCTGAACCTGAACCAGATCTATTGTTAATATGAAGCAGTTCCCCCCTATTTTGCAGCTCTTTAATGATACATAAGATTATTTTAAGTCCATAATCTTCTCAGCAGGATTACTGACTAGTGGGGCTGACCCTAATATTGCTCATCTGAACAGTGATCTGGCAGATGCAATGAGAAAACAAAGGCTAAACACATACCTGTCTGGAGGGTCTTGCAGCAAGACATAATAGAGGCTTTATGAGTAACTACTTAAATCCGGTTTTATTTGACAATGCTAACCAGATGTCTTCTGGAAAACAAATCAAGTGTTTCAATCACTGCTGCTTAAATACATTCCTTGAATTTGGCCAACAAAGCTAAACAGAAGCTACAGTCAGCCAAATCCAGCTCTTCTGAAGATGAGATAACAACTGAATCATCGCACACATTGGAACAATGAGCCCCATATTATGTACATAGCTTGAATCAACACAATAACCCTGGGGGAAAAGAGACACAAAGTACAGAGAGTTGTGCGGGAAGTCTCCGCAGCCCTAGTCTGAAAAGCAGGATGAAAGTCAGCGTATGGAGTGTTCCCACTGTTAATAGGTACACCTTCCTCAGTACGTATCTGACACCTTGTTATCCACGGGGAAGGTGTCCATATTACTTTAGGTTTTCCTTTTAGGACACTGGACCAAGACCTCTGAACACACTGCTAATGGTGCAAACCTGTCCAGAAGGCAGATAGGCACGCTTAAGACATGCTCCAAGCAGTTAAGCAAAGCAATACTACAACAGTGCTGTTCCTCCCGCCCATCTTCATGCCTCATGCCTTATTCCTTGTCATTTTTAGATTACAGTACAGTTAGCAAAATGAGGATTAGTCTCAATTTACTTTTCTTATCCAAATATTTACATCATTGCTACTGCTGTTGTATCAGTGCTCCTGGCTGAAGACCAGAGTACTTTAGGGACTTCTTCAGACGAAAGCCCTTTAAACATGACCACGCTGCAGAAAAAGAAGACAGATCTGCCAGCGCAGTGTCAGGGACAGGGGTTGTTTTGTGGTGCTACCCTCTGGACTCTGGTTGAACATCAAACTCAAACTCTTGGCTTCATGGACTGAAAAAGCTGCAGGAAACCCTGCAGGATGTGGCACTTGCCCCTTCAGCACAGATAATAGCCTGCCTTAAAAAAAAAAAAAAGAACCAATGCCACTCTGAACAACATTAAACTCACAGCTCTGCTTCTGTCCAGAGCAGACTCAGGGCTGCCCCAGCCACTCAGGAGCCATTGGCAACGTGAGACTAAACAAGTCAAGCAGCCCTTCAGCCTTGGAGCAGAGCACCCACTGCAAGGGGGCAGGATTGATTTGAGGATCCTGACACCATGCAGAGCCTGCTGCCCATCCACCACCTTCTTCACCCATTTCAACAACTCCCTGGGAAGAAACAGTGATGTGGAGCACAGGGTCATGCAAGACTCCTCCAGGGTCAATATTGTTTCCACCTGATGGTCTGTGTGCTGACAAACACCGTTCTTAAGGTGACTATGAAAACACAAGGAGGAGGCCACTGCAGACTCTTGGGAAAGACCAGTCAGAGCAGCTTGGCCCTGAGGGTAAGGAAACAGGCACCTTGGATGGAACATGTTTGACATCCAGTGTGTCACCCTATCTGTCAGCCCAAGGTCCTGTCTGCTTCCCCAAAGAATGGGAGAGTCTGTTTTACCCAGTGCAGACAAAACACGTAAAATAATGGGATCTACCACCACAACCAAAGAACTGCAGCATTTTGTAAACATTTAAGTCATGTTGCAATGGTACCCTGACTCTGAAGTGCAGCTGAATTTGCTCTTCTGCTCGAGCCACCAGATTAAGCCACTGAGAGCTCTAATTTAAAATGTAGTAATGCAGCCAGGTTAAACGTGCTCAAGCCACTGATTCAGTCAATGACAGCTTCCGATTTTAATAAAAGTCATAAAGCCACTTGAGTTTTTGAGAACAGCTCTACTGTGCATAACAAACTTCCCGGGTGTTTTATTTTCTAATTCAGATTACTAGAAAATATTGCTTTTTAAAAGTGCAGGTGGCACCTAAGCACCCGCCTAAAGAAGGATAAATAACTTTACCTCAGTGTCCTGGTTTTGGCTGGGATAGGGTTAATTTTCTTCCTAGTAGATGGTACAGTGCTGTGTTTTGGATTTAGTATGAGAATAATGATGACAACACGCTGATGTTTTAGTTGCTGCTAAGCAGACAAGGACTGTTCAGCTTCTCATACTGGCCTGCCAATGAGAGGGTGGGGAGTGCATGAAGGGTTGGAAGGAGACACAGTTGGGACAGCTGACCCCAGCTGAACAGAGGGATACTCCACACCATATGATGTCATGCTCAGTATAAAAGCTGGGGGAAGAGGACGGAAGGGGGGGACATTCAGAGTGGTGGTGTTTGTCTTCTTAGGAGACTGTTACACATGATGGAGCCCGGCTTTCCTGGAGATGCTGAACACCTGCGTGTCCATGGGAAGCTGTGAATGAATCCCTTGTTTTGCTCTCCTTGTATGTGTGCTTTTTGCTTTACCTATTAAACTGCCTTTATCTCAGCCCATTAGTTTTCTCACTTCTACTCTTCTGACTCCCCCATCCCACGGTGGTGGGCAGGAGTAAGCGAAAAGCTGTGTGGGGCTTAGTTGTCAGCTGGGGTTAAACCACAACACTCAGTTATGAGCACATTTGAATGCAAGATATCACCATTTACACTTGAAAGTAACTTTGTAAAGGAAAAGCATAGTATTTTCCCTTGATTACAAAAGGGTAAAAGTCTAGTTCGTAAGTACAAAAATTTAAAAATCTCCCCATGCAACGTCTACTATCATGCTATATCCACTTCCACAGTGGAATAAGCAGTGGACATTTCAATATATAATGTACAAAGTAAAATAATAATTGCGTAAAAAATAAAGAATCTCCTCCTCCTCCTCCAAACACAACCCTGCTTCGCGTAAAGGCCCATAGAGCATGCAGAGATGGCCACGTAGAGTACTTGTTTTCTCTCAAGACAGGTTAGATATCATACATTTTAATATATCTACCCCTAACGTTTTACTCTTAAATAAATTTAAGAATAAGCAGCAATAATAGCTTTTCTGCTCCTGAAATGGTGCTTAAAAAGTTTATTCCAGACAAAAGACAAGCTTCCTATCTATTTCACTAGATATTTCTAGCTAGACCCATGCTGTCAAAAATTTGCTGAGCTGTGGAAACTGTACCAGAAAAAATAGGTTTGACTTTGCATTATCTTAAAAGCTAACCAGCATTTTTTCATCTGGTTAGTATTAAATGGGTGAAAACACCTTGTCAGAAAGGAAGTACTTGGAATTACTTTGAAAGATTTTATACACTCAATACAGGTGGCTTAAATGACTGTTGTGGTCTACATGTGAATTACTACTTGTTACCTACGTTTTATCCTTACTTTTCCATTCAGTGGTGAGGCAATCAATGCAATAACAAATTAACAGCCTGCAATCAAGTTGCTATGTATCAGCAATGCCAGACCTCATAACCTGAACAAGAACAGGGCTGGAAAACTTTCAAACATGTGTTTCAATGGTCTGCACTGTAGCTACTAGTTTAGCCCTCAGGACCACATTATCAGGTTCGAGGGGACCATTAGAGGTTCTCTCTTCCTTCCCAACCTCCTCTAAAGGTAGAATTAAGTATACACAAACAACTTCCAAGCAGTGGTTTCTCTCATCTATTCTTAAAAATCTCCAATGACTTCATTGCCCCAAAAATTTATTTCAGCACTTCAGTATCTTTACTGCAAGGAAGTTTCCCCTATTATCAAACCTAAGTATTTCGCCACTGCCGCACAGGTGCACTACTTCATCTCCGACTTACCAAAAGAAAAATCAGTTTTGCTTTTGTACTACTCCCTTCCAGTTTCTGCAACGCTTTCTGGGGAGCAGGGGGATCCATCCCACTGTTGCTTGCACAGAGTAGGGTGCGCCTCGTCATCCAACATTGTTCGCTCCCCACCACCCAGGCAGCACATCAGGTCACGTACAGCTGCTCCACTGCCCAACGCTTCAGCTCCACCAATGCATTTGAAACACCAAAAAGATGCCAAGATGCAAGTTTCATCATGGCGCCAAGAAACGCAGAACTAAAGCTTCCATGATAGCCCAATGGTGTTTCTCATGAGACTGCTTTTCCTCAAGGTCTTCTATGCTGTAATCACGTAGCACCAAATTTACTTCCCACCCATTAAGGAGCTTTGGAAAACTCTGTCTTTTCTAAAGCAGCAGGTGGAAAAGCAGTTCATCAGTTGTCACAATTACGTCACAATTTCAACAGCACTTTCACACTGAACGAAACCCAGCTCTGGCTACAGAACTTTTAACTCAACCCTCCAAATGTGATCAGAAGCATCAGCGTCTCCCTCATTTCACAGAGCTGGTTGAAGCAACAGCAAAGTAAAACCAATAAAACTTCAGTCAGTGCATCTCTTACTACTCAGAGCCCCTACAGGCAAGAATAAAATTACTGGAAACAGTGTTAAATTAATGCTTGTTCGCTACTTGGGACAGATACAAGCCACAGCAAGGAGCTGTTTTAGAACTGCTCTTAGGGAATAAACATGGCCCAGGGAAAGAGCTTGAAGTAAAATAAAGAGATAAATAAATGAAGGAGCCGAGTTTTGTTGACTATGTCAGCAACTTGAGGTCTGGTGGAGGCATCACAGGTTCTTCTGTCTCTCGGTTACTACCCTGAAAGCATGAAACTGGAATTCATTTCACTACCAAGGAGTCCTACATCATGCAGACAAACGGCTAACTGGTAAATTGTAGTAGTACTGGATAGGTTTTATTTTATAAAGGGCAGCAGCTCCAGATAAAAATCCCAGCAGACTGAAGTAACTTCAGATGTGTAAGCTGAGGGAAGCAGCATGTATTACTTAGTTTCACACTAACATGTTAGATACCAATGTATTGAAATAGAAGATGAACTGAAGTAGATACATTTCTGATAAAACACAAGAAAATCAGAGCAGCATTTTGACCTGTGCAATTTTATTTTATAGTAGTCTCAAACAGAGAGCAGAAAAATAGAAGAATGAGTAGTTAACGTTTACAAAAAGCTAGCCATGAGCAGTATTCTTTTTAATCTGAAGCAGGTAAATGTTTTTTCTTTTCTAAAGAACCAGTAAGTGTGCCTGCAAGGGAACAGTAAATATTTCAAGGCTAAAGGGCTGAACAAATGCATTAATCCAATAGTAAGTATAGAGGACACCCAGGCTATCTGCTGAGCCATGCGTGAGCAAGTAACAGTGGCTGTCAAGACTCCCTATTAAATGATAACAAAAGGCACATAGTAAGAGACAGTGAAAATCAATTAACTGGAGAAATGGCAAGAGAAATAAAATACGGCAGCCAAACAGTTCTCTATTCAGAGGTACGAAATGAAGTTTTCCTGTACGTTTAAAAAGCAGAAATGTCATGTTAAACAAAAATTACAATGTTCTTCTAAATCAGTTTAACGCTGAAAGGTATCAAGTACCTGCATTTCCTGCTGGAACAAAAAGAGACCTGGAATGAGTGGCTCTTTGCAGGGTAACCCCCTTTGTTAAACAGCCAATGTAAAGAAAAATCTAGGTTAACCTTTTCCAGAACACACACATTAAACTGTAATTTTAAACTTTGCTTCTGGCCTGGGGACAGATGTTCTGCAGTACTCCCCGCTGGCTGCCTGCTGCTGTACTCACTGCTGCACTAACACGACACAACGTGTCCCATGCCAGCCTGTATGGGTGCACTCCCAGTGAAAGTACTAAGGGTAAAAACTGGTCCTTCAAAATGCACTGCAGCCTTCTGCAAGAAAGCACTTCCACATTTCCCTTGTCTGCCCCCAGCACCTTTTCCGACCTCTCACAAGTAGCCACGTCCCTGGAAATGACACTATACAAACAACAAATCACCAAATGAAACACCTGTGTTGTGGTTCTTACACTAAAGTATAAATGGAATAACTCAGGAATTACTGAAGTTGAAGGTACTATTTTGGAAACACTCCAAAGACTAAATGGAAATGGCCAAAAGACACCAGGCTTTCCCCTTTTCCATTCTAGAGTGCTCTACACCAAGTAACAGATCTCCTTGTCTCTTGAGAGCGAAAACATTTTTCCCCATCTCTACTTTTGAATGGGTAAACCCCACTCAATGTTCCTAATGTGCTGCAGGCAGAAAAACAAACAAGCCTCTTCTGAAGTCTGCAATTCTGTTACATTTGCAAAGATTGTGGTAAAAACTACTGTCCCTTAGAACACATCAGTGTCTGCAGCAACATCTTACCTCTGAGTACTGACTTGAGGTTCAACTTGGCTTGTCGGTGCAGGTCCTCCACACAAGGTGGCCTTGAGGAGGGCAGGAAGACGTTTTCCTGCTGGTGCCACGGAGCAGTGTAGTGCACAGTCCATCTACTCTCTTCATCTAGGTTGGAAACAGCTGCAGAGAGAGACAATAATAAGAAAATTAAATGCTACTGTGGATAGCTGTATCATGAAACCCAACAGCTTGCCACTGTAGCCCCATCAAAGCGCTCTCTAGAACCCCATTTCTACGACAATTAAAAACTCTCCCCTCATTTCTACTCTAAATTTGTTCTCCTGTTCTCCTTTCTCTCTTCTCATATTTATACTTGCTGTTGTATTTACTGTAAACTTGCAACCCTCTTTTCGCCCTTCTAGCTCCCAGCCTTCACAAAGGAGATCAGTTTCCCAGTCCCCTGATCCTGCCAGGCACCCTGTGGTGTCAGAGAGCCTCCTCCTGCCCAAGGGTGACCCTGGGAATACGACAGTTGCCAGGAGAGATTACGACAGGTAAAATATCAGGAAATAACTTTCTCCAACCTCGCCTGCTCAAACCAGGAACAAAAATTCCAGTGGAGCCAACAAATGAGCTACTTTCCATTGCTGTGAGTGGAAAGTGTATTTAGACAACAGCAGCTCCCTAGGCAAACACTGCTCAGAGCACAACAGAACCAAAGAGAGATTGCTCTTGGCCACCTCTTCTCAGCCAATACACACGTGAAAATAAAATACTGACATTGCTCAAGTTCAAAGTTCCCTACAGACAGTCGAGTGATGAATCAGCCAAAGCACATATTGCTAAGATTTGTTTATCATTTATGCTTCCCCAGAGACAGCCATTACCTTTTGTTTAAAGTTTGTCATCAATAAAAACTTTTACAGTTGAATGGCCTTATCCCTCCACCCTATAATAATAGGAAAAGGGCAGCTGGGGGTCATATTTTATGATCCCCCAGGCGCCCCTTGTCCTTCAGCCAGCATACCATACATCCTTGCTTTTAGCTCTCCAAAGCAGAAAAAGCCGCTCCAGCTGTGCTGCCTCCCCAGCACCTGCCCTGCCCGCTGGCCCCGCTGCCAGCCCCGCATCTTCCCTCGCCCTCCTCGCTGCCCACAGCATCACTTTGTCAAGCCGGTCTGACGCCTCTGTGGTAGCAGAGGAGGCGTGTAAGCAAAGTGAAGGCAACAGCCTTCTGTCACCTGAAAAATGACTCTTTCCCTAACACCATCGTGCATCTGTCGGGATCATTTTGGATGGAAATAATCAGAACTTGTTAAAAAAATTGAGCTATGCCTTTCACTTCAAAACATATCTACAGCCTAATGCTCAGTGCCTGTTTTGTCCTAAAAGGACTTAGGGTGCAGATGGGGGTGGATGGGGGTCCGTAACTGCCTTTCCTCAGTTTTTTTTTTAGATTAGCATCAGACTTCGAAAAAGGCTTTTGAAGACTTTCAACTGGTCTTTTTTCATCTCTGAGGTGGTTTGGTCCTGCATCCCCTCCCTTCTCACAGACATATTGGCTGCAACATGGCAGGCACACATTCAGTCTGCGCCTGCTTTTCCTGTCCTTGCTAACTAGAGGTCAAAAATAAATCACTACAAACTGACAAGCCACCACCTACCTGGTTACAGCATCAATCATCCCGGTATTATAGAAAAAGCCATAGGTATATTCAACAACCTGCCCGAAAAGCATCCCTCATCATCTCCTGGCTGAGCAGGTGGGCGGGGAGGGGAGGAAGGCTAGAGGAGGAAGAGGAGGAGGGCAACACCAGCCTCCAGCACACCACCCGGCTGCAGTCTCGCCATAACAAAATTAAAGTTCAGAACAATGGCCATCAAAACCAGCTGACAGAAGTGTTGTGCCTATTTGAAAACGACTCTCTCCAGCGCTATTTGTCTATTTTCATGAATCAAATGGAGAGCCACGAATTTCAAAGCCATGCTGAAAACAGAGCATCTTTAAAAACACACCTTGGCTCAGAACAAGCCTTACAGCTACCAGCCCATGGCCAGAGATGGCTCAGCAGCTGCACAAGCAGAGGTAGGTGTCTGACAGATGCTGGGAGGATGGCCCAGCACATGGCAGGACACCGCTGCCCCAGGGCAGGTGACACCAGCACACTGAGCCTTGTCACACCGAGAAGTTTGGCTCCTTCAAAACCCCTGAGACAAAGGACTTAAAAAACACCACAGTATCCCAACGCAGAGGTCCTAGAACAGGGGTGTCAAACTCGTTTTCACCGGGGGCCACATCAGCCTCGCGGTTGCCTTCAAAGGGCCGAAAGTAATTTTAGGACTATACAAATGGGGACCATATAAATGTGGGAGTAGTTACACTTGACACCCCTGTCCTGGAACCCTTCATGAAGCTTCCTCCGCACATCAGAAAATATCCAACAGAGAACGAGATAGACTTAAAATGAGGTGTCAGGAGAGCAGATGCAAAGCCAAAGGGAGCTGCACTTTTCTTGCAGGACCCGCTGCCTCCCGAAACAACAGCGAGCACGCACAACTACTTACTCTTTCTCTTGAAAAGTTTCATGAGAGATTTAAGCTTTGTGTTGATGAAAACCACCATTTTCAAGGTGTTGAGTTGCGATCCTGAAGTTTAAATCCCATAAAAAGGAGGAGCTGCAGAAAGGTTACTGTCTTCCAGAGTGAGCCCGTTCTACACACCAAATTTTTCTTCTCCAGGCTTCTCCCCTCCACCTTTCTTTCCTGAAATCACAACTTTAAATCTGCCTAGGTCTTCCTGATGCTCAAAACCATTTACAGTTCTTTAGTCTGAATTTCTCCTCCTCACATGTAACCTTGTGGACTGAAAACAGCCACTTTCAACAGCAAAATAGGAGGTGGAGGGGGGAAAAATAAAAGTTAATTGTTATTCACGTTCGCACGGGGCCAAAAATCAGTCTTTCTTGCTGCCCGTGCAAGTACTCAGTTCTTCTTCTCCTCCCTTCCTTCGCTCTCCCAAGTTCGGCTGCTCCAGGAAGCCCGAGCGTGCAGGTGATTCCCTCCTCCCGTGGCTCCAGCGGCTGTGCCGGAGCGGAGGGCGCTGCCGGCACCTTCCCCGCCCTTTGCACCTCCCCGGTGCCCGCGGGAGGCGGGCGGGGGGCAGCCCCCGCAACCCCCCTCCCCCGGCGCTGCCCGGCAGCCTCCTGCCAGTTGCAAATGAGAGTTGCATTTTCGTGCAAATCAGGATGCCCTGCTTTCCCACCGCTCCCATCCTTCCCCCCCCCCGCTTTTTGTTTTTAACCCTCTTGCTCCCCCTTTATTAAGGACCCCAGACGCAGCCTCCGCTCTGCATTGCTCTGCCCTTCCAGATTCGCTGCTCCCCCCGTAGTCATTGCCATTGCCTGGGACATCAGCCCACTAATTTTACATATCGAATTTCATTCAGCAACACTCCTAATTTATTCTCATTAGCGTCATCTCAGACCAGATACATGGAAAACAAAATCGAGTTATTCCTGGCTAATAGAGAACCTGTTATTCATCAAATGAAACTTGTGCGCAGAGATTAAATAGCACAGCTTTTTAAGATGTGCATTATATCCTCATGCCTTAAAAAAAATATATCTGTACAGAGGTCCACAGCCATCCTTCCTGCAGTTTTGCAGGATTTGATGCTAAGCATCGAATCAATGTGCTCAGCAGGGCATGCGCTTCACACAGTGTTCAGGCTCAAGAAGCAAGCCCTCCTTGACAAAGAGCTTAGGAAACCCCCTCGGGTTAACAATGAAAAGGATTTTTTCCTCAGGAAAAAAAAAGACAAATGCCAGCAGCAAGGGGTTCAGACTGACCCCAAAGCTGCAGCAGGACCCGGCCTCTGGGGAGCAGCATGGAAAACACGGGTGCTCCACAGGAACTTCAAGTTTCATCAAGCGCCCCAGACTCAGCACCACACAGAACCGACCACAAACAAAGTGCCTCCATCATTGTCTGAACACCCTGTTATCAGCATTTCATCAGTATTTGCCAAACCCAGAGATTTTACAATTATGATATGGGTTTGACACAAAATTTGCCATTAGCAGCAGGCCTCTGGTCCAAGAGACTTTTCGACTTGCTCAAGGGACAGAAGACCATGGTGCCGTGGCAGCAATGGCAGGGAAGACACCTCTACTTTTACACTGATTTCCATCAAGCACCTTACGCACAAAGTAAACCTGGCATCCAACTCTGCTAACAAGATAACTATTTAGTGGTTTTGTTGTTGCTTTTTTTGTTTTGTGGTTTGTTTTTTTTTTAATCACATACACAATAACACCCCTGTTCAGAATTTGCTATCGCTCATACATCATTAAAACCACTTGCTGCACGCAGTCTGGAGGGGAATGCAGAATGACTCCACTTCTAACTCCAGCAGCACTGCCATCTGAGAGCGAACCCAGAAGGTGGTAACTCCTTTTTTAGTGTGCTGGTGATCTTTTTGAGGACGTAGCAAGTGGCTCCCTAAGTGAGGAGGGAAGCTACTGTGCAATTGCACAGGGGAAGGTGACGGTCTGAAACTAGCATGTGAGGGATACTGGGCTACTGGAAGCGAGACAGATTGCAGTCTGCAAGCCCTGGGAAGCAAGACTTTGTTCCCTTTTCATGGCCAAGCCCCTGTCTATCAACATGATCTTGGGTACTTTGGACGGCTCAGGGAACCCCTCCCTGTTCCACCTGGGCTGCAATGTGTGCCAAGTCCAGTGCTGCTCTTTGTTATGGGATCCTCAGCTTACCCTGAAGCATTTCTCCTGACTCAGTTCTTGATTACTGTCCTCAAGCCTTGATCTCCAGTATGGAGGCAGCTATTCAAACCCAGTAACAAACAATGCATAAAGTGATATCTGCCTTTCATCCTCACCCCTCTTTGCTTCCACCTTCCCTCAGGTCATGCTGATAGAGGTTGAACGTCAAAAATGGCTACTCAGTCTCTCAGACTCTGCATTAGGTCAAAACCAACCAAACACTCTTCCCACTTGAGACAAACCCATTGGCTTCCATGAAATCCAGCTTGCTGTCTCAATCCAGCTTTTTTAAAAGGCTTTTCCTGTCACAAGAAACTGTCACAATTGTCTCCTAACAGAAGTTCTCTTAGACCTGAAAGCATGAAAGTGTGCTCCACAGCCTGCCTCTCTACATTGAGAAGGAGAAGATGGGGCAGCTTGAGAAAATTCATATTATAGTCACTATGCAAACAGATAAAGGCCTTCAGCCTCCAATGTTGCCAATCCAGCAGACAAAACCACAAAAAACCCCCACCAAACAACAAAAAAACCACCTAAAATTACCTTTGATAGAAAAAAATTAAGTATGTTAAAGCTCGATAAACCCAGCGTGAAGAGTAGGTGTGTACAGCATGATATCAGTTCTTTAAAAGCAAATGACTCAGAGATGGGTGGCGGACTAAGGAGACCTTGCTCTGTGGCACACTTCCTACTTGACCTGGAAAAGTTAATATTAACCCACTGCCTCCATCCCACATCCTTACAAGTGGGGATCACACTCACCTGCCACTCCACAAAGATACTATCGCAAGGAATACAGAAAATATGGAGATTTTCAGCAAATGCTAATTCCCACTTTATGCTGGGTGGGATTGTTAACCTAGACTGCAAAATTTAGCCCAGAAGAAACTCCTTCCCAACTTTGAAGCAAATAAAATGAAAGGCACAAGATGCAGTGCCAGTGTGCTCAAAATCATGAACGTATATCACACTCATTAGCAAAACTGTGCCACTTTTTAGTTCACATTATAATAGTTTTTAATCCTCGAGTGGTTAAACTGATTTTAATTTCTAGTAGAGGCCATGTACACCCAGAAGAGCAGTGAACAGGAGTGGCTGCTTGTGCGTGGCGTGCCTGCAGTGCTGCGGCCATTCATTCCTTCACTCCCCTCCCTGCTCTCTCCCCTCTTTAGAGGGGCTTTCCAGCTGACCTGCTCCGCGACAGCCATCTGGGACAGCCACCCCTACACATTCACGGCAACATAAAACAGCAGCGTCTGTGAAACAATCTGGAAATATTCAGCTTCCAGGGAAATATTTCAAGCCAGACGCTGGGGGAGGGGGGTTGTCCTGCCCAGTCCCCATTCACAACCCAATGCCCTGAACCTTGCACCAGCGCACAAGGTGCATTGAAGAAGTTGCCTTTATAAAAAGGCAAATGTTGCAAAGGGACATACTTGGGTTGTCCACAACCACAGCCAGAGCAGCTGCCCAGCAGCAGTCCCGACGGCAGCTGTCTGTCAGGGACACTAACAAATTGGGGAGAATCAACTGTTATCCTTCCTACTGCTCATCAGCCTATGCACACATGCTGTATGAAATTTAGAAAGTACTAAGTTTAAAAAAAAACCCAAACCCCAGATAAAACACAGGAAGTTAAAGCAACCACTCCTCCTCCCTCCCACAAATCAAGAAAAATTTTACCACCTATTTTAATGAAGAAACGGTAAACCCAACACACATATCAGGTTTATGAACTAAATGATGCATCAAGCTACTAACATGTATCACCATCTCTAAACCTAAACTTTCAGCTGTAAGCCTTAGCAGCTTTATTCAAACAATGGAAGAACCCTCCATTAAACAACCGTATGGCACTGATGACATTTTAAGAAGAAGGAAGTAAAACAATAGCACTGAGCTGGGAACTGCACGGCAAGAGCTCTTCTGTTCAATAAGCAAAAGGGTAAGTAGAAATGTTAGCGAGCAGATGCACTAAAAACAATTAAATCAATGCCTTTGCTTTTTACGGCCATGTCAGTCACTCGCTCGAAATAAGTTTCCACTGTGCCACCACCCAGCCGCTCGCATGGGGACGCATGGGGAAGGAGCTGTTGGAAGGCAGCTGCTTCCAGCACGTCTGCAGGACTGGGTCTGTGTAGGACATGCTCAGGATTACTCCCTGACACCCCCATAACCCAACCATCGAGCAGCCATGGTGTCTGGAGGAGAGCAACCCTGGGACTGACCCCCGAGCAGCCCTCCTCAGGCTGTGCAGAGGCACCCCGGCATCTGCATGGCAAGCCTGAACCCCGGGAGGGCTGTAAACCCCTTCTGCAGGCCACAAGGCTCCTGCCTGCCTCACACCAACACCACCCTGCCTTGAAAGCTGCACTTCTAGGCAAGACTTCCGTCATTAGGAAACATTAAGCACCTGAGATAAGAATGTCTCAAGTGCTTTTTAAAAGTCAGTGTCCAAGTTTTATGCCAGTTCTGGCCACCCTCAGCCCATGCTGTCAGACACTTGCTGGTGCTTAAATGGAGTCAAAGCCACCCCTGCAAACCACAGGAGTCAGTAATTTATGATCAGAAGGGATTTCTCCCTCCCTCCAGAGCCAGTCCCGGCTGGCCTTCTCCCCTCATCTTTCAGGAGAACAAAAGTGCTCCTCCACAAAGGCGGTCCCAGCCAGCACCCCAACCAGCTGCCCT
This sequence comes from Columba livia, assembly GCF_036013475.1. NCBI lineage: Eukaryota > Metazoa > Chordata > Aves > Columbiformes > Columbidae > Columba > Columba livia. The sequence continues at coordinate 61,536,015 of NC_088604.1, forward strand.
CCCGTCTCCAGCCCGGCAGGCTCACAATGGCCTCTTTCAGGGCAACCTCGGCCTCGGTGAAGCACGATACTTCCCCGGCTACTGAGAAATTACAATTCATTAAACCTGGGATCAGGAGGAAGAGCAGGAGGAGACTGCACAGGGGAGAGGGAACAAAGGAGGAGAAGTGTTTTATCCCTAAGCCACGGCCACAAGAAGCCAAGAAGGACCCGCACCCCAGCGAATGGGCAGGGGAACCCGAGCAGGGATTGCTTTAGGGGGGGTACCCCGGGAGCACTCTCCTTTACCCGGGCTCTAAGGGATTATGGATGGAGGCTCTGGGAAAGGGGCTGCCTGGTGGGGACAGGGGGAAGAGGGAGGAAGATGAGGAGAAGCAGCACAACCTCAGCCAGAGAGGGCAGAAAAGCAGCAGACTGATTGATCTGATGATCCTATTTAGGTCAGAGCACAATAAAGCTAATTCATTCCTTTGACAATTCAAAACATCTTTCCACAGGATCCTCTATCATGCAAACACATCACCAGAGAGAAAAGGGAGCATTTGGGCAGGGCTGCCTGCAGACAAAGCAGCAGCTTCTTTTGGTTAGAGCATTTCCCTACACACTGCAACTGCAGGCAGAGGAACAGAAAACATTTAATGAATGTGCAATTCTGTTTCATGGTTTTGTTTTAAATTGCAGGGCACAACCCTTTTTCCTTCAGCCATTCCTGAACCGCAGCTAAGGAAACCTCAGCTCCCAGAAGGGTACTTTTCTCTCTCCCTAGGAAGATCCTTTTAAAATTCCACCGGGATAGATTCTCATTTTAAATTCCAAATTCACCTCAATGCTCGTATGCTACAATTTATCCTGAAGAACTGATCAAAAATGGCTACAATAAATAAGTCTTTACAAAATCTCGACTCTTATTTGCCCTGATAATGCACCATAGAGAAGATGCTTCTCTTCTGAATTAGTGATGGAAAAAATACCAGGCAGACAAGTGTACATAAGTCTTTTCTTTGATGCAGCCTGCAGTATCGGGAGTGAAACCAACAACACCAGACTGAAAAAATGCCATTTCTGAACTTCTGTCCCCAACCGTCTCCCCATTCAGCCTGTAATTCCATCTCTAACAGCTGTGCACTTGTGGATCCACACTAATACCCAACAGACATCTTCCACTAATCTCAGTCTGCATTCTCCTTACAGATGTCCTGAAGGGGACACGCTACCCACTTATTTCACTTATTTAAAGGTCACAGAAAGAATCTTCATCTCCCCAGCCCATATCGCTGTTTGGAATACTGTAATTTATATATGGATTATCCTGTTATAAGGAGTTGGCAGTTCTTCTTTTCTTCTTTCTGCTGACTGTCTTAATAAACTCAAGGTGAGTCACATCTAAACTCAGAGACATCCTCTCTTAAAATTAGGCCAGTACATCCTCTAGATTCTTAAGCACTTTTCAACCTATAAATGAAAAAAAAATTAAGACCCTTGGAAAACACCAACCTTCATTGACTGTGTAACTGCTCATGCCAAACTCAAGCACCAAGTGTTTGCTGACTGTCTCACACAGCCACTTGAAAGAACAGTTTTGTTTCTTAGTTAGAAATTCTAAAAAACTACTCCTGAAAAGACTATTTGCACAACAGAACACTAAAACGGTAAGTAAAAGCTAAGGTTCACAAATAATAAATGGACTGGAGGAGTTGTGACTAAAGCCCTAATTTTTTTTACAAAACCTGAAAACCTGGGTACAAACTGCCCTGTTATTTTTATTAATGATACACAAACAAGCAACCCAAACCTCACAACCTGCCATGGTCATTAACAGCTCAATAGCTGTGTTTCTTTGGATCACTAGCAAAACACACCTAACAGTTTAAATGAGCTACTGTTAAAAAAGTGCCTCATGACCAAACATCCTCAGAAAACACCAGTGAGCCCATCAGCTGTCACGACTTTTAATATCGTGGCAATGGTTTCAATAAATAAGTATGTGGGGGCATTAAGCAAACAACAGGCATCACCATCTACTTCAAACCAGAAAAAGACAAAAAATGGAGAACCTCTCCTCTCCTCTCCTCTCCTCTCCTCTCCTCTCCTCTCCTCTCCTCTCCTCTCCTCTCCTCTCCTCTCCTCTCCTCTCCTCTCCTCTCCTCTCCTCTCCTCTCCTCTCCTCTCCTCTCCTCTCCAGTTTCCTTTTCCTTTTCCATTTCCTGTCAGAAAAGTAAGAAGATCCCTACTTTTTTCTACAGGATCCCTACTACAGATACCTACAATTTTTCTTGCTGTAGAAAGAGTAGTTATTCCCTTCTGTGGCTGGAGAACTTCAGAAAACTGAACATGATAAAGCTGCAACATGACAAGGGGTTTACTATACACCATTTCAATGAAAGATACAATATTTAATAGCAAAAACGTCTCTTTTGGTATCCTTGCTTTCCCCACTTAGCACAAAATATAAACTGCAGAAAAGTTCCTATTTTGTTGGAGGTGTTGGAGTAAAAGTTGGAAAAGTTGGAGGAGGAGTATAAGTTTAAAACTTGAGACAGTTGATGCTAGTTTTAAAAAATATTTCTCCCAGTACTCTCACTATTTATATGTGAAACCTTCAAAAGCATGCAGCACCATCACACCCACTTCAGTTCCAAACAGATCACACACTCCATAGCCTGACATCACATCCCCAGAGTAACCTTCTTCCAGTGGTGAACTCTCACTTGAAGTCAACTGAATCATAGAATGGTTTGGGTTGGAAGGGACCTTAAAAGATCATCCATCTAGTTCCAACCCCGCTGCCATGGGCAGGGACACCTTCCACTAGAGCAGGCTGCTCAAAGCCCCATCCAACCTGGCCTTGAACACTCCCAGGGATGGGGCATCCACAGCTTCTCTGGGCAGCCTGTTCCAGTGCCTCACCACCCGCATGGTGAAGAATTTCTTCCTTATACCTAATTTAAATGTACCTTCTTTCAGTTTAAAGCCATTACCACTTGTCCTGTCATTACATGCACTTGTAAAAAGTCCCTCTCCAGCTCAAAATGCAAGCATGCATCCACAATTTAGATCAACAGCACTAAAACTGCCAATGTGTTTTTGAAAGAGCTCCTAAATGTAACGTCTTGCCAATAGGAGATACACTGTGACTCAAAGATTTACAACACTTGATCAAAGAGTGGAGACACCACACAAAGAATACAGAGACAATTATGCAGAGCCTAAAAATAAATTTCTGTGCAGAAATACCACAGGTTTTCCAGCCCAGAAAATAAGCTTGCAACGATCAACCGTCCTGCCCAGCTCAGTCATTCCTGAAACATCCCACTAGCTGTTACTAAGACAACAGTAAGGCAAAGAAATATCAGCAGTTAACTACAACTAAGCAAACGACCCTGTCATCTCAAGATAGTTTGTAAAACTACTGTGTATCTCACTGGCTGCGTTTTTAAACTACACACAATGATCCAAATTCAACTTTGGGTTACAGATTTGTCCAGACAACTGCTAATTAATGACAGCTTGTGCTATTGCAGAACTGGAATGGGACAGCACTTTACATAGCAAGTTATTGAGAGCAGAGGAGGAGCCCAATTTAAAAAGAGTCTGGAAGAGGCAGGTTGGAAACTCCCAGAGCAGGGAGGACCCCTGGAGTAGAAGATGTGATCTGAATGTAAAGAAGGAGGTTTGAGATTAATAACATGGTCAGTGTGAATAACATTTACACCCTCAGGAAAACAAAACAATAAAACTACAGCTATATTTTTGCAAAAATATTCTGCATGAAAAGCCTCCTCCTTTTTCCCACCTTTATGGATAATGATACAAGCAGTTCCAGACCGGCATCCTTTAAAGACACTGCAATGCAGCACTAAACAAACTTCCATCCCAGTCCACTTGAGTCTGACAGAAGCACCGCCTAATAGGATCCCTGCTTTGCCACTATGCCAGGAATCGCCTAAATTGATGCACACCAAAACTCAATCTATATTTTTGTTTTTAAACCATGGCTGGTTTGAAGAATTCAGTTGAAACTACAGTCATCAACAGTATCTGACACATCCCACAATGTCTAATATTCTGTACAGAGCATACACTCAGCTCCAGGAATAAAGAAATTAAAACACTGTGTTCTTATAGGCTTTGAAAATATCTCTTTTCATGTCACGGCAATTCAGGTCTCGTTCCTCTTCAGATTTATTAAATCTAGTAGGACAAGGTTAGCAACACACACAAGAAACAAACGTGAGCTCACCTTCAGCTACTAGACATAAAAGAGGGTATTTTTCTCTGATGCCATTAATTATTTAACTTAACATTGCTACCACCATCTGCTTGGGGACATGCTCGCACCCACCAAACAGCAGCCCACCGTCCCTGGTCTAGCTGTAACAGTGTGTTTGTGGCAAATGTCCGACAAACACAAGAAGGGCCAGGCTGATTAACAGTGGGTGCTGAGAACAACCATGAGGGATCATTCAGTCAGCAGAGGTGGCAAATTTGCTTTGGAGTTGCTATCCAGCTACAAGTTTAATTAGCCCTCCCAGGGTTCATGAAACTGCAGATAAATGATTTTATAATCCTCCATTGATGCTTCTGGGCAGGGACAAATGTGCTCCGCAACCCTTCTGTGTAAAACTTCGCTCTTCTTAAACTCCTTGTCAAAGCACCCAAAGGACAGCAGACAAAGAAATGAAAGCACTGAAACAGAGGAAAAGTTGTCCCATGGTCACCACGGCTCAGGTCAGCAATGAGGTGGACGAGGGGATGAGACCTTCAGGATGAGCAGCACGTGGCTGCTGACTCCTCTCAGAGCAGGTAGCTCAGCTCTCCCACGGAAAAGGCATCACACTTGGACAATTTGCCTCTCGGCCACAATATTTACAAGCTTTGCTCTCCTCTCCAGAAGCCTGGTCTCCAACTCACGCTCTCCTGGTCTCCAACTCATGCTCAGCTGATGGGGACAAGCCCCCACTAGTAACCCAGGCAGCTGCCAGCACATCGAAAAACAGTTTCCAAACAAAAGCCAGGAGCTGCAGCCCAACAGCCACGAGCAAGGCTTAGGGGAATTCAGCTTTTAAATTAGTAATAGTCAGGCCGCAGCCTGCCTGCCTGCGCACAGAAGACATGGGGAGGCTCATTAAGTACCTTCTGCTGTGACTGGAGCAGCAGCACCGTGGGGTTTCACATTTATTCTCTTCCAATGACTCCAGGTCAGAACTGGTCGGTTCACAAGCCAGGCGCTGTTGCTGTAACTGCTGTAGCGGCACGCACTGCTTGCAATCCAAAATTCAAGCTGTGTCTTTCCAATAATGCATCATCCCTATAATCCAGGTCCCACTGCGGTGTACTACAGCACCAATTGAGACGTAATTGTGATGAGCTACTTAAAGCATTTCTCTGATGAAAAAAATCCATGAAAACAACCCCTCTGCCCCAATTTCTGCTTTGACAAAAGAATGTCACGGTTACTGTTTGTTCTGCACCACGCATGCTTAGAATAGATTAGATCCAATCTAGTTTTCAACTGCTTATTGTATCTTAGCTGTGCAATCCTTGTGCCTACTTTTGTGCCTTCTAATAGTCTGAAACATGTATTTTAGATAATACGTTAAATAAAACAAAGGCTACACCTCCTGGCCCTTTTTTTTTTTTTTTCTAATAATCTATTTCTCCCAATCCCAGCTCTTCCGAGACATTTAGGAAATGCAAGCAAAATGCCATCTGTTGGCAATGAGACTAAGCTTTTAATGTTGAAATACTCACTTTAGAAAACCCAGGCAGGCAGATTTAATCGACTGACAAGACTGAGTTCTTTAAATCATTGCATATTTCAGGTCCAGTCCTGTGCTTCATATAATTAGACATATTTCCATTTGATCTGCCATTAACTCCTTGCTTCCTTTCTAAGAATGCAATGAGCTGCCTTTGGGTCTTCCTCCTGCCAAACCTGCCGCCCCTTCATCAGCCTAAAAATTCCAGCACCAGGCTTTCACTCATCTTAAGAGATGTGAAGGGCAGGAGAGAGGAAATATACTCAAGGCAGAGACCTTGGGTGGGTTTTTTTTTGTCTTGCTCCAGTCAGCATCCTTTGCACATATCACATCATATCATATCATATCATATCATATCATATCATATATCATATCATATAATTTGTCCCTGCAGAGGCCGCCCAGAGGCAGGAGATGGGCACCCCGCCGAAGGAGGTGCTCTGCAGACTGTGATAATGTCAGTCGGGGGGTGACAAGAGAGAAGTCACCACGGGTGCTCCCCTAACCTGCTGCCCATAAGAACTGCCCCGCGGCCGCTGAGAGCAGCTGCTGCCTTCACACAGCAGGAAAATTTAAAAAAAAAAAGAAAAAAAGAACTTGAGGACAGCTTTCTAAAGTCTCAGGAAGAGCATAATTCAACATCCTACACAGTAATCTGATGCTTGATACATGCAGCAGCCAGGCCACTACCATTTGCTGTAGGTATTTCACAGTAGCTAACCCACCTGTATCAAGGATTTTATTTTTTTACTCTTAAGAAGCCCAGTTCTGCTCAAGACTTAAGACTGTTAGCTAAAAAGACTACAGACTTCCAGCAAAACTGCATAAAGTATAAAAATCACCAAGTTTTGTACTCCTTTTGGCTCTTCCAGCCTTACAATTCCAGGCAGCGCGGGTGCATCCTTTGGCACAGCAACAAAGCAGCGGCCACGTGCCAGCCAGGCTGCCTTCTGCAAATTACCAAACTAATTCCGTACCCACTTGCACAGTCGTACTTTCACAAACACGTAGTCATCAAGCAAGACATAGTCCTTTCTATACCAGTTCCTCTTATTTTTAAATACAATTATTTAGCACTGGGGGAAAAAAAAAAAAACAAACAAACCACAAATTCCTTCTAAAAATGGGGTCGCATCAGCAAGGTTCAGGCACTCTATAATTTTGAAATTCGTCCTCTGAAGACAGGACTCTGCCAGTTCATCTTCTCTTTTCCACCACTAAGTAGCCTTCACTCCACTCCAGTGTCTCCCATATGGTTAACATGAATGTGGCAATTAATATGCAATTAATAAAATGGTGTGATCAACTGCTTTTGTTCACAGCAGCAGCTGCTCTGCATGTTAGAGCATAATTAGGCAAATTAAGATGTACTGCTTTTGTTTGTGGATGAACTGACAGCATCGCTCATGCTTAAATGTCACTAAGCCTATTGGCGTTTGGGATTATTTTAAACATGTCTTTTTTTATTAACACTACAAGGTATCAATAAGCCAGCTTTATACACTGCCAGCTGCAATGCCAGGGAAGCACAAGTTTGCTTTACCTCCAGGACATTTGCACAAGCCAACTGAGAGTTAAGGAGAGAAGTGATGTATTTAGAGAATGAGCATGCTTTTACTTAAAGTATCACAGTCCGTAGTACAGACAGAGTGGCTGTGGACCAGGGAAGTAAAAAACCCAGAGTTGATCTATAACTGTGTCCAAGCAAAGGTTTGAAAATCTTGAGGATCAAGCAGTGTACACAGTTTTCAATGATTTGTCATTGGATGAGGACAGGAAGACAATAAAGGTCTAAAAATCCATTGCAACCTATCAGACTTCTAATACAATTTGCTTTAAAAGGTGTTAGTTTGATCTACGCAGAAGCCATAAGGAGGAAAAGTGTTTTCAGGGACAGTCCTGAGGTCTTTGGGAGCTGAGAGCAGGAGCAAAACCTCTGTGCCCAAGCAGGACACAGGACCAGGGTCTGCAGCACCAGGTCCAAGCACAGGCAGGACAGGGGGCCAGGGACTGCAGCACCAGCTCCAAGCACCTGCAAACCTACACAACCCAGACCCACTATCAGGCAGAGGCCCCAGGATGGGTGGCAGCAATGTCCCGCCAGCCTGGTCCCCCCCAGTCTTGCTAGATGAGCTGCCACCCAAGAGTCAGACCCCTTTGCCTGTGTGGGGTCCCCAAACGGGAGCCCATGTCCCCTGCGGAGGCTGTATGATGTTTTCCAATTGTCCCTCCCCGACAGTACACTGCACAGCCCATATTGCTCCTTCTGAACACAACATGCCCACCATGTAAATGGCAACACACTGTTTTAACCATTGCATTACCAGCTACCATGAGATCTGCAAAAGCAGCACAGCAGGTTACCTACATTCAACTGGGGGCAAGCACACACCATATACAAAACACTGAACATGATACTTCATAAAACAAAGTATTTGTAAGGCAACACAACATCACGCCTTTCCAGGGGGTCGTTCTTGAAACTTCTGGCTTCCCAACAGTGTGAGAAAAACCAAGGGAAAGGACACCATGTGAGGAGTCATCAACAGAGGAAAAATAAGGGAGCGGTGAGGAAGCCTTTGAAGATTTTCACATTTAGTAGCAGTTAACAAGACAAGTCACCAAGAGGATTTCTGCAGGAGGAGCACTGCAAACGTACCAAAGTCCGCAGAAGCCTTCTACCACCACAACCAGGCACAGGCACACAACCTGCCTCAGGAGATGGGTGCAAGTCGCCAATCTGCACAGTCCTGAAAAACAGGCTCCAGAAGGGACAATACAAATATCTGCCTTGTTGATCAGAGAATTTGCTTCTCTCCTTCCCTCAGCACAAGAAGATGCACTGCAGCTATAAAACCTGGTTACCTTTTATCACTTCATCTCAAAGTGCTGGCCTGGAGGAGAGTAGGACACAGTAAGAAACATGGCATAGTAAAATGGATTTTGATAATGCTGCCATAATCCATTTCTGATTGCTAGTGTGACTCCATTAGACAGGCTGATAAAGGCATCCCTTAAAATGCTTGTGCCCTTTCTGTGGAGTTTCACGTTCTCGTCACTGTGTTTCAGCTTTAATCTGATTTGAGTATAATTTTCTTATAGTACTCCAAACCAATTCTTGGCTACAGTGCACCAGATAAAGCAACTCCCAGTAAGATCTGCAAACATACTGTACCCACCATCCATAAATCTCAGGAGTTTTAATCAAATTATGCACTGAAGAGCCCACTCAGCCTACTGCTAACCACCATCCTCAACCACAAGCTTTGCAATCTCACCTGTTTCACATCTGGATTTGCCCTTTTGTTGCTCCACCTCCTTAATTACAGCAGATGCTCCCTGCTCCATTTGCCATAAACACTACACAAAAGATGTCTCTGAACACTCCGTTTTTTCAGACTCCTCTAGACACACTTGAGTGACATTAATGAGCTCTATACCAAAACCTCCCTGCCTCACCCTTGTGCTCCTGAGTGCCACACATGGCTTCTTGTCTGCTTGCATGTAGAGAGGAATGCACAAAACATCCAGCACCAGCATCCCCTTGCAACAGCAAGCACGATTTCACACTGAGCAGCGAGCAGCCAGGCTAGGAAGGAGTTTTCTTTTCAGCAAGACAACACAACAAGGCCTTCACACTCATCATTCTCTTCTGAAGCATCCCAACATTAATCTCTTTTTACCTAGCCTATTCTGAGTTCTTCATCCCTCCCTTCATCCACAATGCTCTTGTATCTGACTCTCAAAGGGCTTATGAACCATACGGCAACTGCACAGGAGACCAAGAGATGGACCTTCCCGTGCCTGGCCAGAAGACAACAGGCAGCGAGGGTTGTTTGCTATGGCACATGCAGGGAATGTGCAACAGGACGTGCTGAAAAAGCAAGACACATACTGAAATGCCCACCAGAAGACTTATTACTTATCTAGGACCAGAAGAAATTTTATACAAACGGACACGTTCCTTTGCAAGGTTTCAGTGGCTTCTTTTGGCCAAATGAACAAAACTTCCAAGAAGACTCAGGCATAAGAGAAACCCTTGCTAGAAAAGGGGAATAAACTTCTTTTTTCCCCCAAGCGTATAATAAAAATTACATTCAAATTACTTTCTCTTTTGAAAACAAATCAGTTCCCAGCTTTATCTGATGCAACCCGATACATCAGCTGTTATGGTACGAGCTGGATGCAGCAGATGAAGCCGGGAGCGAGGATGGCCCGTCACTCGCATGAGGCTCTGTCAGCAGCCGTCCCGGCCATTCACCGCCACAGACTGAGCCCTTCTGTCACTCGAAGCACGAAGGGCCACAAAGGCTTGCTCAGTGCTCCGCACAGCCTCGGATCTGCAGAGATGGAACTCGATTCAGTCTTTGTTTCACACTGCTGAATCAGAAGGCAAAGGATGAACCTTCCTGAGTTGCAAGGATTCTGGCTTTTTTTGCTGTTGTTTTTTATAACATCATTTAATTGGGAAATTTAAATTTCATTGTTATCAGAAGTGAAACCTGGAAAAAAATAGCCATAGCAAACACTGAACAATAAAATACCCAGCTTGGTTCAGAACATCCCATTAATTTACAGATTTAGTTATTATTCTTTCTAATTTTATCTTTTTCACAAAACACGTATAGCACAGAAGGGTCTCAGCTTTACAGATAAGACAGAGCTGTTGTCCTTAGAAAGGGTAATGAATTAAATAGAAGAAAGCATTCTTTCATGAGCTAGCAGGCAACAAAACACTGAGAAAAAAATCCCAATAACTGAAGCTACTGTTTAACAAACATTAGAAGTAAGCTGACACTGCTGTTGGCTCCCACCCATATCTGTAAAAGAAAGAAAAAAACCTCCAAAATCCTCATCAAAACTTTATCATCACAAAAAGCTGACAGACACCACAGTTTAGCCAGTTTAACAACATCCCACATCTTTAAACTTTGCAAATTCAGTAAAATATTAAAAGGCGGTAGGAATCACAAGAAGCAGGCGATGCTCTAAGTTAGAGAAGGTGACGGACTCCCATGGCAGCAGTCGCTGCCAACTGGCTCCAATTTATCAGGTGCTTAAACCAAACCAGGCTCTTTGCATTTCTGCCAAACCTGCTCAGTAGACCTCAGCTTAACTTCACTGCAGGAAAACCAACTACCAAACACTCAGCACCACCGGAGCTTATCTGTAATTGCAAATGAACACGTGATGGTCCCTCTGCCACTGTAATACCATTTTTCTTGCAGACAGGCAGGCTGTTAAAGGATGTATTGCTGAACTTTGGCTGATTTCAGTCCTACGCTGCCAATTTACAATCAACCTGGCAGTGAAGAACAGAGAAACAGCATCACAGATGCTGAAATGAGGCTGGAGCTGCTAATACAGAACCTCTACTTCACAATATCCCTAATTAAAGTTTTATCAGAACAATTGCTACAGCTTAAAAAACACTAAAACCCTAACATGGTCACTTGGATTATCACAACAACCACATCACACCACAAATATTGTAAAGCTTGAGTATTTTGTATCAGAGATGCAGGAGTGCTGGGGACTCCTGCTGCAGACCACTGAGAGCCCCTCAGCAAGGATGCTCCTCCCAGCCTGTGAGAACGTTCAATAATTTGACTGTATTATGTTTTCAAACAAGCCTAACACTACCGGGGGCATTTTTTACAGAGTACATCAGCACTGTGAAACCTCTCAAAGCGCAGTTCTCATGATGCTCGATAAGGACCCCAAAGGGAGGCCTTTTATCAACAGAGATAAAGCTCAGCCAATAATCCCCTGCTGTGCTCTGCAGTTATCACTTGACCTGGTCCCAGAAAGCATTTCCACTCTTAAACACTTTTGTTCCTTAAAATAAACATTAACAGACTGTAAAAGCAATGCAGCCTATCTCAAAGAGAAATAGTACCTGTCCCACAAATAACACTTTTAACTGATGGCTTAATTACATTACCATTCTTGTGTTTCCAGGGACTGGAATGAGTAAGAAGGAAAGGGAAAGGGAGGCAGTGGGGCAGGGCTGGTGTCCCATGTGTATGGTGGTGGGACACCACCACTGAAGCACAAGTGGTTCTAGGAAAGGTCTGGGCAGAAAGCAGGTTAACTTGTTTTTGCCATTCACCGTTTCAAGGATTCAACATTAAATACTGAAACTTCAATGATTTGTAATTCAAAAAGAACAAATAAAATGCATGGGGTCATACCAGACATCAGTGAAAACTAACATAATGGAACCAACAATAAACTTGGTCTGAAACATGTAAAAGTTTATTGTTAAGGACCAGAAACGTATAAAAAGCTTCAGTAGATCACAAGTCAAGCCATTCAATTGCTTACACAAGTGCTGTATTATAAATCAAATTTACACACATGCACACAAATTTTAAAATATTAAACAGAATCACACAGTGCTCTCTTCATTCGGAATATGGTGAAGCAACAATAAAAAATGAATGCACTTCAACAGGGAGGAGTAGATGCAGACGCTCCCACTGCGTATATAGGAATTATATCACACCATTCAGCCACGTGAAAGTTTCCCAGTTTCTTCTTTACACACGTATTTACATGATTTAAATTCAGAGGTTTTCATCCAAGAAAAAACTGGACAGTGCCTTGAAGCGACTCGGCCACTTAAAAACAAAAATAATCAACAAAAAATCCCTGCGTTTCAGTTTCCAAACTTTCTAAATGCAAAGATTTAAGATCATCAGCACGTATTTACTGTCTCTTTCTAATACCGTAGTAACATAAATAGTCTTTAAAGTACTGGTCCGTTTGCCATTCTTCTGTCCTTACCTCCTCAAAAGCTTTATAATTTAAATTCGAGTGCATTTTAGAAAGCGGGGCTATAGAGCATGGACACCTTTCCCTGCAGACAGCACAGAGAAAGAGGCGGCAGGGGTTTCCAAGCGCCCTGCCTGTGCTCCTCAGCCCTATTTCCACTCCCCAGAGAAAAAGCAGGTTCACACAGAACAGCGGCTGCTCCCGATGACCTCTGAAAGTTATTGTCATGACTTCGTAGGAACAAACTAACGTGTCACCCAGCAAGAGAGAGACAAAATCACCAAATCACCCCCCAAAGGTGGGCACAGAGGGGCCAAGTCCTCCTCCCTGAGAGCATCTCTGGAGTTGCTCCCTGACACCTCTGGGCAGCCACAAGCACCTGCGGAGTTTCCCCAGGTCCTGCAGTACAGAGGCTATAGAATTTTACATCAAGAAAGCATTTTCATTTTCACCTCTGAATGAACCAGAATTGACCCGGTGCTCTAAAATACAAAAATTCAGCAGATGAAGTGGATTTTTCTTTCCCTGCATTTTAAGAAATTGCTTCCTCTTGAAAAAGGCCTGAAACACCCCTGTGGTGAATCACACTCCTCGTACAGGAGGGAACATCAAACAAAGCTTCCTTAGCACTAGATGGTGAACACTGCAATACAGAAAACAGAAACACACTTGGTTTCACTAATCAGTGTTAGCACCACGGGGCTAGACAGTGATTTTTCAATTGCTGGCAATAACTAGCTATTGTCAGATGATCAGCATGAGACTAATGAGGAAAAGAAAAATCAATACATTTACAAATATATTCATTTACTTTTTATTTTTTTTTAAAGGCCTGGTGCAAGAGAGCCAGCCAGCTGGATTTTGCAGGATAAGCTTTCTTTGTCTTGTGAAATTTCTCCCCCATCGCCCTTAAATACACTTTTTTGACCAGCCATTCCACAAACAGCTGGGTGCCTTTGCTTAGGTGGTCAGAAAAAAAAGAAAGGCAAGCAATAAGGCTAAAACCAAAACAGCTGAACATTACCATTGTCTGTCCTGTGCTCTCCCTGTTTCCCATCTGTATTTGCCAGTGAAACTTGAAGCTATACAGATTAAAAAAGGAGAGAGTCATCACAATTCAGGAATTCTTTCTTCTCAGGTTCAGAGGGAAAATAACCTTAGACCTAGGGCTATTCAAGAGCAGATTTTTTAAAAAAGTACTCATCTACTGCATTTTTGAGTCTGTTAGACCTCTTTCTTATTTTTCCTGGCCTTTTCATCCACTGATTGTTTCTATGGCTTTCAATTAGAGTGCCACGTCAACAGCTTCACTCATCTACAACAATCATTTTGCTGAAAAGGAGCATTATTGAACAGAAAGCAAGTGCTCAAGACCTCTCGAACATAGACATATCACATGCACAACAGTGTCATCCTGTATCAGCTTAGCAGTCCCATCAGATACAATATTTATGAACAGTCTCCTGAAGTGGAAAAGCATTCTTTCCCCAAGAAAATTGTTCCCAATTCCTCTGTCCTCCAAAAGAATAAGTGAAATAAGAGTATTTTCGTTGTTTATAAATCTGTTTTACTTATTTCCCCAATAATGACAACACGAGGCAAAATGACCACAACAACCGATCTTACTTGGCCAGAATGAGTTGTCGTCTTTGCTCAGCAACTTTTTCTTGATGCGCCCGGGTAGCCTGGAGTGCGCGTTTCCCATTCTGCCGGAATACAGCGGGATAAGTTCCTCCTCATCCTCCTCATCATTGCAGCTGGGCTGCCACTTGCTCCTGCCGAGGCAGCCGACCATGGGGTCGGCGGGCAGGCAATGCACATAGGCGATCATTGTGAGATGCTGCTCCCAAGGATGTCCCTGCTGTCCCCAATGGCCAGGCTGGAGCCGAAGGGAGTGGCCTGCTCATCACCCTTGAACGGACGCATTCAAGTAACTGCAGAGGAACAGATTTTCTCCTCCTCTGCAATTAGGCAAGCTAAGCTATTCCGTTATGCTGAGAACTGTTTCAAACATGATTCTGTTAGCTCTTCAAAAAAAAGGAAAATTTTTTTAAAAAATAAATAAATAAAAAATCAACCACCTGGTTAAGCAGCCACAAGCAGGAAAACAGGGGCTGCAGAGAGTTGTGAAACCCAGTCATCTGCCACAGATTTCAGACTTCTCCCTTCCTGCTTCCACTCCAGTCTGGTGCTTCTCTTAAGCCTTATCCCAGATTATTCACCGCCCTCTGAACAACAGGTACTATGGCCACACACAGATGGCCATATCCCAGAAGCTTATTTAAAGCTAACTTACCATAATCACTGTGACACTGATGGCAGGAATCTGCCAAGAACATTTACTTTCTTCTAGAGTGCAAAAGCAGTAAAAATACACAGACTCAAGAAAAGAGAGCCAAGTGTCATGATTTCACTACTTGGAAACACCCTTTTCAAAGTCAGAATCATAATGATCGTCAGCCTAAGGAAGGTACCGTCCAGGTTAGGCTACAACCACATTGATGCTGAATACAAAGCACAAGAGTTATCGGTTTGCACTCAGTTTGTCCTGAATAAATATATAAATCCTCACAATGCCTCTTGAGGGTAGGCATTATTCCTATTTAAAGGCGAAGACCTAGTCTCAAAGGGATTTAGTAACCTGCCCACAGAGTGGAAAAGCCAGGATTAGAGTTGAGGTATTCTCAGTTCTTCAACCTCAACCACAAGCCATTAGTCCACGGCACCTCTCCCAAATACTGCACTACTAAGCAAGTTCCCATGCTGGTAACTGTGTCAACCCTCATCTCAGACCCCGTATGCTGTTCTTCTCTGGGATCCAGGAAACACGTCCTTGCTGGGCTTTGGAACCGGCTGCAACAGCATAGCCCGATTGGGGCAGCAAGAAAAACAGCACATAGGAAACACACATCCTGTGTGAATAGCTGTCTTCAGCTTTTTAAACTTTTTAAAGTTTGCTTTTTACTTTATATTGTTTGAAAGGTAACATATTTGTTTTTAAAAATGAGAAAATATCAAAACATTAAAGTACAATAAAGGTCAATTCTTATTCTGCTTCCTTAAATCTTCTCCAGAAATGCTTCAGTCGCAACATATTCACTGTTGTCTATATAGGAGCACAACAGTGTCAGGTAAGTATTTATACATTTAGAAAAGGCTTTATCTGCTGTTTCGTTGATATCTAGCATAAAATTCTGGACATAAAATATCGCTGTTTAAAAAAAATAAGATCATATAGGATGCACACCTCCCGTTTCTCCCCACAGCACACACACATCCTGCTGCCTGGTGCTGCTGCATCAGCAGCCACAGCCCGGAGCAGGCTGCACACACCAGCTGCCCGCAGGCACCGCACCAGGGCGGCATCGGCATTCAAACATGCAAAACACAAAGTACTACCTAGCTTAAACTGTCTGAGACGCTGACTCAACACTGCTGGCAACGCGCAGAAAGCTAGGAAGAAACTGGCTTGGTTTTGTGTGTGGTTTTTTGTTTGGTTTTGTTTTTGTTCAGCATCCTGTTGGCTTAACACAGCAACCCAAGCAAATAGTTTTCACTACATAGTGTTTTATACACACCTCGCGTGGCTGAATCTCAGAAACCTTGCAAATAGATGAAAATGGGCCTTAGAATGAAAAGTTACATTGTGTAACTTTAATAAATAGGGATGAAACAAGCCCTGTCCCCAATTCTAGATTTTTTGATAATTTCAAGTATCTGCAAAAATACGGATGGAATTGGGAAAAGGTGCCAAAAGCACGGGCACATGGGCAATAGCTGTCGGCACCGCTGGCTCATAGAGGAGAAACTCATTGGCATAAACTGAAAGCTGGCAACTGGGTATTTCAAGCAAATACATAGTTTACAGAGCCAAGCACATTTACTCATCAGACTGTGAGAAAGACAAACTGTGATTAATGCCAGCCGAGTTCAACTCACTCATCAACCATGCTGATATTCTTGTGTCCATCAGAATAAATGAATGTCTAGACAGTCCTCCTGGGTGGGATGAAGCTCTGACAGGGCTGCCAGTGAACCAGTTCATAAGGAGGCACCATTAACACCTCCCTAAGGGGACAGTATCTCTTTTACCCGCTTGTCTAGTCACTGAACCTGCCGTCTCACCCTTTGGATTCCTTGCAATTATTAGGGACCCAGGAAGATTCAGTCCCATAGATGTGATGCACAAAGCTTCTGAGCACCAACAGGCTATTGATAAAAGGGTGCACTGGGGTGTGTAGTTATTTCTCCCGCAGACAGGAACGGTATCTTTTAGCAGACAAGAATACAACTGCATTTCTGTTATGCTTTTTATTTTAACAACTCAAAATCATGTTTTCAAATCTTATTTCAAAAGGGTATCAGCTGATGTTTGCATGCAGTCCTTGTATATCTCTATGCAATCACATTACTTGACATAAAAGTTAAGTGTAGATCTACACATCAAACCAGTATCATCAGGTAACATGCAGTGCAAACACAGGAGCAAGAAGGCAGGGTATGCTGACAAAATTCAGTGTTCAGCAGATTCAGATGTTCCCAAACACTTAACAAGATGACACAGGATAACATATTGGCCTGGAGTCCCCATGACATTTATCATGCCCTTCTCTAGGCTACAGACATACCAAATTAGCCATGTTTCCAATGCGTACTCACGAAGGCTGATGCACAATAATGGGATCAAGGCCGAAATCCAGTTTAATAAGTATATTCACCATATGGTAGGCATTAATGTCCCTACAAATTTTTTACTTGAAGAATAAATCTGTTCTTCCCTGAAGCCTGGAAGACTTTGGTAACATATATGATAAAGGATTTGGTGATGGTGATGGTCTCAGCTGTTAGCAAATGCAAAACCATAAAGAGTTAGGAAGAGGATGTACTATTTCATGTGATAAAGACATTGTGCACATTGCCTCTTCTTCTTCTTCTAGTCTCCCCCCAAAAATCCTATTAAAAGACACACTTATTTTATACTGTGTCTATATGAAGCAATAATCTAAGTTTGATAAGGACAAAAATTCAGCTGAAATCACACCACGAAAAGTTCTGATTAAATTTCACTTATCCTACTGCAGCTGTAGTGCTGTTTTATTATTAAAAATACACAAAAGTGAGGCTGTTCATTGTCCACAGCCCTGAGCTATCATTTATATAAAGATTTATTCCTTTACTATTCTTTTCCACGCCTTTTAAAAATTGAACTATTAGTAATGCAGGTATGAATGTTCTGAGCAGACTGTTAAACACGCATATTCATCTTTATCAGCATATTTAATTTTTGCAAAACCACCTCTTTACAGTCAGGCTCAATTAGGGAGACCATGAATAATTAAGGAGAAAATTGATTACATTATACTGGAAACAACATTTGGTCTAAAGGAAAAAGATCATTAAGAGTTTGACAGACTCCCAAAACTGTGACTAACTCAGGAATTACAAGAAACAAAATTAAAAAAACCCAACCAACTAAAACATTAGCCCTTTCATTAGACAAGCATAAACGCTCCTGAGCTCTAAGAACAGCAATAATACCGATGACTTATCACACGTAGGAGTTTTAAAAGCACATAGGATATACCTAATGGGAACTCAGGGAATTTGGAATCACAAAGCATGGTCACGTCAGTTCTACTCTGTTATTAAGGTAATCTTTATAAATATGCTCCACAAGAAATTGTATAATCAGTCTTTATGTACAACTAGTAGATCCTCTGGATAAAACTAAAATGGTGAAACGCACAATGTAGTGAAGTAACAGCACTTTTATGAACACCACACGCAACAAAAACATCAAATGAAGTAATTTCTGATGCAAGCCCAACAGCCACATTGGAAATTAAAGAGAGATTGCAGAAATCCATAGGGATAAACTTCGCCCTAATTAGGCAGCGATTCTATTTTTAGCAGTGATGGGTTGATGTATTCTGGGATTTTTGGCTGATCAGCTGGAGGTTTTAAATTGTACTTAAATAGCTACTTTTAAAACAAACAGGAAAATAAATTACTTATACATTAAACATATTTCATCTGAGCCATATAGCATTAACTAAAGCCTTAAAATAGCACTCTTGGACAGAAAGTACCCTCCCTTTACCCATGGACCACTTGCGACACAGCAAGAATGCAGACATGCCCATCAAGGCAGAGCACCCCAGCATCCTCAGCACCCTCAGGAGCCGGCAATGGCCACAACCAACACGGTATGTCCCGCTCTTCTGGTCCACGTCAGCACCTTCCCTCTTTCTTGTGCATTAATTTAGCGTGTCTGAAATCCTAACTCATGGTTCTTTAAACACGCATACAGCTGACAAAAGCTAAATAATTTCAAAACGAAGGGAAAACCCCCCTCGAGGTATTGTAATTTGCTTTTTAACTCAATATGGATCTTTCAAACAGGAAGCGAGCAGGAGGTATCAGCTTTATGGCGTTTAAAGGAAGCCCAGCGTTTGAAGCTCCTGTACAATACTGGCAGACATCGGGGCGCAGGGGAGATGAAAGGGACCCGGGTGGGGTGGCAGGCACTGCTGCCAGGATGCACACAAAGCCTCATGATGTTCCAAAAATCTCTCCTCACGTGGCCATCTCCACATTCCCCAGCATTAGCTCTATCTCCTACTACTTCCACGGATGTATTTTTATCATATGCGTGCAGCCGCATAGCATCCATCAAGCTTTTAACCTTTTTTTTAAAGGACATAAGTAATAAGGAATGTGTGGCTAAAAGAGCTCAAATGGCATGACAGCTAAAAGCAGTCCAAGCAATCAAATACTCTTCATAAAAAGCTACAGCAAGTGTTGCTGGCAACTGTGGGCCTGACAAACTGGATGCAAACCCCCAAATGCAAAGGCATTTGGCTAATTTAATTCTCGGTACCCGAACAGCCAACCCTAGCTGCAAAGGGCCATCCCTAGGGAAACCTCAGTCCTCTGCCAGGACACTGAATCTGCAAACCCATCGATACAGCAGGCACCCATAAAACTTTAACACAACAAAAAACAACAACAAAAAATTTGAAGTAAAAGGAAACTATAAGGAACGTGAAGAATCATCTGGAACAGCCTCCCCACTGTCTCCCTGCTGCACCAACTCTAAATAAACCCATTATCCTCTCTTTTATATCTTAATTTCATTTTTCCTTTGCTGTTATGTAAAGCTCTCCATAATTATTTTTAATCCAGCAATAACTTTGACATATAGCACACATGTAAGGCACTAGAGGAGATAAACACACTTCGCATTACACTATTGACAGTCCCTGGGCACTTAAAAATACACTTCTGTGTTCTAATTATTCATCTGTACTTTCAATTAGGAAGCTTTTTAAACGCAACAAGCAATGTCATGTTTGATATTAACTCTTATTCACTGCTTTGCAATATATCAATGACAAAGTAGATAAAGCCAGCTGGATAAGCAGCAGGTAACTTGGAAAAGCCCTTCTGGGCCTGTCTATTTTAGCTCTGTGGCCATGCAAAAAGCAAGATGAAGTACTTTGGTTGGTGCATTCTGTGAACCAGACAGCCTTCAGGAAAGGGGTGATGGACATTTGGGACAGAAGACAGGGCCCTTAGCAAGACAAACGCAGTTAGACAATTGTTCTAATGAGGAGCTATTGCTGCTGGTGGTAGAAACAGAAGCTATTTTTGCTGCTTTGCTCCAGCAGCTGGGTCCCACGCATCTGCTGATCCTTCTGAAAACATGGAGCAAAACATGATGCTGCCAAAAGCCGGGGGAGAAGGTTTCTAGTCTGGAGCCAGCACCAGTAACACCAGAACACCCACATGCTTGGAGAGCAAGACAGTCACATCGCTGTCAGCTTATCTTACAACTCTCATTAAATGACAACCCAGAGTTGCGGTAGGATTACTTGTTTCAGGTCTGCTCATTAATCTTATTACCATGGTAACAGGAAGAGAAAGAAGTCGTTTCACCACTATTTCCTCTCACAGTTCGCTTATGGATTTAAAAGCCCAAAGAGGGAAGCATCTTTCCAACACAAAGCAGCAGCGACCTCGCTGCCACCCAAGCAGCTCTCTGGAGGAGTCAACACAAAACCAAAGCAACTTACAGTACTCGACAAAAGCCACCGTCAGAAAGCAGCCTTCAGTCAGAAGGGTATGGCATTCTACTCCTCCTCCTCCCGGAGGAGATGCTCTGCTGAGGCTGCCTGTCACTCATGTCCACGGCCACCACTGTCAAAAACGCAGTGCCACCTCCTGGACACCCATGTTCCCGGGAAGGCCTGCTTTGGCCAGGTGCATAATGGACAGCCAAGAGGCTTCCAAGCTTAAATCAACAAAAAATATTAAAACAATTCAAATCCATACTGATAGAGTTTATGATTTTTAGTGGGCACTCCTAAAGAAGTCTCATTTTTACACAGAGCACTTCAATGAGTGCCCTATAAAATTCACTAACAGAGTGCCATTTCACTGTAAAGGAAATCTGAGATGTTAGAATTTGAACTGATCTGTTGGCCACGCATTTTAGACAGAAACCACTGGGTAATACCCAGCCCAGCAAGGTCAAGACTTTCCACTTTGCAGGGCACAACATTCAACATTGAAGAACATCATTCAACCCCTACCAGACAGGGGCAAACCCTCACTCTTTTTTGGACCATAGAGCAGCAGTTAATACATTACAACGTAATGCAACAATATTTAAAAAAAAAAAAAGGGAAGAAAGAGCAAGAATGACAAACCTAATTGTTATAAAAAGAAGAAATTCAACAGTTGTGCTTTTACTTTGTAGCCTGAAAGGGTCTTCCTTCCACATATTTCAGCTGCACAGTAGTTCAGCTCAGGGATGCTCCCTCCTTTTGGCACGACCCTGGTCACCTCCATGCTCCGTGACACTGGTTTGCATCGCAGGATGAAGAACCTGACAACTACTCCAACCTACAGATCCCTCTGCTGTTATGCTACTTACCAGTGTAAACACAGCTTCTCATAGTCATTGCTATGCGCTTAAGATAAGATAGTTCTACTGTTTTTAAATGCACAACCAATGAAAAAAAGTAACCTTGCCACACACTTCCACCAGCAGCCTAAGGAAAGGCTATACCTCACCAAAGAGAAGTAAGCGGAAAAAACTAAACCAATACTTTATATCAAGATCAGCACATTAACCTGAAGTGCTTCAGTAGAAAATTTTTAAGCTGAAGTGTCTCATTTGCTAGAAAATCACATTTATGCAAGGTAAGCCAGTTAGCACTAACTTCTTAGGATTATGCATAAAGACAGCCCACCTACTTTATAACAGGTCACATAAAAGCTTTTCAAAAAGAATAAGTACAAGCCTTACATTTACAGATCACAGCAGAGGAATGCATCAAATTCCATTACAACAAGTAATGACAAAACTATGCACCTATTGTCATGGACAAGATTAAGCTAATGAGGTGCAGCACAGGATAGTTCCAACTATGTGCACCTGGTTTGCGTGGGGAAGGGCACCTATCCACAGGGTGCTGCACAAATGATGGCTCCTGGTTGCCAGCAACTACAAAAACCTCATTGTGGTCTTGAAATCAACCGAGATGTGAAACTGGGACAACAAAAAGCAAACCTGACCAGCTAAGGAAGGGTACATTTGTGCATTCAGACAGTGGAAAGCTTTTCTCCAATTTAACGCAAATCTCCCTGCAAATTAAGCCTCCAGGCAAGAGTGTCTGAGTGGTTGACCTTAATAATGAAAGGAGGAAAAACTTGGGTTTTCCTCATTACTTTAGCATTACGCTTTTTTATCCCACATAAGCATGTTAAAGATGCAGCAATTTTATTAAGGCTAAAAGATGCACAAATAATCCAAGACTTTTGAACTGAGGTGTAGAAAGCGTGTTCCCCTCCTAAAAAGCAGGCTCTGCTGTTGCTGAAGATGCCTTTGCTTCAGCACCGCAAGTATTAGTCCTTGTCTTCATCACGGGATGTGGCTAAAATTCCCATTTTATCTTTCTGTTTCAACAATTATCGACGGGTTTAAATTAAAATGAGGATGGATTAAAAATCAGAAACCAAAAGGGACCAGGATGCCATGCTGTAAAGAGCAGATTTCCAACAGGTCTCTGGATTAGGAGGATTTACAGGCCAAGAAGGATGTTATAACAAGCAGCTTAATGTGAGACATGGTGGTATCTCACTATGTATGTAACTACAATGACTCACAGGAAAAGAACAAGCAAAAATTGAAGGGTGTCAAGAAGCCCCTGTGAGAGCAGGAAATCTCTAAAATAAAACTTCTAAGGAGACTGCAGCACACCCAGTGCTAGAAGAGGACACTGCTGCAGAACAAAACTAAGAGAAACTTCAGAAGCTGCAACTACATATTTAAAGGGATGATTCTTCTTGGTCTTCACAGGAGGACCAACAGAAGCACTTAACCATGGAATGACTACAACATACACACAGTACAAATGCAATCCTGTCCCCAAGATGCCACATAGCCCGATGGCCCTCTGTCACAAACTCCCCTTACCAGCTACAGAAATTTTGACTTAAACTCTCCCCAAACTTATCAAGAACCATCTTAAAAACACTCCTTTGTCCACATTATCCTGTTTGGAAGTCTGCTCCACAACTTCCCTCCTTGGATGGTTTGGGACCTTTTAATGTCTGACTTCAATTAATTCACAACACACCCATAACCATTCATCTTGTGCCAATACTCTCCTTGGACTTCAACAGGTTTCCTCCCTCCTTGTGGTATTTACCTCCCAAGCTACCAGCTAGACTAAATAAACCATACTTTTGTAATCCCTCTGCATATGACCAGCAATTAAGTTTAAAATACTTTAAAGTCTGAAGGTCCAGATAAGTTACACAAGAGCTTCAAATGCCACAAACGGTTTCTGATTTCTTTTTTTTTAATATAGATAGAAAAAAAGTGGGAGGCTGTAGATGACTGGTGTCCAACAACACTGGGATACTATTAAAAAAAGATCTCTGGGGTAATTATAGATTGGTTTGCCAGCCATTAACTACAAGCAAGATCACAGCTGTGACAGGACTCTGAATAAAAGAATTAATAAAAATTCCATCTCTTAATACCAGGCAATGTGTTTTCACAGGGAACAGGTCTTCCATTTGACAAACGTTTATGGCACTTCCCCAAAAGTAACAACAGCCTTCTGCACAAATGCTGTTGGAGGAGGAAAAAGCCAATGTAGAAGAGTTACAAGCACAGACAGCACAAATCTGGTAATGCAATACTTAAACAATGTGAAATCATTACTATGCTTAAACCACCGCAAAACATATGAAGATATTTATAGGTTTCAAGTATGTGCATGCTGTTTCAAAGACCACTTTGACATGAAATTCTTTCAATGCTTATGAATCCAATCAGCTGCGGGTGCTACTTTTTTCATCTGTTTTAATATTCGCTAGCCTGCACGCTTCTGCTGTTTAAAATTAAGTGCTGGCTTCTTGTGGCAATTTGACATAAATTCACTGCCCCCTACTACTGCTTTGCACAGCAATCACCATCTGCATTGTACTCCCAGCCCTCCAGACGATGGAAGTGGGTTAACAGATACTGTTTAAAAGCAAACATTAGCAGGTCAAGGAAAACAGCAGACGAACTTTCTACCTAAGATTCATTTACCAACAGGTCCTCTTCAGGATTGCAGTGCTGTGTGAACTGTGCAAACAGCTCCTGTTGCAATCTGCAGTAAAGAACGACATGTGGCACAGAAAGGTAGAATGTGCATTAAATGCTCTTGTGAAAGTAAAATTAGAGCCTAAGGAAAAGCTGTGTGTTAATTATACAGTTGTGACAGTAGATGAGTCAATTTTCAGAGTCTTAAAGACTGGACACCACCACCTGAGTAAACTAATGGACTACAAGCATCAAGTATTTTTGTCTGTGTGTATTTATACTGGACTGTGTTTGAAAAGCACAAGCTGAATTCAAATATGGAAAGCTAGACACATACAGACGTCTTTCCTGACCTCCACATTTTCAGTCATCAGCTAAAGATTTACTGAAGGAGAGGTTCAGTAGAAACTGATTTCACAGCTGACTCTACATGACTTGCTTTGTCACCATGCCACTTGAGGACGAAAGCCCCATGTACCCTGGGAAAGGCTGGCATACCTGCCAGAAGAGATTTTTATCTATTGCCTGATTATGCTCACACTGCTTCACCCACTGCCATTGGCCTTCTTAAAAATTTAACGGAAAAAATAGGGGCCCACACCCTGTTCTATGACCAAAACCAGCAAAGCAAAACCACAGCAAACAATAGCCATTCATTTTGCAGGTTCTGTGCCTGTGCCATTTGGTGGCCTCCTTGGAAGCAGACACATGAAACAGCTCCAAGGGGTGAAACAACATGCGTAACACAATGTGGTGAACAAACTGAACAAATGTATGTGCGGGCAATTTTTGAACTGCAGAAACAAGAGCTGGGGTACGTCACTCTCCCCGGTCAGTCGGCGTGGCAGAAGCACCCTTTGGGGTGTCCATCTGCCCCCTCTGCTGCAAAGAGAGCCAAAGGCAAGTGGGGGAGGCAGTGCACGCATGGCCGTGGCTCTGCCACCCAGGTGCTCTGATGCTTCTGGAAATCGCTTCATATACAATACCCTCCTTCCATTATATTTCCTTCCAATGTATTTAGATTGCAAATCCATACAAGTAGAAAAAGTGTTTTACTTGTTGCCCAAATACAACATTATGCAACAGGACCATAACCATAGGTGAAGCAGTTGAATGTTACTTACGATAAAATAATAGAAGTACATGGGAATGTTGGAACATTTTGGAGCATCTGGCTAACTCCAGTGACAATGCTATTGTCCAAACCTATAATCTTCCTTTCGTTATGTTCAATTTCACCCCATACCTCCAGGAACAGCCAAAAGTGATTCCCATCCAGGGCCACCCAGCAGAGCGAGGCCTGTGCCAGGGGCTGTCAGCCATGCTCAGCCATGGGCCTTCTCACCCCTGTGCTTCTCCTTCCTTTAGCATGAGCTCATAAACTTGTCATTTAACCAACAAAACCTTCAAACTTCAAGCAGTCTTAAACACTAAAATCTCTTTATTAAGTAAAAACTGATTTTTTTCCCCATTGCATGTGAATGCAGGGTGTTTGAGAGAGCGAGTGACAGACCCCAGCTGCAGCCAAGACGAACCACGCAGCCATTCGCTTGAGTGGGGATAGGAAAATCGGTGGCAAAAGAGACTGGAAAAAGCACAGCAGAAAGAGTAACTCCATAAAACAGAGGAGAAATGAAGAAAAATAGCAGATCTCTTCTGAGAAGTAGACTTTTTTTTTTTTAATTCAGTCATATGCTTGATACTTGATTCTCATTTGTTTGTACTAATTCTGCATTTGTTCAAACTGCTTGTATATTTCTAAGAACTGCAGATAAGAAATGTCCCCAAACTTACACACCCTGTTAAAATAATGTATATGACATAAAAAAAGCGACTACAAAAAGAATGGGTATGACTCATGAGTCCCATTGTGATTACACACAAGTCTGAGACAGATATAAAAAAATTGAAATTAAGTCAGAGGAACAAATGCCACACAATCAATCTTAAGCTTTAACTAAACTTATTGAATTCTGCCAGGAATCTTCACTTTGACAGACTCCTTCATTTAGTTTACTATACATCCCGTCCCTCATTTTGGCCTGCTGTTATATACACAGAAAAGTAACACTTTAAACAGAAAGAAAAAAAAAAAGTAACTTGTACAAATTTTTGCTTGCCTAGTTCAGCTTGGAAATTGCATTTGTTTAAAGACATCAGGGAAAAATCTGTTTCTGATTTCAAACATTGGATATTTTATGAGAACATTGCCAAGAAAGGAATCTAAGGAATGTCCTCACACGCACAGAACACATGAGACAACTGGTGAGCAGCCCTGTGATCTTTTACAAAAAACAAATAAAAAAAATCTGCATTTCTACCATGAAACCCTTCTCCAGGGAGCAAGCAGCGCATGCCTGGGATTTTTCATGGATAGCTTCTATCATAACTTCTTGCTATTATTAGTATAAAAGACTTCCCTCTCAAATCCACAGCTGTAAGACAAGCAAGGGTGGAAAATACTTCCCGAGTGCAGGCAAGCAGCAAAAGCACATGCTCCCTTCACAGCGTTTCTTGGCACTGTTCTCCTTCTACAAAAACTATGCAGGAAAGAGAAACTCCAGGCAAATATGACAGAAACATGAGCTCATTTTTCAGTACGTGCCAATGAACTGGCTCCTCACCCATAAGAACATGTGTTTAAATCTTCTGTTTGTACCTCTTTCGTCCAAAACATCGCCTCTGCTGCAGAAACCCCATTTCGATCAAACACCCCTGCACCCCGTGTTTCACACAACGGGGGTCACCTCAAGGGCCATGCAGAAGAACAGAGCACTGCCCAGTTCAGTCCGTACTCAAACCTGGGACTAATACACCTGATCAAGACTTTTTGCCAGATCAGACCAAGAACACACCACAGGAGATGGCGGCCAGAGTGGCATCTAAACTTCATCACTTCTTCCTGAGCCCTCACAGCTGAAAACAACCTGCATCTGATGGGCAAAGGTGCTGTGCAGTTTCCAAGACACACAAATCCTCCTCCCTATAGAGGCTACCATCAAGTCAGTATAGGGACTAGTGTGTAACAACTTAACTCCTTTGCATGTTAAAGTTGACAAACAAACAAACAACAACAAAATCAATTATAATGCCCCAGCTTATTACTTCAGGATCATAGTTTTCAGTGCATAACAACGTAATGCACAATAACCGTTGGTCCTCAAGGTAGGGAGAAGCCTACTACAAACAAACAAAATGGTGCAGAGCACAGTGACATAGAGAAAACAGTATGTAGGTGCACGAAAACAGTAAAAAAATTCAAATATGACAATCAAAATATATTGCTACACAACAAATCTATCCACTGCTTTGAAGCATAAGCTCTAAAATGGGGCTTTATGTATTGTAACTAGCAACTTCTGTTTTTCAGAAGTAAAAACTGAAAGTTTCAAAAACACTTTTTTTCCATACATTCAACTTAAGATTCATTGAAAAGCAAGTGTAATTCAATTTTATTATGCAATACAAAAATATTTTGGTTTTGTACAAACTCTTTTGCTGCACATATCACATCTCTGAAAACTTTACACCTTCCTTCATTTTCCAGATGATCTAGATTCCAGAAGCCTCAGTCTTCTAAGCTGCCTTCTTACCCAACTCACTTGAAAACCTTTTACCTATTATACTCTTCATTGAAACAACAACTTCTACCTTGTATCTTTAAGTTAATAATTTCAAAAAAGTTTCATCTTTAATTGTTTCTAAACTCCAGTGATCTGTTGTCGTGAATTGAAAACCTCTTGTGCAGGTGAAAAATGTAAACAGTGTGTGTTTTTTGACTTGCATACAGGAACATTCAATTTATGATAAACCACTGCATAGCAAATTGTGTTGTACAATTCATCAGTGTTTTCTCTAGAAACACTGGTTCACTACTCAGAAATCTGCAGGAAAATAACATTTTTTATGCCTTTTTGAATTTATGGTTGGCAACCGTACCAAGATCCTTAGCAGAGACTTTGCATAAATAGATGTCATTAGTAGAATAAAAGCAGTCGATGTTTTGAATCAACCTGAAAATAAGAATATTCTGAGCAAGAATTTATAAGCACTTGAGTATTTAGCTTAATTGCTATTCTCTTCTATGGAAGGTATGTTTTTTACAACTTCTAAGACCTTCCTTACAACAGCTCTCTGGTGTCACCTTTCAACAACTGCACTTCAGTAAGAAGAGTAGCAGTAACATCAATTGTTTATAAAAACAGAAATACGAATGTTCAATAAAAGAGAGTTAGCTTTTTCTAGTCTTTCAGAACCACGTTCTTAAGAAGTCCAATTAAAAAGATAGAATAAAAATATCTCTTTGACTATAAAACCTTATTGTCCCGGCGGCTCTGCACCACCGCTGAGTGAGAGAGCAGCCCGAGTTTCCACCGAGCACCTGCAAGCCCGCAGCACCACCAATTCGCTGCCCCTCTCCGGGCGCCCCGTGACATCCCACCCAAAACGGGGGCAAACCCCGGTTAAAGTAAACAAACTTCTGGCGCAGCACCACCAGTAAAGATGCTCTGCACAACAACCCACCACAGACGCTCCCGCGATGCGAGGCAAAGCACCCCCTTGGAGGCTCCTCAGCCCCGCCGCGCACCCCGAGCCAGCCCGGCCTTTTGTCCTTCCCGCGGGATTCACGCCGGGCAGCGCTGTCCTGTTCGCAGAACAAAAGGCACAACACATCCCTGCGCTCCCTAATCAACGCACTCAGCAGATTATTTTGTTTTTCTTTAAGGATTACATTTCAATTCTAAAAGCCCCTCTTTCCACCAGCCGAAAAGATCCAGCCGGAAGCGGCCGCAGCGGCTTTTTTCCCCGGCGCGGCACCCTCACCTTTCAGGCAGAACATCCCGCAGCCGTCCCGGGCAGCGGCCAGGCGGGGCGTGGCGGTGCCTGCGGCCGCGGCAGCCCCGCGGGGCCCGGCCCAGCCGCTCCCCGGCCCGGCCCAGCCCGCGGAGCGGGGCCCGGCGCTGCCCTCACGGCCCCCGGGCCGCCCAATCCGCTGGGGTCTGGGGCGCAGCGCCGGCACCTCCCCATCGCTCACCTCCCCTCTCGGCCCAAAACGCAAGGCGGGGAAATGAAATGCCACTTACAACGCGGACTGCCGGTCACCTTATGAGTGTCCCAGCTGTCCCCGGCCCGAAGGCGATTGTTTTAGCTCATCTGTCAGCATTTTCCACCGCTGTGGGTTCAGCTTATGGGCATCAGTTGGGCAGAGCTGGAGAAATACATCGCTTTAATCCCACTCAACTGTTCGTTATGAATTACTACCTCTGCTCTTTGTGATTTTTTTAAAAATCTTTTGTTCTCAAATATGTGCCTGCTCTCTCTCCAGAAAGTGCTTTGCTTGCACAGTTTTCTATTTCATCTATACACCTAGGCTTAATTAATAAAAATCTTTCAAGTGTATCTCAACAGTCAACCTAGAGACGGCTCATCTTTACCTGACTACTGGCTAGAGACAGAACACCCCTCCACCCAAATTTCTGTACAAAGAAAAGTAACAGTTGGGGAAATCTAAACAAGACATCAAACCATGCTGTACCTTAAATGACTTCTCATTTTAAGATGAATACTATAGTTTCTCAAGTTAGAGCCAGCATGTATTAGCATCTCAGTTTTGGGGGTACTAAATTTCCACAACACACCAGTCACTCTCCTCAGTCCAAGGGGGAAAATGTGGGGTTTTTCAATAGAATCATGTCTCCAGGGATGGGGCATCTACCAGCTCTCTGGGCAACTGCCAGTGTTTCACCACCCTCACGGCAAAAAATTTCTTTGTCATGTCTAGCCTCCTAAAGGAGGTGGTTTAAAACCATTACCCTTTGTCCTATTGCAACAGGACCAACTAAAAAATCTGTCCCCATCCTTCTTGTAAGTCTCCTTTAGGTACTGAAAGGCAATAACAGGGTCTCTCCAGAGCCTTCTCTTCTCCAGGCTGCAGCCTATCCTCATAGCAGAGGTGTTCCAGCCCTCTGATCAACTTGGTGCCTTCCTCTGGGCCCTCTCCAACATGTCCATGTCTTCCCTGTACTGAGGACTCCAGAGCTGGATGCAGGACTCCAGGTGGGCTCTCACCAGAGCGGAGTTGAGGGGCAGAATCCCCTCCCTTGACCTGCTGGCCATGCTGCTTTTGATGCAGCCTTCTGGGCTGTGAGCACACATTGCCAGCTCATGTCCAGCTTTTCATCTACAAAGAATAGTATTCCTTGCTGTGCAGCTAAAGACTGCTTTCCCAGCTCACCACCAGAGATTATGCTGCTAAAAAGATTTCTTACATACACGCTATTTCAGCAGAGGAGACCTTCAGGGACAGAAGTGCACAACCTTGTGAGCAGTTTATTTTTATAAGGGTCACAAAGAGCTACCACCAGCAATGTACTTACTGGTGACTTACTGGTCTAAATGCAGCTGTGTTTGTTGACTAACTTTTACAGGCCCTGGCCTTGTACAGCAAAGAAATACAAGAACCAGGGAGAAAGGTAAGGGTAAGGGTAACCTACCTTGCTGAATGACAAAGAATTGCAACTGTCTCCAAATGCATGAGATGTCCTAAAACCTCCATGTAAAGCCAAATTAAAATAAAGAACACACACGAGTGCATGTTATCTTGGGGTGGAGCTCCAGAAAAAAAAGGTCCAGATACCTTGCAAATGGAAGTTTAGACTCCAGATGAAGCAACACTGATGAGACGCTAAGTGCCATTAGCCATGCTTAGAACTTAAAGTATCACGTTTCAAGTATCTGTCATCATGTAAGAAAAGTTACTTCATTTTAGAGTGGGCAAAGAGCAGGCTGCTGTGGCAGAAAAGTGCAGATACTATAGTGAAGTAGCTTAAAATCCAGAAACAGTGTTTATATAGCTTAGCCTGCCTTTTCTCTTTTAAATCCTGATAGAAAGGGTATAAGCTGTCCTTATGCTCTGAGAAGCAAAGGGCCCTCTCCCCTTAATTCCATTTTCTGGTGCTCCAGGCATGCACACGCTGTTTCCTACCATAACTCTTCAGAGGGCTCCAGGAATAAACATTTCATGGAGGCAAAACAAACAAAAACATATTGTAGTTGGAGGAAGGTTACTTGG
The DNA here is from genome assembly GCF_036013475.1 of Columba livia. Lineage (NCBI taxonomy): Eukaryota > Metazoa > Chordata > Aves > Columbiformes > Columbidae > Columba > Columba livia. The sequence continues at coordinate 61,567,227 of NC_088604.1, forward strand.
ATACCAGAAGGATTTTAAGGTCCAATCTTGTTAAATCTACTCATTAATTACCTGGAAGGGGAAGTAAGCAGCGCATCAGTGACAGTCACCAGGGACGGAGAGCAGCTGCAAACACACCACTGGGAACTGAGAAACAGCAAGACAGATTCTAGGGGAATCACAAACACAAGTAGAAAAACACAAAAAGAGACAAAACCAGCAGTCAATTCTGCACATAGGCGGCAGGGAAAATGTCAATAAAACAAAGAAGAGGAAGCCAACTACGGAACAATAATATTGTCTGAGAAATTAGACACAGCTCAGAGGCAACACAGCATTAAAGTGCTGAAAAGTCAGAAACTGCTCTGGGCTGTAACACCGGCGACACGTACCACTCTGGGAGGGTCGGCACCAATGTCCCTTCCTCAGGGGACACCCTCTGTCCTGTTTATTGGCTCCCTCTCCCACCCTCACCAGTAGAGCAGAGGAGCCTGAACGGCATCCCCACCTTCCTGATGCCCCTTGGGAAAGAGGGAATGCTAAAGTAAAATAAATAATAAAATAAAATAAAATAAAATAAAATAAAATAAAATAAAATAAAATAAAATAAAATAAAATAAAATAAAATAAAATAAAATAATTTCACGCAGGGGAGCAGAATTACCAAACCCTGGATAGGCATTAGGTAGTCCAGCATCTATTTCTACCTCTTTTTTAGCGTGTCAGGACTCTGTGAGTGCCCTGAAGACACACGCACAGCTTTGTAAGCAGCAAAACTAAGAAGGGCTGGTATCCCACCTCAAAGGTGGTGCAACTCGCTGCCTAGGAAGGCAGGAGGTCCAAGTGGTGTTTTCTTGCCTGGTTATTTGCAGCAACTGGACAGGTGCCTGGACCCTCTCTTGCAGCTGTGACAGTTTGCAGGATGTCACACTTGATCCTGACTCCGATACCCATCAGGGAACTGGTTCTCCAACTCTCTATGTCTCATTTTGCTGTCTGTGACAGCAAGGAACCAGGTTTCCCCATTGTACTGGGGTGAACTCTATGGAAATAACATGGAAATATCTTCCAACAGTCAAATTGCAAAGTATATATATATTACAAAGCACTACATGTCAAGATGCATACAAAGAGGCAGCTACAAGTGTGAAGTGGTGCCTCCAGGAACGTATTCCACCCACTCCTATCCCATCAAGGGAGATGCAGAAGACATGATGGCAACCACCATTGCCACCTCTCACGGAGGTGCGACTCTTACTGCCTGGATGCTCAATAGACTGGCTCCATAGAGGAGATCGCAACAGACATGGAAAATTATGCATGTATATCCATATTTAATAAGGACTGGCCATGGTATTTTAAATAAGTCAGGAATTTTGACACACCAGATCGTGTCTTTCATTGTTACTCTCAAGTCACTGAAATTTCTGTCAGCTCCCTGAGAACAGCTAGAAGAAATACATCCATATCATTTTTCCCTTGTTGAAAACATAACATCACTAGTGGCATTTCCGTTAGCTGCCCTAACCTGGAAATGCAACCAGATGGAGGGAAATACATTTAGGAAAAAATATGTATATACTTGCACCATTTTTTGACACTAAAGATTGTATTATTAAAATGAGCATGAAAGAAAATGCAGCTGAGACCTGCCCAGCTCACAGAAAAACTATGAGGGTTTGGGCTGTTTCTCTGTTGCTTCACGTGTTGCTGCACAGCAAAGTGCATCTTGATTTGCCTGCCAGCAAGCAGGACTGTTGGGACGTTTAATTAAATCCTTTTCCATTGAGAACCAAAGCAATCTGCAGAGACGTATGTTTCTGATACCCTGGATGGGTGCCAGCTATCAAAAGAGATTTTTTTTCTCCAAGGCCTGAATCATTCTGACATGTTCCCCTTTCAAACTGTGCATAAAACACATACACATTAAAAACAAAACAAAACACAACACCACCAACCCACCCTGAAAAAGTATCCGAAGAAAACAACTGGAGTAAAAAATAAAATTTTCAACTTGAAGTTTGTCACAACCCAACACGGTTTAGTCTGCAGTTGGCTCAAGCAGTAAGGAAAGCCAGACCCAGAGCCTACCAGGCACTGTGGTCCCACTGGTGATAAGAGGAGGGAGATAAAGAGAGGTCAGGTCAGCCCCAAGCATATCTTTAAAGGAGCAGCATCGGCTCGGAAACCGAGCACCGTCTGGAAAGATATTAACCATTATTTTGATAAGGAAAACCAAATATTCTTGTAACTCCAAAACAAGAGAAAGTAGTTTGCTATTATCTCTTGCAGTTGATAGCATGCATTATACCACCCTTTCCTCTTGAGGAATTTTTCACCGATTAAGGTGGAGTTTCCTCATACAGTGAGGAAGGAAAGAAATACTTAAAAAAATATTATAGAAGATGAAATTCATTTGGGGAAAGTCACAGCAGACATAGTGAAACAAACAATTTACTCAAATGATCAGGCTGGAAGTACATCCTTTAAAGCAGAATCTACCATGAATAACTAGAATAAGCCCCTGATTAATTCAAATACCTAAAATTGAAAAATATTCACCATAGCAGGAGGTAAAAGGATGTGTCCTGTCTTGCAAAAAGTAATGCAGGTAGGTGAACTGTGGTGAATGGACTTTCTCAAATTATCAGCGAAACAACTAGTAATAGAGCTACTTACACACTCCCAGATTTGCAGTTACACGGCCTTGTTGTACCTTTCATGACTGGCATGAGAAACAGAATTTTCCAAATATTCAAAGGTAGAAGAAAATTGAATTTTAAGCACTTTTAAGCAACAAGGATGAACAGAACCAATCTAAATATCAGAAAATGTTGCTTATAATTAAAACTGACTTCTAAAAACCTTCCAGTGAAACCTCTGAAACCATTTGAAAGTGTCTTCCTAGAGAATTAAACATAAAGCACTTACCTGTTACTTGAAGAAGGGACATAGTTCCTGTTGGGGATTGGCTCAAGGAGCACAGACATGAGTCCACCAAGCAACTGTACGAGCAGAGCCCATTTTAGTTGACATAAGTAGGCCTTAGTTAGCTTGTCTATTAGGCCGTGGGAAAGGGGGGAACGGAAAAGTACTAACTAAGGCAGGGTCAGGATATTTTTGAAGAGATAAGAGTCAGAAGAATGTGGGATGCGCATAGCTAGCTAAACCCAAGTAGGTGGAGTAAGTAAATGTGCTTAGCCTATTAGATAGAGACAAGTATGCATAATTATGGTATTTGGTATAAATGCACGCTATCTCGGGCAATAAAGTTGAAGTATGCTTTATCACTCATATTGGGTCGGCCGCATTTCTTCCTCCGTCCGCTCGGGTCTGGATCTCTGCTGGGACTTTTCTCTGCAAGTTCCACTTTAGTCATATGTAAATTCAGGAGTCAAAGTAAAATCCTTTATTTATGTGCCTGGTTTTGGTTTTGTTTGGTTGGTTTTTTTTAATCAAAAGATGGTTTTCAGTGAGACAACTTTATTTCTATTCCTACTCTAGCTATAGCTATACTGAGGAGTTTTCAATTAGATACTACATGCAGCATTTGCGAAATTGTGTTATGGTTTCTGCCTATTACATACAAAATGTTCTGCAATTAATCCACTAATGTCCGCAGGTGTAAAATGCTTGGCAATAAAATTAATAAAATAAATGGGTTTAGGAGTAGGCTGTCTTCTGCCTTAAGTGAGGAAGAAAACAAATACAATGAAGTCATTAATTAGTTCACCTTATCTTTTGTTTGTCTTACTCTTCAGACAAAGGGCATAGAAAGGGCAAAATCTTTTTAAGAGCTGCAGTAGGTCAAGAAAGGAATCTGTAGCCAACTTCTCCAAATTCAATGAGGAATTTCTTTGCAGAAGAAGCCAAACAAAGAGGGCATTCCTGGTTGTGCGGGGAGGACCAAAGTATATAGAGGCTTACCGCATGACAAGGAGAAAACTAATTATACCAAAATAGTGACTGACTGTCCTAAAACTAAAGAGAGATTAGGGCAGAAATTCTGAAGAAAAAGTCTGGAAAAACAACAGGCAATCCAGCAATTTCAGTCCACTGCTAAAAGACCTGCTCCTAAATTAAAATAAATAAATAAATAAATTGTTTTGCAAGGGTTGTGTGCCAAGTTATCTTTGATTAACGGATGCAACAGAGCTTTATCAATAATGTTTACTGTTAAAACAAAAAAGCCTCTCGCGGGCACTTTCAGTTGTCCAGTCACCTGTGCACCACTCCAGAAAAGGCTGCAGGTGTACCACAGGTTGACATAGGCTCACTTCTTCCGACTGGCACCGTCAGTTTTTCACTAGCCCTGCTAAGAACAAGCCGCTGAGGAATGCTCTGAGGCCGCCTTTGGGTAACCGGGAATATCACAATCACAGGCGTCAGGAAGGACACCTGAATTACCCCGTTATCACCCTGGCAACAAACACAACTGGACCGTTACACACCGTCCTAAAAGGAGGAGAAAAGAACGGGCTGTTTCCAGAAATATACACTATTACAGAACATTGTCACCAAGTACAGAACAATGGTCTTTTATCGAAATGCTCTTCAGTGCTGACACACATCAGACAGACACAAAGAAACAAACAGAAAAATCAGTTTGTCTTCTGAGCTAAGGGGTACAACCGTGCAGGCACATCATCAGTACTAGCTGGGAGCCTTCTTCATTCACATCATCAAAATGCTTACTTAACGGACCAGAAATAAATAGTTCACTGAAATACTGAGCTAAACCCAGCAGTACTTAAAGCAGTTCTCTTTTGATTTAAAGTGATGTGCCAAAATACATCCAAGTCCTTCAAAATAAATTACAAGAATTGGCACTTGGGCATTCGCTGTCCTTGGGTACCAAACTGAACTAGCACATCCATCTGTAACGGCATGCAGAGCAGGCTAAACCAGAGGTTTGTAGGTTATTACAGCTTCCCCTGTGTGTTGCAACGGGAAATATTCCTGAATCCATCTGTTCCAGCTCTTTCCTCACTACAAACCCAAGCCAGCCCCCAAGGCATCGTCTACCATCATCCCTGGGGAAGAAAAGCAATTGCTTCTTCACTGAGGCTCTAGTATGCGTGTGTGAAGTGTCAGCACAGAGCGGGGACAACAAAATGAGTTATTTCTCATCTGACCTGATTAATTTAATAGATTTGCTGCCTTTCCCACAGACCCACCTGAATCACAATCTGCCAGAGACAGTGGAGTAGCTACAGTCTCATCAGTGTTAGGTCCAGCTCCCCGTTGTAGCCAGCGGCACCCCGGTGAGAGAGCTGAGCGCTGGGGGTCTCCTCCCTTTGCAAAAGCAGGTCAAGTTGGCTACAAGTCAAAAGTCTAATTTCATACCTGGTTCTGCCACTGAGTGTCACAATGACCTCATTTTCATACAGAAATGAAAATGCCATATTTATTATATGCATTAGTCAAGGTTAATGAAATTCAGCTAATAACTCCTGGATGAAAGTTTCCACGTAAGTGCACAGTGCACTGTAATCAGTCTCCCTTACTCATCAGTTCTTTAGCAGTCTTGACTACAAGGGAGAAAAACAGATACAAAAGACTCCATGAAAATTACAAGCAAGTACAAACAAATTTCAGTTTCTAAAAGGCAACAGCCTCCACTATTCATTAGTTTCTATACCTATTTCAGACATTTAAATTAGGCATGGATGACAGAACTGAAATTAAGAGCTTAGTTTTTTTTCCGTAGGTCCATTTAATTAATATTGTCACCAGCGAGGTGCCTACAAGAGTGTAGTTCAGAGTATTACGCCAAATAGGTAAATGGTGAGCATACGTGGTGCATTAGGAAGCAAACACCTGTATGTGCAAAATAAAACAAAGCCCCAGGGAAGTAAAAAAATTCACAAATGCAAGCAATCAAAAGGAAACAGAGGCAGCAGGTGGCAGGAGCGGGTGTGATGGGACCCAACCAAGGGGGACGTGCTGCCTGTACCCAGGCGTGTGGTACCCAGGGGCAGGTGCCGTTCCTGGGCGATGCAGTGAGGAAGCCAAACCTGGTCTCCCTCCAGCAGCCGTACCATCAAACCTGACCTGCCAGCTGGCACACACAGCTTCTTGTATGAGGGTTAGTGGACATGGCCCACAGTTCATGTAAGAAGAGGGAAGAGAGGTCACGTCTCTGCCTTTCCCCTCCCTTCCAATACACATGCACACAAATGCACCTGCACTTTTATGGACCTATGTTACCTTGGAGAAACTGTGATCAGGGAAAACTTCTATTTAACACCTCCGTGAGCTACTCTCAAGCAAACTGCAGCCCTCTGAATCCCTCTGCTTCAGTGTTTGATTTGACAACTTCTGAGCAGCTTTACCAAAAGCTGCCTATACACTTCATGCATCTTTTCGTTTTGAATGAATGGGCAAGTGATACACAAGATGCAAAGCTTTTAATTCACAGCTCATAACTGCCTTCGGTACACTGCAAGTTCATGGAGACTCAATGTCTGGGGAGATAAAGTGCCAAGCAGAAGCTTCCGTGCCATACATAAGTGAAGCTCCAGAAAGAGCAGAGGGTGTACATATTAATTACCTTTCCTCAAGATGGAAAATAAACCAACATACATGATGAAAATACACCTTGTGTAGACACCATAAGTAGCTAAGCCCTGTATTTTCACAGACCACTTTAGCTCAGGCTTTGGAACAACAAGCTACACATAAGGTTACAATGGAGTTTCCATTTCAATTCCCCAGAAAAAAAAGAAAAATACAAGAAGGGGTTTTGAACTACAAGTGGGAAAGAGAGGCTAGGAGACAAATTAATAGGTAAATGTCAGGAAACAAACAAACCAACCAACCAAAACGGGTGGATGGGAAAACTAGAGTTTAATTTATTTATTTTTATTGAGATTCCACAGCTAAAAGACAAAAGGAAAATGTATTTCACAGTTTATTTACAAACTGTCAATTCCACCCCTTTTTAATAGTTTCAAATATTGTAATAGAAGTTAAATACACTCTTGGAAAATTAATTAACTTTAGTCATTAAACCACATTCTTAACCTTTAGCTTTGCTTTCTTTTAATTTGTAATGGAGACTGGAGAAAAACAAGCAGCTGTAATATTTGCAACGTCCTGCCAGAGTGGTGAGCTATGACCACACCAGAGACAAAGGTTCCCTCAGTTTTACGGGACAATTCACGAAACAGTTGGCTAACAACCTCAGGGAAACAGAAATTTTCCTGTATTCTTTTCCTTGATGAGCAGTGCGTAGGAAAGCACACAGAGTGCGTTGTTGCAGCTCAAAAAGTGCATACAATGTCTCGCTGGAAAGCATCCAGTCTGCTTTATAAAATACAACCAGCTAAGAGTAAAATGTGAAGGTCAGGAGACATCAGTTCTGACCCTCTACTGAGGGGGAAACAGTGGCCCCAAGTTTTCAGCCTAAGGATTAGCTGGACTCCGGAGGGAATAAGCAGTATCCTGGGAACAAGAAAAAGTATATAAAGTGTATAAAAGTATATAGAAGTGTCTACAACATGAAATATAACTTGAAACCATTCATAAAGGTCAAAACGATACCCTCTCAAGGAAAACCACAGCACGCTGTGCATTTCTTCATTGCTGCAAAGAAGCAAGCGAAGGACACACAGTTCTGTGAAGAGCACTGCTCCAGCTACAGTGCTAATCCAAACATCAAGTAAAGCTAAACTGCAAGACAAATTGGGTTGCAATGTCCTTGTAACTTTGGAAACACACCGTTGCATTTCCCAAGACTGTGGTCTTCTATAGCGACCAGTCAAGAAAACTTACTGGAGCTACTCTGCAAGTGACATTCAAGGTGTGCTACAGAAGGTAGAAGCAGACAGGGTCTCACTTCACAGCAGCTCACAGCTGCCCAGATGGAACCAGCATCTGCCTGGGGAGCTTCAGGGTTCTCCAACACCAGGGGTTAACTTCTCCTTTGTCTAACAAAAGCACGAGTCTGGGACAGCAGCTCTAATACATTGATTCCCCACTGTAATCCCGTGCGTGTTTTCCCTTCACCTCCTTCATCACAGCAAAAAAATTCCACAATCCCCTGAAATAATAAAACCCTTAAACACAGTAAACTTACATTAGCAAGAGGTTATGGCTCTTGGAGCAGACAGCATATAGACAGTGAAACCAGCCACAACTGTAAAAAAAAATCTACTTGGAAATGTCCTTTAGCACAGACAGCAATTCTCTGGCTGCGGCTTCCCGGAGAGGAACCCGCACACTGGGAGAGCAGCCGGCAAAGAGGGAAGGACTGCAGCAAATGTTTAAGGTCATAGCAAGTTATTTTATCTTCTATATTCACCTGGAAGGAGGAAATTTAGCAAGGATTCTACAGAACAAATAGCAATGATGGCTGGACACTAGGTTTTTTTAAATAAAGAAAAACTAGAGATCTGGGTTTGAACAAATAATTCTGTAATACATATGAACATTCCTCACTTAAACTTTGTTTCTGTAACTTAGCAATATTTGCTTGGAATACCCACTTTGAGATACGCATCTAAGGTAGTACCAGAAGACATGGGAAAGAAGGCAAAGTTTTGATTAAATTTGCATTTATGTACAAGCATACAAAAGTTACTACTTCAAGTGATAGTTAAATGCAGGATCCCCAACCTTCTCCAGCTGTTTTTTTGCCAGCATTAAAAGTTTCAATTGCCACAGTATATCACGAAAGTTTCACAGAACCCTCTGCTGTGCCACAATACAAACAAGCTAAGACAAACAGTACATGCCTCGGTAATTTCAGTAGTACCTCTGCTCCCAGCCGAGGACTGCCTCCATAAAAGCACAACATCCAACAGTTTCAACCACAAATGTTAAGATGCAAACTTGACCATATAGGCGACTTGTTATGAATGCATCTAACTATATCCCATTTTATCTTTGCATACAGAACCTACAACATGTCAAAGGAAAAGGTATGGCAAGACAGAAAAATGGCCTTTGTTATCAAATACTTCATTATTTTTTCCACTTAAATATTTATTTTTGTATGTGTGCTTATATATATGAAATTACGTGTCTATGAAACATTTGTTTCTTTTTTAAAAAGTCTTCCACAAAAAGGTATATAAAACATAAAATATTTGTTTTGGAGTTATTCCAGTCTCTTACATACAAGCTTTTTGAGGTTTCCATAAATTATTGTTTATGGACTTGCCCAAAGCTTCAAGAATCCTTTTCACAGACACACACACTCCAGCGCTCCAATCCATCACGTATTACTGCTTCTACAAATGCTAACAACGCCCTTGGGTCTATAGGCCCTTATCTCTGTAGTATCTGACATGAGTTTTCCACGCCTTGAACACAAGAGTTTGTGCAAAAACATACAGGGAAAAAAAAAAAAGCCCTGTTAAATGATTCCACATTAAAATAGCAACAGCAAGTCTGGATTCAGTAATCTTGCTTATGGGGACTTACTAGTTCTTGGAACTCTTAACCTCTCATTACTACAAAAAACATGATTACTGCTCTGTCCCTGAAACCCCCTCATGAACTGTGTTCATGACTTAAAAAAAACTGGATTTAAAAATTCATCTGGACTTCAGAAAAAGACTGAGCTGATGCTACAGTTAGACAGCGTCGTAGTTGCAAATTCCTACACTGAGTTTCTACAGGAAGCACTGACAATACAAGCTCCTTGGTATTAAAAAAAAAACCGAAGGCCTTGAGTCCCGACTCTGCCTCTGGAATGTCAAGAAGTGTCATATGTTTAAACAGACCACAGGTAGTATAGGCATAGCTAAACAACATAATTTTTACTGATATAGTAAGGAAATACCAATATTGCTACTGTGACAGAATAAACTAATTGTTCAGTTTGTAGAGACTTAACCCCTTGGTAAGCATGATGTTATGCAGTGGGTGGTCAGGAAGTTAACGGACAGCTTTGGTAAGAGTTGTCATCAAGACGTCAGGATTATCTCCATCGGACTTGCCAGGAACACAGGAAAGGCTGAGCCCACAAGTAGTTACTTATTAATTTAAAGGACTTTTAGCATTAAAACAGAGTTTCACGTTTAGACTGTTTTTGCAAGGAAAAAATGGGCATTCCACACGCTTTTATATTAAGGACCAAGACTTAGCCAGCAGACAGCAGAAAGCCAGTGGCTGCCACCTTTTGAACTGGTTTTGATCAATCTTTAAAAGACCATAGTTATCTGAGAAATGAGGTTTCTCTGACTAATGACTCCAAATAAGTTTTCCAGGTAAAAGTAAAAAGCAGTCAAGGCTGTTGACTTTCTCTGGATGCAGAAAGGCTGGAAGGCAACCAAGTGAAATGGAAGTGGCGGGTAAAAAAATTACAGCAATAAGTGCGGACAGCAGCTACGGGGAGACGGGGAAAACCTCCTCCTCGGGTAGCAGCGTCACTTGATGCATTGCCACCTGTGGCCAGACCTCACTGCTAATGGTGTTTCTCCAGCAACTGGCCAGAAGGTCACTGTTGGAAAGAATCAACAGGAGAAAGGATGTCGCTAGCTCTGGAGAAACATCTTCCCTTTCTCTGCATCCCTGCCAGCCTGGTGGGGAGATCAGCAAGACCAGCTGTAAAGGCAGCACTGCTCAGAGCTGCTGTCACAAGCTCTCATTTTCCAGCCCCCAAAACTGAAGGAAGAAAGGGAAGGAAGGAGAAGAGGGGGAAGGGAAAGAAAAAAGAGTAAGCAAAACTCAGCAAGATATTCTGATGTTGAAATGTGACTCATCTCCTTTTCTGCAAAGTCAAAGTAAATATGATGAGGTCTGTACCATAAACTGACTTGTGTTATCTCAATTCAAAGTTAACTTGCCATGTTATACTCATGGTAAACAACACAGGCCCACGCAAATCACTGTAACATATTTCCACATGTCAGAAACCCTTCGCAACACACACAAGCACCTTTGCTTCAGTTTCAAGTAATAACTCTGTCAGGTTTGTTTTTTAAAGGAAAAAATGCTCTGAACTTCAGTCTGAAAACCCCTGGGCATCCCTTGGCAAAGGTGCCAGGGTGCCACTGCCCTGACACCCCACGCTCAGCTGCATGGCGCACGGTCGGCTCCAGCAGCTCTGTCCATAACAGGCTGGATGGATCCAGATCGACTCTGGCCATGCTGGCCTGTCCTCTCCTCTTGGAGCGACCAGTGGGACCACCGGTGACAGAAAGAGAACAGAAAAAGGACATTCAGAGCATGCGCAGGGAATAAAAAAATATATAATTTCACCCCCACACACACTCCAGAATAAAGGAAACTTCTGCAACCCCCAAAAAGAAATCTGAACTACAATTTCAGATCAAAGAAGCGAAACACGGGGGTTACAGTGTGCTCTCACTTCAAAAGTCCTTCAGCTGACTGGGGAGGAAGAGGGCTGAGCAAGAAATGTTTCAAACAACAAACTTTTATTTTACTATCAACATTTACCATCTCCTTTAGTAACTGCTTTATCCAGTGTGAAGCCTAATTGGCGCTGCCACTTCCAAAACGCTCTGCACTACTCTGTACCTTTTAAAAATGAAGAGTAAAGCAGCAGCTCCCGACTTGACTTGCACACAAATGGAGCTCAGCCGCGCAAGACATCAGGGTGTGCCCTGAGTTTGTAGTTACCATTTACTTTTTGTTTTTCTTGCTCATTTTAAACGGGCAAATCCGACCAATCTCACTGCTCGCTACTGTTTGCGAGTTCCCGTTTGCAGCCAATGCAGATTAGCCACTTTGCTGGTGAAATACCACGCAACACATGCTGCCTGGTGCCTGTCACCTAGCAGCCTGGTGGGAATGCAACATGAGACGGGAAGAGCAATGAAGCAGCAAAAGAATAAAAGGTTCAAAAAGACAGGAAAAGAAACAGCTCTGAAAGAAAAACAACAATTCCTTCACTTCCAGTTTCTGTTAACGCTCCTGCCTTTACATGTACAGGTAGGTGAAGAAAAAGGTATAAGGAGAGCCTGTGATTTGTCATTTTTACCAGTTTACCTGACGAAGAACTGGAGGCAAAATTATTTTGAGAAATGAAATTTTAATGGTTTTACTGCTAATTTAAAGTAAGCAGTCTGGTTTTCTATATAAAACTAGTCATCCTTCCAGTCTTCTGTACATCCTGTTTTTTTCTAGTCTGCATTAATTTTAAGTGATGTGGTTAATTTGAGCACCAAAGACAATATTGTTTTGAGCCCTCAAAGGCTGGCAAGCAGTAACACAATGGTCCAATGGAGCGAGCTAATTTGAGAACACAAGTATTCATTTATCACACGTTTTGCCTTTGGACACAAACCCAAGATGACGACTCAGCCAGGTAGCGATACTCAAACTGCTCCAACACTGTGCAAACCTGACTTGCAGCCCTGGGTGAAACATTTGCAGCCGTGACCAGTTTTTCCTGCCCAGTATATAACCCAAACTCCCTCCTGCCCCAGCATCCCCCAGCAGTTTGTCAGCTCTCTCCAAGCAGAGGGTCCTGGTCAGACAGAAGTGCACAGTTAGAGCGATGATCCAGGCAGACTTTACAAGTAAAGTCTAATCGTACCCTGCAAAGGGGAAATAAGCCCTGCATAACCTATACCTCCCTCCACCTTCCTTTCAAAAATGATGTATTGTCATCTCCCCTATAGGCAGGCAGGGAGGCTTTCATAGCTTGCTGCCCAATTACGGGAGGAATTCTGCCCTCCCCCTCCAGCCTATACAATAGACTCTTTATGTAAATCACTCAGAAAAATTAATACACCGTTAATCCATCAGTAAAGCTTCCTTTCCCATCTCTGCCTCGTGGTGCGAGCGCGGGCTAAAGAAAGCAGTATGAGAAATTTCATGGAAGCTACATAGCAACCAGCAGCAGGGCTGCGTGGTTCTTACCCACAGGCACTAGAAGCGTATCTGACATCGCTGTGCAATATCAACATGCCAGCAACCAAAAGTGAAAATTAGCCATCACCTGCAAATGCAAACTCCCTTTGTAGTAGTTTTTCAGCAGCAAAAGGGGTTAAAAAACAATCTTCAGAGCACAGATTAAAATCATCTCCTAGCGTGCTAGTAGCAATGCACAAGTGTATACATCCTGCACTACCGTTCCTGCACTAAACCATTTACTCAAGCCACAACTTATTCTGACTCAGAATTTAAATTCTGTTCAAATAACTACTAACTGCTCCCAGAAATGAAAAGAAATAAAAATCCCTTTGAACTTCAAATGTCCCTGAAGTGCTTGTCTGCTCTTATAAAGGTGACCTTAGAGCAGAACTGAGTCAACCTTACACTTTCCATTAACAAACTAGTGCTTTGCCAGCACTAGAGAAATTACAACCAAATCACTTCATCAGGTGTTTTTAACCACACACACTTTTGCTGACCAGCCAGTAAATGCACCGATAATGGTAGCTCACCATCTCTGAGAAGCAAAGTTCTGAAATTTATTTTGATTTATGGTAAATATGAGGTATACTTAAATATCTACCTGACAAACTCCACTCAAAAAGAAAAAAAAAAACAAACCAAACTCCAGGTCTGAGTATTTCAAGGGTTCTTTCAGAGCTGCCTGTCTTGCATCCTAGATCTCCTTCCTCTGTGGAGCAATTCCCATCACCATTCCATCGTCTCATTTGATTTTGCATCTGGGAGCTCTTCCCAAATTGCCCTCATAAAACAAAATACACTTAAAATTTTCCAGCAGGACCATGAGGCAATTATCCAAAAGCCATCCAGTCTGTTACAAGCAGAGTTTTAAACCGCTTGTGGTACCACAGAGACAGGAGAGATTCCTGCAGCACCTGCCCAAAGGATCTGCCACGAGCGACTACTGGCTACAAGAAGCATCAACAAGACTTCCCTACACACAACACAGTCAGTACCTCTGTGTTGCCCAGAGGGGAAATTAAAGGTTTTCCCAGCTGATTACTATCAGATTTTACAGTTCTAACCCGAGAAAAACTTGGCAAGGTGGTGCTGCACCTAGGCTTCTGTGCTGCCCCCCTTCTCCTCCCCCACCTGTGGCTCCCAGCTGGAGCAGGACCCCAGCAGGGACCAGGGGCTGGCACGGCAGCAGAAATCACGAAGGTTAAAGAGAAAGCAAGTCACCTTTTCTCTGCTGGCTCCTGTAGGTCCAGTTCTCATCATCCTCATCTACCTGCTGCACGCACATGGAGGAGAGTTCACCATCGCTGCGAAACAATCTCTTTGTCTGCCTTGACAAGGAGGAGAAATTGATCCAGCTTACAGCACGCGAGAGGGAGCCTGGGTTTTGTTTGAGTTTGAAAGATCTTGAGACACACTCCTTTTTCATTTTCTTTTAAGCCAGCTACTAGCCTCAGTTCCAAACAAACCTTTCTGAAATTGTTCCCGTCCCTTCTCTCCAAGTGGTTTTCGTGGAGGGCTAAACAATTTCAATACGACTTCCGTCCAGGTTTCTTCTGGCTGCATTTAAGCCAGCACCACCATGGAAGTAGCTCACCGTGCCAGCGCAGCTCCCCTGAAGCTGTTTTGATACAGCACTTAGGGAGCTGCCAAAGAAAACAAAGGGAAGAAAAGCAGCAGAAAGTGGCACCTTGCAGCAGCTCAGAGAAGCACGTAACGGCTGAGCAGAACACAGCGCTAAGGCACGTGTTTTCCCCATTCTCTACTCAACAGCAAAAACTGTAGCTCCACTCTTCTCCCTGGCATCGGTCCCCAGGACCATGCATGTGATTCAGTCCCTTCTTCTGGCTCATCAAAAACACCCCACGGCAGGGAAAGAGCAGGCAGAGATCACACCCCAGCGTAGCACAGCTCAGGAGGGACAATGGACGGACCAGGCTTCTGCCTCCTCATTCTGGCTTCCCTGCTGTCTCCCAGCGAAACGCCTGGTGCAGGAGCTCCAGGAAGGCTCTCTCCTAACAATAACACAGACTGCGTAGCTATCGCTTAGGATTAGAGTGAAATACGATAGGCTCGCTCTCCTAAAAGCACGACCGCAGAAGCAAAACTCCTCCTTTCCTCAGCCAGTTTGGTGGCAGCGCAAACTTCTGAACCCTGTGTGCAGAAATAGAAAAGCACTTGTGCACCTCCGTGGACTCAGAGAGAGGAAAAATAAAATTCTGGAGCTTGTCAACGCCACAAGCATCCTGAACAGAGTTTGCTGCAAACATTAAGTGCCCCTGTACCTGGTGGTACATTAAAAAGACAAAACAAAACAAACAGTGCAAAAACACAAACAAAATCTGTTCATGAGCAGACATTTTTAGTGACCAGACTCCTACTGGTGCGATTGCAGCTCACAAAACAGGTTTCACTCCCAGCTGTGCTATGTTCTGCCACCTTCTCTTTAACATAGCAGCTGGAAAAAGCATTCCATGGTGTGAAGGTTTGTAAAAGGTCAGGCACTACTGAAAGCTGCCACAATGCCAATCGCTTGCCCTGCATGCCAACAGTAGTGCTGCTTCCAGGAGGGGGTAAGGCAAAGGCAGCGTTTTAAAGCAGACAGAAACTGGCAATACCAAGGCATCCCAATATCCATGGTTTTTGACGGGACTTATCACCAAGATGCAAGGTGACAAAAAACACACGTTTGTATCTTGCAGCAAAAGAATAGACTTGAATGTATGAGATATCCAACAGAACCAGCTCAGTGAATCCTCAAGGAGATGCCTGTAGTGAGGAATCCAGGGGACAAAAAATAAGTGCCACCGATCTGAAGAATAAGCATTGATGTCTTAACGGCTGCAGATGATGTTAGCAAAAGGAAAAGCAGCTTAAGTAAACAAGGGTACAGTATTTCAGCTCCCAAGCTGTCAGTCAGATTTGCACTATTGCAGAGCACACCCCAACCCCCTGGCAGATGCTCTCACAGCCCTTTGGTTTCTGCCGCACAGCCTCTTCAAAACCATTGAAAACAAAGGCTCCAGCTTTTTCTCAAACTTATGGTTCTCTGACTCATAATAAGAGGATAAGGTTTAACCCACTGACTGGGAGGCAAAAAGCTAAGTACTGTATCGGATTACCGTATGAATCAACTGGGCGCACCAAAGTGACCTTTGGCTCCTACTAAGACAGCACAATGGGTTGGCCAACTGTCTTCTGTAAATAATTGAATAGGCTGCATTTAAATTGAGCTCGCCCAGCGAGGTAATGCCTATGTACATACACAGGTCTTCCAGCACTTGCCAAACTCAGCGGTGATGTGGTGGTGCTGGGGGGGGGGGGTTAGGGGGGCACGAATGGGAGCACACACTGCCAACTTTTGCTTTTTTCACTATGCCATCAAGTCCTTCTGTTTTGGAAGTTTCTGTCTTAAAAAGACACCACCTTCCATTCCTGATGAGACAAGAGACTTGGGTATGGTTTGGGAGTTTTGTTTTTATTCTTTAGACTGTTTGCTTAAAGGATTTTGAGAATGTTGGTTGACACAACGTAGAGTCCCAAACAGCAGAATATCCATTTTGGGGCAGTCCCTGTTCAAATAGGTAGGATTTAATGTAAAAAATCAAAGATGATGCTTGAAGTCAACCTAATGTTTCTTTTGAGAAAGAGCAAACATTTGGAACTGCCAGAACCACAAAATACAGAGAACTGTAAACTACCACAGCTATTACTGGCTAAAGTATACAGAGCCAGATGTATAAAAACCCTGGTAGGAACTGCGGAATCAGAGTCATCTTTTCTACACTCCTTAGAAACAAAAGATTAGAGAAAGCAATCCTTCCAGGTTAACCCAAAATGCCAGGATAAAATCCCACAGACCTGTCCAAAGTGTTGGCAGCAATTTGTTTTTAGGAGTTTTCCTGACCTGTCTGGATCTTTGCCCTTGTATGGTGGTGCTTAGTCAGAACTTGATGATGCAAGGATGAAAACATTGCCATGGGTGATTGACCATACCATTTCCACTGCTACTGTAAATACAAAGTGGTACAATGCTTTGTGTCCAGTTCAGTATTATAGTTCCTTGCAGGAAAAAGTCCACTAGGATACTGTCATTACCACGGAATGCTTTTTTTTGTAGGTGACAGAAAGCTTAACATCAGCATATATTGTTGCATATGTGGATCAAAAGTGAATTTCCCAAGATCAAGAGAAAATAGCAATTACCGTTTGAAAAACAATACATATTGAGGTATTAATGCCAATGGCATTGCAAGTTGATCCACGCTTTAATCAGTAGCCAAATGCAAGGCCAAGGAATTGGAAATTTTAGCATCTGACACACAGGATTAATTTTGTAAAGCACTCTACAAAGCCATTTAAGAGAAACAAGGTATGCTTCTAATAAGCTTAGGTAATTTTCCAACCTGACTATTTTCTCCCTTATGAAGTCGGCATACAAGTAAATAGGCTTAATATTCTCCAGGTTACACATGTAAAGATTAAGGCATTATTTCTGGTTCATCTTGGTTGAAACAAAATAAAACATGAAGGAATCACAGAAGAAGAAACCCAGGGTTTGAAGTAGAAAGCTAAACTGGTTCCCCCTCCCAGCCCGTTTTTAAAAATTATTTTTAGAGGTGAACAAGAGCAACTATGCATAGCCTCAAAAGGATTTTTAACATCTATCACAACTTGATGGTCAAAGAATGTTCTAAAAGTTGTTAGGCAAACACGCATACATGGCTCACAGCCACCGAGTTTCCGTAGAGCCAAAAAAAAAATAAAATAAATAAATAAATTTTTAAAAAATGTTGAACGGAAAAGGTTTCGGTTCAGTGTAAAAAAAACCAACAAAACAGAAAGAAAAGAAACAACTGCCAAACCCCGCAGATGTGCTCTGGTTTTGGTTGGGCTGTGGGTTTTGGCACAATTCACATGTTAGTTTAATTCCTACATTTCCTAGTCTGTCATTTCTGATGACTCAAGCAGACAGTAACGCGGGTGATTCACAAGAACATCTCCAGCCACCCAGAGGACATCTCTCTCTCAGGCTTCCTGGGTGTTTTCCTTCAGGTGGTAACAACTCATCACCAGCCAGTCGTAAAGCTGTTCGGATTAAGCGCAGTCAAAAGCCCATTGAAAACAATTGCCCGCAGACTCAGTGCTTTGCTACACAGTTGTCATGGTGCACAGCAGCCCCAAGGGACCCTCCAGCCCAGACAGTGGCCCCATGCCGGTGGATCCTCCACATGTGGTCACCCCCCCCAGTGGCACTCATCACCTCTGGGCACAGATGGGTGGGAAATTCTGTAGCTCGTGAACCTGACTTCCATCAGAGGTCTTTACCTACAGCATACCTGTTCTTAGAGGTATCCTATACAATGCTCGCAAACCTGTGAAGTAATCCATATTCCTGCATGTCTACTTACAGCAAAGCAGCTACAGAATGTTCTGGTATTATGACAGAGTCTGAAACTTGCAGTTAGGATCAAGTCCCTTTTTGTGCCGAGCACATGGAGAGAGAAACTTTTTCCCTTCCAATGTGAATGAAGCTGAGAGGGGGAAATCATAGTAAAAGGATCAAAAGCGAAGTTACTTGCCCAAGATCATACTGAGGATAAGCAGCACAGCTAAGAAAAGAAAGTAGGTCTCCTGGCTACCAGCCTCACGACCTACTTAAGTAGGCCCCTTCTCACACAAAAAGGAATGCCTATTAGTTGCTTCTGTCATAATCATTACAGGGTCTTTGAATGCTCTAATTACAAATTAAAATTTCTTTTCTGTTCTGTTACCTATTTTATCTGTTGTGGTCTGGGTTTTTTTTTTGGTCAACTTAAAAACACACCATACTATAAACGAGCACCTAAAAGAGAATTCTGCACTGTAGGACTGCTTGAAGCATCCCATCCACATTTCCAACTTTATTAGGTCCATAGGAAAACAAACAAGCAAAGAAACAAAAACAGACTGCAGACAATCATCGAGGATAAATCATCGAGTTTTGGGGCAGATCTATATGATGCACCTGCCACCAGCCTCCCTCTCTTCAACTTCTGCACCCCAGAAGGATTCACTGCATCTAGGCATCTATATATGATGCAATAGCTGTACGTATCTTGGTAAAGAAATTTTGTAAAATGAGGGGGGCAGTTTCTACATAGCGGTAGGCTACCTGGGCCTGGTTCTCCCCCAACACCACCCTCACATGGGGGTAACTCCCGCCCAGCCAAACCAAACCGCTTGTACTGAGAGAGAGGAACTGAGCAAGGAACACAAATGAGGCGCTCGCGTAACTTGGTTGTTAGCAAAAAAGCAGGATATTTCTAAGAGGGATTAACAACCATATTTCTCTAAAATAGTTTGATGCCAAAGGAGCAGGCAAGCTAACTGCCCATAAGATGCCTACATGCTTCAACCAGGGGTACAAAGACATCCACAAGCTTTTCAGTTTGTTAATAAGCATGATTCCAGAACTGATGGAAACCCCAAATTGCAGAGAAGATCTGCGTTCAAGTACATAAGGCGTACTTGCTGGGTGAGAGTATGATGGATATTCTGAGGGATACAGGAGGAAAGGGCTCAAACCACATTAAGTTTCAACCTTGTCCATACACAGCCGAGTTTCACCTCGTAGCTGCTGTTTTCCAAATAAAGCAGTTTAGATTTATCGGCAAAATAACTTCTGTTCTCTCAGCACACAGGTGCCGACGCGAAGTTCTATGTCACCGTGCAACCCCAGGGGGTGAGAAACAGGCCCTTGATGAATTCAGGCACCTTGCCACTGTTTAGGGCCGGCAGGGGGCAGCAGGGATCCAGGCGCCCGCCGAGGGGTGACAGGGTTAGCGACACAGGCAGTGTGACACACCTGTGATTCAGAATCTAGCCTTCTGCATACAGAAAGCTGTTATTATCTCTGCTAAAAATGCTATTAACAATTTTAGTGGATGTTTTCTTGATTTTTGTTTTTGTTTTTGACTTGGGCATGACACCTAGCTAAGACGGTTCTGCTAAAAGCTCACACTAACTGTGCCCGCTGCCTGGGTTCCTGCACAATCCTCCCGAGCTGTGGGGCTCTGCTTCCATAACACAAAATAATTTTTAAAACACATCTCTTAACCACAGGGTCACCCGCTCTCCAAAGTGGATGCTGCCCAGGGAAGCACTCCACTCACAACGCATCCCCAACACCAACGCATCCCCAGTGTGGATCATCTGTGAAGATCAACTAAGTATCTAATTTTGAGGAAGGAGTAAGATTTCTGTCTGCTGATTTTTACTCTTTTTTTTTTTTCCCCAGCCACTCATCTGTTCATTGAATCACCAAAAGTTATCAATAACAATTCTGAGCAACACCAGATGTCACTACAATGTCTGGGAGAGAAACTCGAATGGCACTACCCAAGTCAGCAGCATCCCGTGCCTCGGTACCCCGGCTCTGCACTGACCCAGCTCCACCTGGCACCACCAGCTTCCGAACTGCTGTCCCAGCCGGCATGAAGGATGCTCCAAATCAAACTACCCCTTGCGTCTCACCAGGCGGCTCCTACTTCCCAGGAAAGCTGTGTGCTTTCTAATACCCCGTCTTTACATCTTATATATATTCCTCTCTGCTCTTGAACACACTCTGCAATGAACTCATGGATTTAAACAAATTCTGACTTTGTAAATGCAACTTGCATTGCTTTCATCTAAATTATAAGACAAGTTTACTCTCTCCTACTACTTTACTCAGCACATGCTATGTTCATATAAGAAGGGGCTCAAATCACTCTTAATACCTGAATATGCACATGAAACTTTGCAACACATCAGTTACATTAGGAATTTAGAAATACGAGATTTTGGTGAAGCACAAGAAATTTCTACTGGATCGTCAAAAGCTTCCTGTGGAAATGCTGACAGCTGTACTAAAAACAACTGGAAGCCAGTTAAAAACAAACTGCATAAAAAACATTTATTAACATGTTATTGAGGACCATTCTGCCAGCAGGAGAGTACTCTAGACAACTAAATAAATGTCTATTTCCCACTTCTCTGATTAAGAGGATACCAGGGAAGTTACACAGGGGATATGGCTGTTTGCTTTGAGGTGGAAGCCCTCTGCTGGTTAACATAAACTAATTAAAGCACTAATCTGAATGTTTTTGTAGATAACAGAACCACAAAGAACAAGAAAGGAGAGAGTGGCTGATAAAGCAGCAGAGAAGAATCGTCAGTAGTCTCAGAAATCCTCATTCTTCATCTTATTTACCGTGCCAATAAATGCAAAAGGTGCTGGTTTTGTTTTCTTTTTTTCTTGTTTGTATTTACGCACTCTTTGACTTATAAAATATGCAATTTGATAAATCTTACTAGGTA
This sequence comes from Columba livia, assembly GCF_036013475.1. Classification (NCBI taxonomy): domain Eukaryota; kingdom Metazoa; phylum Chordata; class Aves; order Columbiformes; family Columbidae; genus Columba; species Columba livia. Next base: position 61,588,377 of record NC_088604.1, read on the forward strand.
TTTGCAATAATCAAATGCTAAAAAGGAACTTTAGAACCCAGTGAGATACTTGGGCAAACCTCACCATTCCAACACCAAAAACATAGTTCATGTGTGTTATAACCAGGTCTCACTGTTTCACATGCAAAACACAGGAAACTATTTCTTCCTAGAGATATGAATGCTCTTTGCATACAATTTTTTGTCTTGAGTTCTGTATCTCTAAAACATATTTCAAAGTTACTTCACAGCCAAAACCAGCAAAATGGTTTGACCTTACTGACATTGTACATAGATCTCTGCTAGGAACCAAGCTAAAAATGTACCATTTCTGTAAACTGCGCACAAATACCAAACTTCAGAAGGAAGACAGAAGGCTCACTTTTGCCTGTGTGTGCACAGGTATAGGATTGCTGTTGAACTTTTTTCATTCATTTCTAAGTTTGCATGCCTGCTTAGCCTGATCCGTGGTAAGCACAGAGGAGTGTGTTGCAACCCTGGACAAAATTTGTAAATGAAACCCAGCCCTGCCACGCCTGGAGGAATGCTGCAATCTCCTCTCTTCCTCACAACAGGCTCTAGGTTAAAAGAAACTCATTTCTAGGCGGAGGATGAGCACAAGGAATGTTGCTGACACACAGAGAGTGAGGAAGAAAACAGAGTTTGTGGCTTCGTTACTATCCAATGTAGTTATATTTAATCCTCATTAAAACAGCCGCCCTGTTAAAAGCTTGATAAAAATGCAAAAGAAAACTAAACTTCTAAAATAATTAACATATGGCATATGTATGTGTATGTGCTCTCTATACAGAGGGCCTGCACATGTGTTCACTCCATATGTACACATTCGCATATTCAGCAGGAGCACCAACTGTGACCAATGTCAAAATTCTTCTTCCCCTTCCCCCCCTGCAATTTCCCCTTCTGCCCTATACAGCCCTGAAATTAACCCTCATTCATTTTCTGAAACCCTGAAATTTTTTAACATTTTTGCCTACCAATAGCAGTTTCTAGGTGGAAAAATACCCAGGAGTATGAAAGCATAATATGCAGGGCCAGTCTTGCAGAGTCCATGGTCCCCTCAGCAGATCCTATACAAAACATTTGACACACAGGAAAGGTTCCTGTCCATCAGCTGGCAAAACAAGGTGAGGACAGAAGGGAAAACGAAAGCCCAAATAATCCTCAGTCGAAGACAGGATAAGTAAGGATATTCACGCTAACAGCAGGAATAATCTGAACCTGCCTCTCAACCACTGGCATGTGAAATAATCAGCCTCAACAGAACAGCTGTTCAGTTGGCAATTAAAAAAAATGAAAGTGTCAATTTTTAAATCGTTGCTCTTTACTCACAGCACAGAGAAAACCAAACCAAGGCTTTGCAACCTTCTGTAATTTGCATCATGGCTTCTTGTTTACATATCTAAAGAAAGCTCATATTCTGGCATACCATTTACTTCGTGAAATACAGGGTGGGAGGGGTGGACAGTGAAAGAGAAATCACATATTATTGAAATTACAGGTGTAAAAAAATGTTTGTTCATCAGATACTTATCTGTTGAGAGCCCAGTGAAATGCCTCCCACAATACTAACACCCCAAATCAACTTCTCCCAAGGAAGAAGGAGTTTAGAAAGCAGCCTCACCGACGTCTCACAGCCAATGCCAACCTCCAATCACTATTTCAGGTGGTTTCATCAAGACAAAGAAGATTCATACCTTGATAGCAATTTTTAAATGAAGTTGCTCTGACATTTCACTGTAACTAAATTACAGGCCCAGGCTTCACCTAGGGCTTTTTCCTGCCCACGAGACAATCTGCTTGAAATAGCCGGAAAGCAACCCTAAGCTCCTCATCATGCAGGTTTTTTGAAGCCTTCCTCTTCAGATGCTTGGAAACCGAATATCAATCCTGATGCATCATTAACTCCCAAACACCTCCTCCAGCATGACTTCTCTTGTGGCCAGTGCCAAAATCCTGCTCCTATCTACAGAGTTGGGTTTTTTCCCCTTCTTTTTACTAAATGAAGTAAAGCAACTGGAACAACTCGCAGCCCATGTGCCACATCCAGTATTTCACAACGTCTTTCACCTTCTTCTTGGCAGAAACAAGGAACATGGCTCGAGCTCGGTCCCAGAGCTTGCACACTTAGGTATGAAGAAGTGGGGCAGCAGGAGATCTCCACAAGAACAGGCCCAGGTCCCAGGGTAGCGCACCACCACAGCAATACATCTTTTACATCTTCCAGGAGGTGAGGGGTGAGGAAAATAAGTAGGACCCAAAATAGAAGATAACCCCTCCTCTGGCTAGTAGATGTAAAAGTAAATGTCAAACTACTGTAAATAAAACACATCCCCAAAACAAAATATTCAACTTATGCTTTAAATGATTGATTTTTATTGTAAAGAAATCAAAATGAAGGCTTAACTGCTGTGTTTTTCACCTAGTTCTGCCTGTAAAGTCAAGCCGCATTCATCAACATGAACCCTGTTACATTAAACTCAAATGGAAAACAAATGACATTGAGAAGAGATACTTATTATTTAACTTGCAATAAACATTCCTTATTTACAGGCATCTGGCAAATTGCCAGCAGTAGAAACAGATGCCATACAGATATTTCTAAAGAAATGCAAGTACAGACATATGGGATTACATAGAAAATAGATTGATGCAGAAATAGTTATTATCTAAGCATGCGCTCTATCGCGTACCACATTCCTGTTATGCAACCAAGTTTATTAACCTGGAGGAGTCCACTGACAAATAAGGAGAATGTTTCATATGTATTTATTCATCAAATAAAAATAACAATGGTTTCTAGATGGGAACTACCACCTTCTTTTGATTCACATGCCTCCCCCATGCTGCTTGTTCTAAACTCATCAAGTGGTCAAGATTATCAAGATTGCTTAAAGAGCAAATATTTCTCTCTGGTACTTTTTTTCCTGAAATAGCAAAGTGGATAACACGTTGGCTTTCTCAGCCAGCTTTGGCATAGAGGTAATGCCATGTTCTGTGGTTAAGTGCTGGCTCTTCTTGCTCCAAGGCACTGTGAGTCATCTCTGCTTTCCACACGGGTGTCTTCCAAACAATTCTGGGTAAAACTGTGCTAGTTCATTCTCACCAAAGACATTGTATGAGAGTACAATTACACAGAAGGGATCACATATTAAACAAGTTTTTTTAAAGCATTCCATTAAAAAATGTGCAAGGCAAATATTGCAGCAACTATTAATCAAGTCTAAAAAAAAATAAACCTAACTTCATGAAAGACGCCTTGGCATTTGTTGACATTTAGAGTTTTCCTTCAAGTACGAGCATGGCCACAGCAGGATTTGCTCCTCTCATCCAATGGCACTCTTTCTGCAGCTTCGACAAACAGATGTGAGGAGACACTTTCTATCTTTACTTGCAGACAATATTGTTTTTTCATTACGACAAAGTGTTACTGAGCTTGGCAGCAGAAACCACCCACCTTTAGGAACTCTCAGTGTAGTTAATATTCCTCTGCTTAACAAAAGATGCTTTGGTCTCAGGCTGTTTCTACAGGCTGTTGTTACAGCACTTCACCCAACTGACCTCCATTTATGAAGGGCTGCTTGGTTACCAGATCCTGAGTTATTCTCTGTTTAGCTTAGGGCCAGCAAAAGGCAACAGAGTGGCAGTTCTAAAAAACACCCAATGGGGGAAAAAAAAGAAAGAAAAAAATAAAAGAAATAAATCACATCTTGTCTATCGGCTAAAATATATGGTACCTGCAGCATCCTTCAGTGATGAATGGGCCGTCTTAAAAGACACTATTTAGTTGTCAAGTTAGTATCCTGCATGGTTTATCTTTTTAAGAAAAATAAAATAAATGAGAGAAAAAAGTACCATTTTATAGACACTTAAAAAACAACTAAGCAAATAGACAAAGAAGCTCCTTTATGGCTTCCAAATTCTGGGCTGCTCTAGGGGTCACTGCAAGTATCTTGTGAAAACAAAACAAAACAAAACAACTTATGATAGCCCACAGGAGAGGGCTCGCAGCCCACCCTCCTAGGTCGTCAATGGGATCTACCCTCTGGTGGGGTCATTACAAAGTACCTTTTCTTTTGCTCTCAAGCAAAGCCAGAAAATAAAGTTTTGCCTTTCCCTGCCCTATGCGTGCTTGTTCTTGTGCTGCAACCACGGCCTTTCTGAAAGGCTGGGATTTAATGTAAATCACTGCAGCAAGCCAACGGACAGCCCCAAAGCAGCTGTGTCAGCACTGCCAAAGGAGAAGGGTAGACACGAGCGCTGAAAGAATGGGAACTTCTTCAGAAGCAGAGCATGTCAGGTTAACCAGCCATACCTGCAACACTACATCTTTCTAGGGCTTCCTACAAACTCTCCAATTCACTTCTGGACAATTCAGAGTATTGATAAGGAAAAGAAAGTTAGTGGACAGTGTTTTCCTGGATCCCTGTTAAACTTGTACCTCCAAAAAAACCCCCTTTGATTTTCAGACAGAAGAACTTTTCTTCATGGGAAAATGTGTTTGCAGGGGTGGGGTGGTTTGTGGGAGCCTTTTTTTTTTTTTACTAGTGCTTTATTTTAACTACATGTGGGAAAAAGATGCCTGAAATCCTTGGAAGTTTTCAACACAGGAAAAAATGCTAAAGAAGCTCCATAGTGGGGTTGAGGTCACAATTGAGCTAAGAGACCAATGAGAATACTTATGTGAACTATGTCACAAAAAAAATTCAAAACACATTATAAAAATGTGTGGAAAAGTCATTGCCACAGCACAAAAGGGTTATGGCATCCAAGACCACAGGAAGTTCATTACTGGATTACTGGATGCAGAATTTTGGTTTGTTTGGGGGGTGTTTTTTTAGGTTTAGCAATCAGTTTTTCTGTGTTGGAAGTGCTCTCCTGTGCTGAGAAGGTTTCATTATATCCAAAAGCATCTCAGCAACCAGCCAAGACAGGGATCAAGAGAGGGAAACACTGTTATGTTCTCCCCAATTCAGGAGAGGACGAAGCCAAGGTAAATAATTGAAAGAGAGCCGTCTTCCGAAGTAAACTTTTATTTTAGTTCATGGGTTATTTCTACATTGTCAGCCAACAATAGACATGCCAGTTTGTTAGGGCATCCTGTTGAAATTAAGTGGAAATGTATTTCCACCTTAATTCCAGGGAACTTTATTTCCTTTACAATTTTTTAACTCCAGGAACTCTTGGCAGAGTTGTTGCCTGCTGCTTGGATTTCAACACCTTTTGTTTTTTTAAAATGGAAACCTTCACCTTCAGACCTTACTGCAGAAAGCCACTACAGAAGAGAAAATACTAATTTCTGCGCTGGAGTGACAAGCATGGAGAGGACAATAATAATAATAATAATAATAATAATAATAATAATAATAATAATAATAAAAAGGACAAGTCATTAATGTGAGCGGAGGGCAGGATGGGCATCCCTGGCCCTTCAGCCCTGATGGAAAAGAGATGTCACTGCCTTATGGCTGAGGCGAGGACATAAACTCATTCCTTGACTAGAACACAGACACGCACACCCCTCTTCTCAGAAAAACAGCTCAAGATGCAGCCTGAAATACCCTCCTTGCCCTCAGCTGCAGGTCCACTGGCCAGACACTCACTCTTTAGGCACTACCAGCAAGTTTTAAGCTTCGAGAGGGCTGTTGCCTTTGCGTCTCTTCAGCAGAGGTTCATCTGCAGTTGTCCTACAGGTTCTGCCTGTAAAACTGGGTCTGCTGTCTCCCTGCAGGGACGCTGGCCTCCTTCCTACCTGCTCTCCTCATCCCACAGCCTCTCCATAACGACTGCTGTCTTCTCCGGCAATGATCACTGTTAGTCAGAGGCAGACACTGACACGGGAAAAATTATCTTTAACCTCATCAGACATTTGCTACAGTATCATTCCATCTCCATACGCAGCTTCCCAGGACAGCGCAAGTGGAAAACTAAGCCAAGGAAAGCAAGGTGGCACAGAGCAACCACTGCTGCTCTCATGGGTCAGGGGGAAACACCATGCATGGGCACCCATTTTCCCCTGCCTTGCACAGAGCTGCTAGTTTCTGCAGAATCCAGGGTGAATCATGTTTATGTTGCTTCTTCCCACATCCCATTTCTTGGGAGTCATATATCTGGGCCAGAGTCTCATCTTTCATCTTCAAAGAAAAGAGAAAATTTCTAAACTTAATTTGAGGGATGGGGGAAATTCAAACAACCTAAACATCATAAAAGCTCAAACCTCAAATCCTTTTTGTTTTCACATTTCGTGATTTTTTGGGGGGTAAGCTCAAGATCCTGTGTGCTTTGGTTAAACACACTTCTACAGGTGGGAAGATGTCAGCCAAATTCTCCTTACTGGAAGCAGTTACACTGCAGGAATGCAGTTAAAGCAAGATAAGGAATGCATTCCTGGGGAGGGTGCTGAACACTTGAATATGATAATTTTAATGTCACTCCTGTCAAGGTAATGCCCCATCAGGGTAGAAGCAAGAAAAACACAGGCTTTTCATTACTGGATAATTGGGTGCACACCCTTAGCAGTGAAAGCAGTTTACTAAGTAATTGCTCACCATCAAGTAGCCAGAGCAAGAACAGTAACAAAAACATTTCGAGATCCCAAGTGTCAGAAGAGAAGCAAGAACTCAAAAAGCAACGATACGAAAACAAGAAGTTTTCTACATGGTAAAGACTTTAGCCAGTACAAATCAATAACACATGGTCTCCTCTCACAAAACACACAGCCAAACATAAGCACAAGTGACTAAAGTTATTTTGCTCAAAAGCTAATTAATGAAACGTTAAATTCTTGCCCTACAATGCTAATTTTATTCAAAGATTTTATTGAAAATTCTGGTATTTATTCAACTCCCATCATTGATTACACTCAGATTTTAATAAAATTTAAAACAAAAACTGAACAACTTTATCTTTAAAGGCTCTAATTCTGAAAAGGGCAACTTCATAGGCTTTTTTTAAAAAAAGCAAGCAACACCTGAGATGACCAGAATGGGATCAACACTAGAATTTCCACCTCCCTCCCTTTCTTTGCTAGCTCTGTGTAAACCAAGTCTCTTTCTGAATCACCCGAAGCTGGGTGTGTATAAAGGTGAGCAAGCAGATCTGGATGGATGCCTCCACCTAGCTATCAATTACTGTCACAAGATTTATACGTCACCTATTTTCCGCCTCTCCTGTTTCATTTCTCCTGAATCAGTCATGAAGTTAGAACAAAACAACAGGACTGAAAATTCAGTCACTGCCACCTACCGAAGCCAGTTCACCAATAAATAAGCTTACCAATTTTTATACTGCATGGTGTGAAAGATTAAACTGCAAGTTCCAACAGTTTGCAGATCAGCTTCCAAAAAAAAAAAAAGCTGCTTTTATTCTCAGAAAAATCAAGAATGGACCAAATCAATATTTAACACTTTGTATCTAAAGATGAAGCATGCCTGCCTAATTTAACCAACCGACCTACTTCTACCATGGACTGACATTTTCTTCTCTTGCTCTTTCTTAGATGAAACTATAATAAGCCAATATATTATGATGAGCGGCGAGAAAGAAGCAGCATTAATGACTGACTAGATAAACCAGAGTATACTGACAAATTTTTTATTGAAAATGCAGGAACTGAGCCATCAGTTGCTAGGTCTGCCTTGAGAACAAGAGTGGTCAACTCAAAATGACTTATTCTGTTTTTATGATTAAACAAAGTGACAGCTAGCAAGAGATACGTAATGCAGAAGAGTCAGTTACTCAAAACGAATCATACTACTTTGGAACTAAATGGTGGTTTAGAGCTAGAACTAAATAATAGTCTAGAACATTTACAACAAATGACGCATGCTTCTGCCATGCAAATGAAGACAGCGATGAGAGTGCTGAATGACACTGGAACTTACTAATGGGGATTTGAAAGGAAAAAAAAAAGATAATCAGCAGAATGAGAGCTGATGTTTCCATCACGAGGACGGAGATGACCCTCTGCCTACAGCAAAGAAGCCACAATTCGGGGGTGAACGAAGGGAGTATTTCCTTTGCCCACATAAGGCCTCTGACCTAAAGCTTCTTCACCTTCAAAGATTCAAAGATTTTACAAGTATGGGGCACTTGGACATGGGTTGGTTTTGGTTTGGGTTTTTGTTTTGTTGCTGTTTTGGGTTGTGGTGGGGTTTTTTTGTTTGGTTTGGGTTTTGTTTTGGATTTTTTTTGGGGGGGGTGTGTTGGAGTTTTTTTTGAACTCAACACAGCCTTCTTCTTATGATATAAAATGCAAAATTTCTTTAATTTTATTGATCCTTTTCATTGCTCTGAAAAACAAGTATTGTGTAAAGAGACACAAGCTATGCACTACTGTGAATCAGCTGTTCCATAGCTGACGCAGTCTGCTACAGCTACCATCTCCACTATATTTACGCTACTGCTTAATTCCTCCTTTTTCTCGATTTATGGCATATCTTAATCATCAACACAAAGAGACCAAAATGGGGTCCTGGTCATTTGATGGGACATTCCCAGGAAATTTGGGGGTAATATTAAAGAACAGGAACTTTGGCAAACAAGAGAAAATACATACAAGGGAAAATAAACTCCATTTAGTAGGATTATATAGTCAAACTGAAAAATGATTTTTTGATCTGATCTATGGCTTGTTGGCCCTCTGTTAAAGCAGACACACATATGCTGAATATCTGTTTAAAAACAGAATACATTCACTAAAGCATAGCGGAGCTAGAAAACTATTTGTAACTGAGACCATAAAAGGGAGAAACCTATGGAATGTGTTATGTTCATCCAGCAAAGCTGTTCTCTAGCAATCAGCAGATTCAGGCAGCATATATCAATCCTGCTCTTAGACACAATAGAGCCTAGTCTGGAATACGAGAGTAAACTAAGACAAACCATTAGAAAGCTCTCCAGAGATTTCATCTTTCCCCCCCCTTATTTTTTTTGTGGCATCAGACACTGCTGGCAGGAAATCCTGATAGCAAGAAAAATCATGTGTTCAAAGTTTACTGGTCTGACTTCCTAGTAAGAGGATGAAATCAAAACACCTCCCTACAATTTGCACTTAAATAAAAATAAGAAAAAAATTAAAGAAAGAAAAAATTAAAGAAGGAAAGGAAAACATCAACAGAGGTTGTCATCATAGTGAAAAAAAATGCCTGGAAACAATTAGCAACTCAAAAAAAGGAGGAGGAGGAAGAGTAATAAAAAAATACTTAAAATAGTAAGTATTGAAGTAATGAATTTTTATGACTAGAACACCCTAAACACTGCAGAGATGTAACTTAGAGTTTGACACATACTTCCACAGAAGTTCATGCAGTTCAAAATAAAACCAATCTCTTTTATTATCGACATTTTGAGGCCATAAACCTACACAGCAAGTTATCAAAGCAAAACATCTGCACACCGTCCACACACGCAGTGCATGCTTATGAAACAGAAAAGAATGATGTCATTTCAGCCTGCTTTTTATTATATTCCGTTTTCTCAGTTCTTCGCAATATGGCCCTACCTCTGCCTCTGAGAAACAGCTCTATGTTGCTTCACCATCATTTGGGGCAGATTTACAAGGGAAGCCACTCGCAGTGCTCCATGGAGTGAATGGTCCTTGTCCCGGGAAGGTGCTGCATGGTTTCATTTACCCCCCACAGCTGGGAACAAGCCTTCGCCTATAAACGGACCTGAAGCATCACAGATTTTGTCGGCTTTCCCCTGGTGCCACCAGCGCCGCCAGCAGCCTGCTCCCACAACACAGCTGGCTTCCAGCAAAAGTGTGCCAGTCCACGCAAAGGAACACTAAGCTAAAATCAAGTTTCTTGAGGACAAGAGGTTCCACTTAAATTTGAGAAAAAGCTTCTTCTCAGTGAGGGTGACAGAGCACTGGAACAGGCTGCCCAGGGAGATTGTGGAGTCTCCTTCTCTGGAGACATTCAAAACCTGCCTGGACATGTTCCTGTGCGACCCCACCTAGGCATTCCTTCTCCAGCAGGGGGATGGACTAGATGATCTTTAGAGGTCCCTTCCAATCCCAAACATACTGTGATACTGTGACATAAAATCTGCTCTCCAACAGAGAGCTGTAGCAATCAAAGCTGAAGTTCTCAGACACCTACTGCGCCCAAGCCCACTGATGCAGCAAGGAGGGAACCGCGTGTTTCGGAGAAAATATCTGAGGCCGCACATGTCCTCAGTTCTCAAGGCCAACTGTGCTGTGTCCATCAGCCTTCATGCTTCAACCTCCCACCCCTCAGAATTTTCATTTGTGCCAACCTCCGCACCACTGGTTCAAAAATTCTCTCAAACAAGTCTCCATTTTACTATCCGCTGGTGGTTTCTTGAGCCCAGCACCCCCCTCACCATTTCCTCTATCCTCCCATCACCATTGCACCTCACCTGGTATTTCTCCCAGAGATAATCACTCAGGCTATCAACACATTTTCCATAGCGAAAGCAAGGAGGAGAATTACTGTTGCGACCTACAGAAGTGCTAGAAAGCATGGCTGTGCTAACACAGCACTGTGCTGCTTTTTTCCTCCCTTTTGGGGGAAGTTAATGTAAATAAAATGAACAAATTTCTGGCACTGAGGCCTACAATACCCCTAGAAACTGTCAACCAGACTGGTTTATTTTTTTCTTTTTTTATTTACCATGCTAAAGAGAAAGTGTTGTTGAGCAGAGCATACAGCTTTATAAAGTTGGTGACTCGTTTTTAATTATTTGAGAAGGACTACCACATTGCAATGAGGGCTCTGTAAATGTGGACCTTTGGTAGTTTTATGGAGGGATATGGAGTACATGTGTTTCTCTCTCTCAAACCAGTTCCAGGAGACAGTGGAAAAAAGCCATACCCCTTGATTCAAATGAAGTCACTCCTGCTTCTCTTCCAAAAATTACAATAGCACCATGTACAAAATTCATCAGTAACTGGAGAATCTTGGCTTTCGTTATTCAAACCTGGACTTGATGCAATATGAACTCTTTTTTAAAAACAACTTTTCACATAAAGGCATTAATATAAACTCGGTCATATATATTTTTTTACACATACCAACACTTTCTTGTAATACTCCTGGATTGTGTAATATTGGCCTTACATACTGCATGTAAAAATACTTCGTCTTCTTACCAAACGATGGGCTTGAGGAACTCCAGGGCTTTTAAATTTGGACGGACTGTAGTGGAAACACGGGATCTGCTCGTGGACACTGAGTGGGAAGCAAGTGCCTCTCCTTGCACTGCAGAGACCAACCTCCCCACGCAGTGGCCAACCTGGCTGCTCCTCCAGCCTGGGCAGAGCTCCAGCAGCACAGGGCAAGTCCCCATCCCTGCCAGAGCCCTTGCAGCTTGTCTTCCACCTCTGTCACCATTCAGAGAGGTTGCGGAGTCTCCTTCTCTGGAGACATTCAAAACCCGCCTGGACACACATTCCTGTGCAATCTGCTCTGGTGAATCTGCTTTAGCAGGTGGGTTGGACTAGATGATCTCCAGAGATCCTTTCTAACCCCAACCATCCTGTGATGTCTTCTCGCCCTTACCTGGTCTGATATGGGTATTACCAAAGGTGCAAATGCTTATGGCATCTGGACAAACTGCATGGCAATATAACATTCTCTTTACCCACACAGGCAGCATGTTAACCCACACATCCATCAATGCTTTCATGAGTGTTGTATTAGTTCTGAAATAAATACCAACGTTAAAAATGCCCAAATGCAGTAATTTCCAGCTTTAGCACTGCCTTTGCATGTAAGGTCATCTAAAGTAAAATCCACAATCAAATACCTGAAAATCTCCTTGCTGAAGAATGAGAGGAAGGGCAGAAGTATTTCATTTTGAGACCCTAAATGGAAGTCCAAAATTTTCGTTTACTCCAAACAAAACATCAAGTGGAATAATTACTTGCAACACACAGGGAAATTGAAATTGCAGATTTTTACTGATTTTAATGAAATCATTTTAACTGCCACTAAGAAAGAAAATGCTATTGACAGCTTACTGCTCTTATCATTGATAATAAGTTCTTTAACATGCTTTAAATTGATACGAAAGCATTCAATGGCCAGATGATTTTACTAAAGGCTTTTTCTATTCTGTAAAACACACATACACACATGGAAAAAGAAATAATGTGCAAGAACAGAGTCTATTCAGCATCTTCTCTCTGCAGGAAATTACTCACATCAGGTATCTGCTTCTTTCTATTTATACATATACACAGATAGAGACACTTTCCATTCCTTTTATATATTGCATGCTATTTAAACCTACCCAGTAGGTAAAGTCCTATATACAAAGCAGCTAAAGAGATGCTGCCCTTAAAACACATAAAATATCCAATCCCAGTTTTAAAATAGTTCTTGTATTTACTTCAATTGATAAATCTCCTCCATCTGGATTTAGCAAGTGTGAGAACACTGACACTAACTTGATAGTAACATAAATCTGAATTTGGAAGACTTTACTAGTATTGCTTAAAAAGCAAAGAGTTGAGAGTCTTTGCCTTCTTTTACTATTCACTTTGTTAAAGCAGTTCTTCCAGACATTCAGTGAATTAAGTTTACTCAGCAGCATTCTCTGTTGTCATTTATGCTTGATTTAAAACATATTATGAAATCAGAAGGACAGGTACTTAGGTTAGAATCTGTGCACTTGGACTCTGACCTGACTTTTACACACAGCAAAAAAACACCCAAGTGTGAAGCTTCCGTCCATGAACCAAAGTGCAGACTTCATCTGCATAATCATAAATGTTACACAGTTGTAACAAAAAACCTCAGTTGCTCCTGCTATATTTAATTGTTCCCTTCTAAATATAGGATAATTCCAGGCCTAGAGACTCAGGTCACCAGGTAAAGCTTTGCAGAGCATAAATTTATCACCACCTTTGCTCAAAGCATCTCTTTAATCAAAATTCATTTACTGTGACAGTGAAAAGCGGCCGATTTAGACAGGACAGCCAGATAGTTTCGAACCCGTTCGTCCTGTTTTCAAAGGAAGGAGATCACAGTGGAAACTCAGAGCAGTCAGCAGAAACTCTAGAAAGTTGTCAGCCTGCCAACCAACATTTTTATCATTTTGTTTGTTTATTTAATCTTCTTCAAAAATGCACATTCATTGTAATCTTTGCCGATTCCAAATTAAATTAACGTAGCATCAGAAAAAATGTGTTTCTGTTTTACTTCTTGGCAACAATTATAATTACGAGATATATAGGTAGCCAACCACTACCACAAATAAGATTATGCATTTCCCATAATTACAAGGGGAAACATTAAGACTGATATTGTTCAATTTTTCCAATTAATATAGTTACCACTGAATTCTAATTTGGCTCAACTGTCTCAAATGGGCAGCTAACAAGTATGTTTGTAAAGGGAGAGCCATTTCATTACTGATGTCTAAGGCATGAATGCCTTTGTAGTAAGCTTTTTCAAAACCAGAGCAGCTTGACAGTATTTATGTATTTCTTCCCTCTTTTCTGCTTTATATATGTATTTTTAAAATTCTGTCATTGATCTATAACTAAATGAAGGCATATGCTTTAAAAAAAAAAAAGGGGGGGGAGACATTACCTTTTCTAAAGCAATTTTGTATTTTGTGAGACCTGGTGGCTCTAAGATTTAACGAAATAAAGCTGTGTTCCAAAAAGTCTGTTCAAAGTACTTTAAAATATTTAGGAATTCCTATTAAAATACAAATGTGAAAAATTAACTGGACATGAACATTCCTTTACGACTTTAATCAATGCTTCAGTGCAGGCTGCCACAATAGAGACACAGCACTAGCATCGCTTCACAGGTTACTGAAATCCAGCATTCTTGGGGAAAAATGGAATCACCCAGTGCCCTATGGCACATTGTATGGTTAATGAGGGAGGAACTAATCAAGCAATGTTATTACATTTAAGTTTTCATAACAAATGACTTTCTCTGGGGAAGCCAAAACAAATTAGACTCATCATTAGAGCATTTCAGCTGCAATTCGGCATCCAGCAGCAGCGCTGCTTCTGCTGATACTTCTGCAACCAGGGAACTCATCTGGCTGCAAAATAACCCTGCAAAGTCAAGTAAATCAAATCAAACCTTCCCAGGCCATTTTTCATCCTCTTCACCCCCATTTGGTTCCCCACGCAATCACACACGCGTGTGCCAGCACAAGAAGGGGCACAGCAACAGGCACTGGTGCCAAGGTTTTGCTCGAAAAGTGCCCCAAGCTTTTTTTGCTTTCTAACTGGGCCTGTCAGGAGCCAAGGAAGTCCGGCCAGCTGAAGAGCCGGCAGTAGCCGCTGTCGAGATGCAGCTCCAGCCCTGGCACTGACCCCCCAGCCCTGCCGGGGCAGCTGCTGCCACCAGCCCTGCCCCAGGTGGAGCAGAGAAATGAAGCAGAGAGAAGCCCCAAGGCCCTGATTTTGTGCAGCTTAAGCTGATCTAATTGCTGTCTGCCTGCAGCCCAGCCCTCCACTCCTGAGACACTTAACCCAACAGAAAATAATCTTTTTTTGCTGTCATGTTACCCCATGCGTTTTGCTTCTGTCAGCTTACTGAAACAGCTCAGCGGAGAGGGGAAGGTGGGACTGCAGCAGCGGTCTGAATTCACAGACGGGTTTTATTAGGCTGCTGCAGACCTACAGCCTATGTTAAATAATGATTTTGCAGCAATTCCCGCTGTCTTCTTTTAGGTGTAACTCAGCACTGCCACAAACCTTTGCAACACCCCTGTTTCTAATTCGGTTTTGCCTTTGCTCGTAGACTGTACTTTAAAGCTAAGTTAACAGATGATGAAAACACTGCTTGTGTCTTTCAGGATTGCAGAATGTGGAGGCCTCACCGCAGCACTGCTCAATAATGCTGCCACAGCAAGTCATCAAAGAGGTGCTAGGGTTGGCTGATGATTCCTATGGGTCTCATAACTCGCATGCAACTCCCAGACCTGTACAGCAAAATCAATCAGGACTTCCCTCAAGCTTCCCTCTTCAAAGCCACAGAGAAAGGCTGTGGTGAGACATGGGGGGGATGGTGTCTCACCACATGCTGAGGGAAGCCCAGCCCCTGAAGGCTCACTCAAACTCCCACAACTGATCTTTAAGCTTCACAGAGCTCCTGGACTAGGCACCGAGCAAGGGGCAGGTTTTACGCCCACCTCTGAGCCTCGAATTCCTAGCACTGCACCACTGGTAGGATTACCACCACCATGCCTGTCGCATCCCCATTCATCTTCTGCAACAGGAGAGATCTGATGCAACACAGCCAACACAAACCATCATCGTTTGTGTATGACAGCATGGTATTTTCTACAAAGAAGCGCAGCATATACTATGTATACATGCCATAAAGGCAGAGCCGCGATTCTTTAATTTCCTGCAGTAGGTGGAAAAATACAAAGGAAACCACCGTGAGGACCATCAAGGAGGAGACGCCCTTGTCTGAAACAGCCATCCAGCTACAGATACCTTAAAAGAATTAATTGGTACCTGCTTAAATATGCCTTCTCCTAATAAAGGAGATTTCTTTCTGCTGTGTTTCCACTACTGAATTAGTATGCAGGGAAGAGCCATCTTTATTATTTACAAGAGCCTCAATAATCTATCTGCATATCCACATCATGCTTCAAGCAAAACAATCTAACACTTCATTAGAGTTTATTAATACACGGAGCCCCATGGCCACCTTGTGATTTATGGTATCATTTCCTCCACTTTACAAACAGAGAATACTACAGAACAGCAGTTATCTGAGTTGAGTAGGTTATTAAAAAGCTCTGTGAGGAAACCCACAACACAAGTCAGCTAATTTCCATGGGGCCAGGATTTCACGTCTGGTTTTCTGACTCTGTGCCTGTGCTTTAACTTTACAATTACTACCAAACTGCAGTGAAGCGAAGCTCAAATAATTAAAGAGATGTAGTCCACTTCCACCAAAGCCAGTGGCAAAACTCTCATTAATTTTAACAGAAGCAAGACTAGACTAAGTGTTTATAAAGCAGTTGTGATCACTAGAAGGCACTTCTGAGTTCTCAATATTATTAGCTATGAGATTACATCTATCTAAGAGCAACTTTTGTTTTAAAGCATTCAAAACCTGGTCTCAAAACCTAGCAGGTTTTAGAAGTTCCTGTTTTTCATAAGAACATCATTGAAGGAGCACTGAATGGTTATTACTCATATTGAAATCTTTTATATGAATAATTTAAATGTGTTGCTGAAGCTCATACCAAAGGCCACTCCAGCAAGTGACAGAGTCCCTGGGAGGATTCTCATTTCTTTCATATCTGCTCTTGCCCCTGGTTATAATAGCTTTTCGTTCATTTTCCAATTAAAATGGTAATGCAACGAGATTTGGAAGATTGATTCAATAAACAAGTTTATTGCTGTATTCAATGGAAAAATCATTAAATACCTCAAAATGAAAAAACGAAAACTTTTCAAAATCTTTTAGATCAAGTTGCTAACAAGAAATTGTTTAGATTATAAAGCACAGCAGATATATAGAGTTTCTTGCACTTGGGTGATCTGTTTCTTTTTTGAATTACAAATTTTTCTCTACATAGATAGTGTCCCACACTGAAACAAATGCATCCTAAAGATCATGAATGATGGGTTCCACCACACTTCCTTGCTCAATTTTAAAACAAATGTTATATCCTGAGTGTGAAATGTACCTAAAACAAAAGCATATGCAAGTTCTCAGCAAGCCTTTTGGGCAGCGAGTGAACAAGCATGACCTCGTTATGTTTTAACTATGACCAAATCAGTGCAGCCGAGGGCCCTCAAGTACAGAATTGCGCCAACAGCAGCAAAGGAACTACCTTTATTAAGTGTGAGCAAGAGCTACACCTAACGAACACGAGTACAGCAGCTTTCACAGGCAAATCAGTGGTGTGAGCCACACCAGGTGGCAAGGAAGAAGTCAGTACAGCATCTATGACTCTCCCTGCAAGTGAAGTGATAAACAGGTGGCTCTGCTCCATATTGATCTTGCTGTATCTCTCACAGGATTTTAAAGAGAAGGCTTCGTTAAATGCCTCTGCAAACCAAAAAAGCACAGCTAACAGCAACAAGTTTCACGCTGGAGAAAAATGCCACCGTTATTATAACAAATAGAGGACGCTCTAAGAAACAAGGGATACAACAGCATCCTGAAACCACACACACCTGTATGTCAAATAGATCTCAAATAATGGAATTTTTTTCAAGAGCTTTCCTCTATTTTGCAGCACAATGTAAACATTTGGGTGATGACTGCCATGTCAGCACAGTTGTTTAGACATACTCACCCAGATTAAAGAGAATGGAAGTGAAAGCATAAGAGTGCTGCTGCTTAAAAGAAATTCCAATATGTCAAGTGTTTGCACTTTTCACTAAAAACCTGCAAAGCCACGGCAAAGCAAAGTGTACAACTTCAATAAATGCTGCTTCTATCCTATCCATAATCACAGAACTAACATTACAGTATAACAAAAAACTTCAAGTATAACAGAAGCTCAGGCTGCTCTTATAGAATATCTGTGAATGCTCAAAGATTTTAATCATTATTTTAAAAGACATGAAAATATTTTTGGAAATCAGCTATAAAGAAAAAACTATCATTGTTCTTTGCCAGTCTTAGTCTGCAGCTCCTGTGAGCTTATCAGTGCAAGTTTGTTCTCCATAGTCTCACCTGAGCTTCTAGGATTCATTACTAAGTCCCTCACATCTTCATTGTGTTACAATCCCTACGTTTTTACTGAAGATAAATCAGCGAATAAATATACTCATTTAAAGCAAAGAATACTCGTATTTCTCTACAGCAGCAGACCTTGTATGTTGTATATGCTTTGACAACTTTTTTTAACTGACTTCATTTTCACATGAAAATCTAGATAATTCTGAACAGCAAGGATGACTTGTTCTTTTATAAGCATGAAAGGACGCTCTTTCTTTTGATTAGCCAGCTAAATGCCAAAAGTGTAACCCCCTATTTAAATCTATGTGCAATAAGCAGGGCCTAGAAACACACCTAATGTTATTTCCAAAGATGAAATCTAATTTACAAAGAAACAAAATTAGTTGTTGCTCCAACTAATGACTGCATCCAGAAATGGCCCTACTCACACCTGTGGCTAAGAGACAGATAAATTGGCACCATGTCCCCGTGTCCATCTTAACTCTAGCAAATGGGAATCCCACACCTGCCCATGAGTGACCGCTCCCCTCGGCACTACACACCACAGGGACTTGCCTCCTCCTGCCTATCCACTGTCTCCCCAGATAAACTCACAAGATATTGGTTACCTCAAAACACATTTAGAACAAGCAATACCTGCTGCTTTCTTGGATTAACATCTCCAAGTAGCTCAACTTTCCATAAAGGAAAAATGAACCTTCTCCAACCTTCATTACACATTCTGATATCCCTGTACAGATTTCATCATTCTGGCGAGCACAGAGCACATAATAGAAGCTGTTTAAGCCATCTGCACCACTGGATCCCTTTATTCAAGCCAAACCAATTCAATCTCATTTGTGTCTTTCCAGTAGTCTGTATATTTTTATCCTTGCAGATACCTGTACATCTGTGCCAGCTGATAACATCAGTCACTCATTAACTTCCTGTGGTCCCCCTGGCCCCTTTCTAAATCTCAAGCACTAACCAGTTTCACATCACTCCATGATGTGCCAGGTAAGCATCAGTCTTGTTTCACAGCTGAAGACACAGATATAAAAGTTTACTGATTTGTTTAAAGTGAAGGGGAAAAAAAAGACTTGTTAGTTAACACTTGTCATCAACAAAAACAGAGTAAAGAACTATTTAAGACACTCTGATATTACTGTGATACTGACATTTGAAGTTGATATAAAGTTATGCTTAGTAATCTTTTGAAAGCACCTACTAAGCCCAACTTTCATCATTAAAAAGCCATATGCTACTAAAGTAGAATTTTGAATTAGAAATAGGTATGTATAAGACTGACACTGGGGCTCCTTTTGAATATTTACCACTGTAAAAATGAGGGGGGAAAAGGCCTATAATAATTCATACTAGCATCCATTCTATTTATTTATTGTACTATTAAGTTGTACTACTGAAAAAAACAGAGTGGAAATCTACTTACCAAAAGGGTAATCCCTTGCTTTATATACCCAGAAACAGATAGGATGATTAAACTACATATCGTATTTGATATGAAAAAGAATTTAAAAAAAAAAAAAAGGAACTGGTAGCAGATCTAATTTCACACTCAGAGGATTACAATGTAGAGAATACACACATGCATTCTCCACTGACAACAGTGCTGTGAAATGCTCAGTAGATTGCTGGCACTCCTGGGATTTAAAAGATTTAATGTTCTGCTTCGTTCCTTCAGAGCATGCCGAAGTTTGGAGGATGCTGGAATACCAAGCAGCTTAGCAGGGAAGAAAAAAAGGCAAGAAAAGGGTCCTTCTAGACCTTATTTGACAGCATTTTACTGTGCTTAAATTGCAGAAAATAAACAGAGTTTCTATTCCCTTAAATGCATAATCAGAGGCATGAAGCAGGTGCCACAGTGATTGCCCCAAAAGCAGACTGGACATGCACTGATACCCTATTTTTACTACACCTAGTAAAAAGAAACTTCAGTCCTTTCCCCCAGCCTTTCAAAAACCATGAAGGCTTGCAAGAGCAAAAACCAGCAAACTTACACCTGGAGTAGCTGCATTAGAAATTTTGCTTATACCTGAACACAGGCCATTTCGCATCTTGGATCTCCAGGAGAGGACACTCCGCAAACACCTGCTTTCCAGCGGTCAGCACTGAGGCGGACCATTGCTCCTCAACAAAGAATAATAATTAGGGCAAAGCATCTCTCTGCAAGCTGCGGTAATTTCTCCCTTTTCTCTCCCACGCAGCCAAGCAGGAGCAACCCCGCAGGGTAGGTGACAGGACTACAATAGCTAATCCCAACAAGTGAAATTCTAAGCAAGGAAATGCGCTCTGGAAATGCAAGATGTATTCTAAGAGGATGAGACTCCTGAGAAAAGAGAAAGCCTCAGTAATTAGTCTTCAGGATGAGAAGGTGGCTCTTTCGCCTGAGAATTCTTTTCAAATCTTGGGTATTTAGTTTAGCTCAAAGAAAACAATCTTTTTTGTTAAGCAAGTGTCTAAGCACCAGGAAATTTTAGAAGCACACATACGACTTCAACAAAAACTAACTTCAAACAACTGGATGTTGTGTTTAAGCTGCCCTCTAAATTATCTGCTTAACACTGACGGTTTTGTGGTTGCTTTTACCCCTTTTATGAAAAAACACTTAGGTGTGTGGTTTTGTTCTTATTGTTCTGTTCAGAAAGGGCTTGAGGGAAAAGTCAAAATCCACCCAAAATACACCTCCCCTGTCCTTCCCTTATCCCGGTGCCTCCCAGGGTGTGCTGCAATGGAGAACAGCAATGGACCTGACCCACAAGCACGGCCCAAAGCCGCTACCCTCCAGCTAACCCCCTTCCAGGAAACCACTGCACCAAAACCTGCCCTCACACACTTCTTCCCATTTCCATCCCTATAGAAACCCACCTGGGCTGGGAAAAGCTCATCCCAGGAGATGGTGCAGCAGCTCCTCAGGGAATATGTGCAGAAACAATAGCAGTTTCTGGTTTGCAGCTCTTCAAAAGTTACCATTTACTAGCAAAGAACTGGTAACTGCTCTCACGTTGTCCTGAGCAGTCCCAACTACATCATAAATATACATTAAATCAACCATATTTACTTAGTTAAAAGCACGTATAAGTAGCAGAATGTTCTGAAGCTACGCAGAAAATCAGTAAGTCACCCATTTCTAACTGGCTGATATACCCTCAGATTATTGTCTTACAGCTTAAAGCAGTAAAACATTGGTTTGAACAATTTCTATTCTTTACTGCTTCATCCCTCCCCTCCCTTCCCTCACTAGCCTATCCAGCAAGGATCTGATACTGATGAAAAAAGCCTGACCCTTTTCCTTTTTCCCTTTTCCAGGCTGGCTCATCTCCCAGCACTGGCACAACCAGCCCATGGTGCCAGGGCACATGGCCATGGGAGCAAAGGGGCAGCAGGCAAGGGAAGGACAACCAACACATTCGAAACCATTACTGAAAATATACGGCTTTTTGGCAATATAGGCAGCTCCCCACGTGCTCCCCCAGCACACCACCACGGCTCTACCCAGCGTGCAGACCTCGAGGGAAGTATTTTGACAACTAGAATTTCTGTAGCTGACTTCCTAATTTAAAACAATTCAGATTGCATTTCTACAAACACGACCAGGTTCTCTGGGAGTTCATCCGCTCCCAAGTCTTACTGATGTCTGCCATCCACCTCCTAACCCTGTCATATTTTAGCAAGCATTAGGAAATGCACTAGGTTCACAAAGGGTCTTCTGACCTGCCAGCTTTTGTAGATAAAACATGGGAAGCAAAATGAAGACAGAAGCGAAGTAAAAAACAAAACAGGATTCCGTAAGCAGGTCTAGCTGATGCAAAGTTTGAAATATCTAGCTCTATTTGATTTTATATCATATACGAAAATGTTTATACAGCAAGCACAGCATAGAATGTAAGCAATAATTGCTTTGGAAGGAACAGTAATATGCAAGATGAGAATAAGTACTGGAGGGCAGGAGTGAACAGAAAGAGCTAATTTGCAAAAGAAAGATATTTGAATTAAAAAAAAAAAGTATATATTAGTAAGTAAAGGAAACATTGGTGCAAAAATGCACATGTATTTTCATCAAGTATAAGGCAGGTCTAAATGCAGTATGAAATAGCTGCTACTTACAGGAAGTTATTAGAGCCATACAATATAGTGTTTCATTTTGAAAGCTTACTGGACTTAAATTAGACTGGACAGACAAAATAGAAGGCTACTTATTATTTAAGCAGCACTCATCTCAGAAGCATATTACGTTTATAGCCTCATGCTGCTTACTCATAACAAAGTCTAATTACAGCCTAACAAGCACACCCACTAACTTCAATGAGACTAGTCAAAAAATAAGACAGGCTCCATCATACATCAGGTTTGGCAGCTTCTTGATGAAGTGCTCCGGAGGAAACAAAACTATTTGGCCAGTTAATAGAGGAAGTTATTTGACATGGAAGCCAAAGGAGAAGCGATGCACCTTGCTCAGCACCACAGTAGTTCCATCAATGCCAGGATTTTGGAACTTCACAGCGTCTGTGTATCTGCACAAGACCATCAGATCTCCACATGGAAAATGACCACCTTCAGGAGATTTTTTATTTCACTGTTTATTTACAGCTTTGATAAAAAGTTTGAGTCACCTGCTTTTATTATACTGGTAATCACACAGGGACTTGGGCTATACATAGGTCACTGTCTTCTACTGGAGGAAAGTACACTTTTGCAGCTGTAATAAAATGCAGAAAGGCAATAAAGGAAAAGTAACCGAGGAAGAAACTTGGGACTAAATGGCTGTTGTTTTCCAGCTCCACCTCCCATCATGAGCCAGATATCAAGTGGTAAATCAGTTCTGCATATCTGCTTGGCATACTACAACACACACAAAACATATCCATCCAACTGATATCTCCTTCAAAACACTGAATATTCAATGCCAGCAGTATCAACCTAGATAGCAATATCTCTCCAAGAGCTATCTCTTGAGTTTGAGTAGGGCTCTCTGCTGCTCTTTTTAAACTACACTCCATAGTGCCTGTAGAGTACTCCTGATCGTAGTCCCTTCTCAAAGCAATTAAATTCAATCAGGCCAGACAGATAAGTGGCTGTGAGGCGCTGCTGTTTCAGGGTGTCACAGTGGAGACCGCTGAACATTCCAGAACTGTCCCATGGAGAACACACTAAAAAGCGATGCTACTAGTAATGCAGGGACTGGAAGATAGTGGTACATCATGGGGAAACCGTGCCAAACTGACTAAATGTGGATTGTTTTCTAAATAACTTTTGCATTCTTCATTTATATATAAAGTTACATTCATGTTATGACTGCACATGGATTTGGTTACACAAAGGCATTAAATTTTTTTTAAAAATATATATATTTGGATTTGTAATATTATGATTAAGCCAGTATACTTCATGTTTCAAGCACTGTTTACATTCCTCCCTCTCTTGTTTCCCCCAACTTCCACCTGAGTTACAACCACCCAAACTCCTCAGCCCCAAAACTTGACCTCTCTCCGTTTGTGTTCAAACTAGACTCCTCCTGGCTTGGGAGCACTCTCCCCTCCAAAGGGAAGGGATGGGATGGGATCTGGCCAGAGCCCCACTGCCAGCATCGCGGGCTGGCTCCACTCAGCAGAGAGCTAATGTGAGCACAATTAGTACAATCTCAGTTACACAGGCATAAGGGTTCAGTGTCTGATTAGTCTACATGCAATGTCTCTGATGCCCCATCAGACAAAGCCAGAGTTTCTTAAGCTGCGCAGGCTCAGGCGTGGAATCCAACTGCACTCAAGGGCTGGCGATTTATAGGGCAAAGTCTGTTGTGTTCATAACAAGCTATGTATAATTTGTTGCAAAACCCAAATGACAGACTGGATAAGGAGAATATCCACCGCAGTTGTTTTCCTGATGTGTCGAAGCACTACGAGTGTCAAAATACACAGGGGAGTTAAATATGTGTTTTTGAAAAATAACCAAAAAAAAAAAGGAGGGGGAAGATGTGGTGAGAGTAGAGCACGACACATTCCTTCACTGACAAATTACAGCTTATGCCTCTCTGGTCAAAAATTCAAACCGCCTACATCAACAATACCTAGTTGATCTATCATAAAAACACACTGGCTTTCGAAATGCCTTTAATTGCATCCAAGCAGAGCAGCCAGCAGGCCATGCACACGTGTGGTCCTCCCATGCTCCAGCTTGCCCCAACGTCCAACTACGATGGCCAGGAGGAGGAGGAGGATGATGAGCCGGTGCAGGCATCAGCCACGGCAAGGGGCGGCAGCGATGCCCTGCACGTGGGGCACACCCCGTCCTTTTCGCCGTTTCTCCTGAAATGCTGTTTTCTTCTGTGCACTAAGTGAAGGGGAAATTGCAATCATGCATATTCAAAATTAGGTGAAGCCTAGCATGACAAGACAACTTTGGATATGTACTAACTGGTGAATCGGACATTTTTCCAACTCTTCTCTTTCCTCTGTTAACTGAGAAGCCAAACTAATCCCTCTCCTTTGAAACTGTAATATTCAGATCAGAGGTGCAAAGGCAGACTCAGGTTGAGCTTTAATTATAATTTCTGCATGTATTTTGGTTACTGTCTTAATAAGGGCATGCTAAAAGCCCTTGGGTCTTGTTTCCTTCCTCTTGATTTTATCTTGCCTCATTCAAATTATTATATATGACTTTATACAATGTGGCTGTTTCAAGCACCGAAATCCGAATGCAGCAAGAATCAGACCACCACCAATTCTTACAGCTGAGGCCACCTCAACTCACACAGATACCTGAAATTTCTTTTCCATGCCAAACTCAGCAATGCTGCAGATCTCTCCACATGCTCTCAAGCATGGATTGATATGTTGCTCCTCAGTAAGTTGGGACAAACAGAAAGAATGAAGGAAAAGGATGAACAGGGTGGTCATTATGTTACTGTATCCAGTTTTCAGGATGCAGTCCTTAGGAAAAGCTCTGGGGTTCATGCATTGGCAAGAACAGCCAGTTGGTGTTGCTGCTTCACTGAAGAGGAAGGACTTCAAAAAGCACATACAACTGGTTCTCAGGCTCTTCAAAGAGCTCCAGAAGCAGGAAAATACCAGACTACAACATATTCAAAACCCAGTAATAACCGTGGCAGCTTCTGACACCTTCTCACATTAGAGATGTATCTGCAACCTACTCCAGCAGCAAACAGAGATAAGGAACAACCCAGTATAATCAGCCCACAGAAAAATGGAAGTCAAGCAGAGGAAGGATGGAGGCTTCTTCCAGAATATTTAACTATCTTGGTCAGCTACTGCACTGATAATTTTAAAGACTAACTTGGTGGAAAGGGGGCAAAGGGTAAAGGTTGCAAAGAAGTATTAATAAAAAAATGCTTATTTTTCACCAGTGTTGTCAGATGTTCTCTTCAACTTGTATTTCTGCTTCCCTGGTGAAGAGGAAAGGAAGCTATGAAGGGGTTGCTAAGCTTCTGAGCAGAAAAATAGGAAAATAAGCAAGCAGGTAAATGTCTCAAAGACACGGCTTCAAAAGGAACTGACAGTACCAACACAATTAACTGGAGTGACTGCCTGCATAAATCCATCCATGTTTGAATGCGTTCATTTCCCCAAAGGTTACAAAGGAGTCAAAGGCTATTTCATACCTTAAGGAACGGGAAGAGGCCTGCATGAAACAGGAAAAAAAAGAAAAAGGTCAGCATGACTGCGGGTGACAGGAGGACGGGCTGAGCCCCACACAGACGTGCCATAAGCTGCTGACATGATTTCATCCTCCGGAGCCTCCCACGGTAGCGCTTGTGTGAAATGCTGCTGCCCGCCCTACCGCGATGCCAGCACGCCTGTTTACACAGCCACGCCGAGAATCAGATCTGGCTTCACTGAGCAAAACAAAAACCGCAAAACATGTTGGGTTTTCCCTCACCCTTTTCCTTTGCATTCTTAAGTCAGACCCAGTCCCCGGCTCTGGGTCACAGGAGAGCTGTATGGCTGCTCTGGAACAACTGAGAGTGCTGGAAACACGGGATATGAATTCATCTTGTAAAAACACAGTTTAAGCCAGTTCTCCCTGCCAGAGACAGATTTATCTAGGCTTAGAGGAATTTATAAATGAGCAAGTAAAACCCATCCACATAAGCCTTTTTGGAGACAAAGCTACATCTCACGCAGTACCATATCATGTATCCAACAGGCATTTTCAAAGAAGGAATAAATAAAACCATGTTTTGAAGATGCTGACTCCCTGTCACTGACATCTGCTGTCACCAGACCGCAGAAGAGAGTCCCCTATGGAGCGTGTGACATGAGGTACCTGCTGCAGGCAGTGCCGGTGGCTGACACGGCCAGCCTGCAATCCCGACTGCAGGGCACCAAAGGACAAATTGTGCAATTGCATCCCGAGAGAGGCAACTGTCCAAGGCCTGTCACCTGTGCTCACTGAGCAGCCGTGTGCAGGAAAACGCACGTAGGAAAGTTTTCACTTGCCTGTGCTCTAGTAACACCTGCATTCAAACAAAGCTTTGCATTCAAGGAAAAAATGTAGGTTGCTAAAACACTTGTGTTATACACAGGGTTCTGAGTGCAGTTAAATGCCTGTTTCTTTTATTCCATATCAGTTCCAAACACCCTGAACCCAATTTACTTAAACTTAAAAAAAAAAAAAAAAAATTAGATTTCTCATTTATTTGCATTATTTTCGCATTTTGTTTCAATCATACATTCAGAACTGCTGAAATGAGCATGGATTTGACAAAACTCTTTATTGATTTCTCATTTGTAAGGCAAACAATGTTCATGTCCAAAGGAAAAAAAAAATATACATCACTTTTATTAGAATACAAATATGTCAAATGCGTGATTACTGTTCCCATGGGGTTTAACCCTTCCGCAGAATTATTACAGCGCACTCAAACAGACCTTTTCCACCATTAAAGTGAGAAAACATTCAGATGTGAACTCTTGCTTTGAAACAGAAGAAAAAAAATTGGCCGGCTTCTGCAGGATGTAAAAGAAGCCGCATGTGCAGTAAGTATCACGTGTGCAACAGCTCAGTGGACTAAAGTAGCAAGAGTTATGGCTTTGAGTAATTCTTGCAAAGAGAAAGCTTGGAGAATAAAGTAACCATATATAAAAATCATGTGAACTGAAAAAATAATGTGAAAAAGGTAGAAGGGCTTGTTTTGCGCCCCTGCCCCAGCAAACCTCATAATCACTCATACAAGGAAGGGTAATTTATGCTTTTTAGTAGCAGGGAAACAAAAGGTATAATTTCCAGATGCATCTATGCACCTCTGTAATCCATGTTCCACTTATTTTTATAAGCCAATCATTTGGAAAATTAGTATATGCATACATGAAAGTTTAGCCAAACAGCAACTCCAAGAAGCGTCTTAACCAAATCCAGCACTACCATGTAGAAACTTTCAGCTCACTTAGAAGTCAAATTGCCAAGCTTGATCTTTAGCTCTTTGGGTCTCTCAAAGACAGCTCCTGGCACTAACCATGACATGCAGATAAAAAACATCATCAAGATTTGGAAGCACATCCTAACGATGTTTGTTTATGTGAAAACTGGTGCAAGTACTAAGACTTGCACAAAATGTACTCCCCCAGACACCTTCCCAAGGTTTACACTTATTTCTATTTAACAGCTATTTTTTTCTCATTTAAGTGTTTCATAGAAAGCCTTAAACCAAGAAGACGATGCTTCTAATACCGTGTCTCCTTGGGCTCTGACAGCAGCGGGAGGAGCCCTGGCTCCCTGGCATCGCACCAGCACATGAACAGACCGCAGGTGCCGCCAGAAGCTTCAGCTGCCGCGAAAACTTCTCAGCATGCACACGGCATCCGCTGTGTCCCATGCAGTTATGGTACTTCTGTAGAAGGATGCATTTGATGTAAAGGAAACAAAACTAACTGATTGCAGTGGTTGGAAAACCAAAGGAATGCAACAGTGAGATTTTTTTTGCCTGTGTCTTAGAAAGACATCATGGGCTGACGCAGTGTCATGCTCATGAAGCCCGGCTTCATAATGCCTGGTAGCATTAGAAAACTCCCTGTTGTGAGGATGCAAACTTCATAGGCTTCATCAAAAGTTGTATGGCAGATACATGCAGATAAAGCCACTATTTCCAGCTTCAGAGCTGCTGGTGTTCTTTTCTGCAAAATGTTTTTGCTGAGTATGTGGCCTCTGTCAGTCCTTTTAGCATCTTGAAATTCTGCAAATAAGCAGCACACTTGGCATGACATTTCCATAGATGTGGGATTACACAAGTAATGCCAGTGGAACCCAGACTCAGAACAAAAACTATTATTAAAATTTGTATTGCTCATCTATGTTGCAGTCTACAAACTCTGAGGGGAGAGAAACTGAATTTGAAGTACACTTTCAGAATGTTTCGCTTTTAGGGCGAAACATGTTTTTATGTTTTATATCATCTAATTGTCAAACATATTTCTAAGAGACATGATCGACTCAGACATGCGTTACTGAGCCTAGTGCAGCGATTGCTGGATGAAGCTGTGCAGGAGGTCAGACCAAGTGTTGAGAGACTTTGCTCTGTAAAAGCTTAATATGAAAGTACAGACTCAAGCAGAAGAGAAAAACAGGTTACCCCGATTTTGCATCCAGATCATAATTTGGAGTGTATGCTCATCTTAAAACTGGCTCCACCTCTTTACTTTAATGTTGGTGCCAGAACTGCTGTCTTTCACCTGCATCGCTCCCATGGAAAACTCTCATTGCCTACAGTAAGAGACTCCAACCTGAGCTGTACACACATACACACTATAAAATGTTTTCTCTGAGTCATTTACAGCCTTAAGAGAAAATAAAACAAATGGGGATAACAAGCAAATGGTGAGGTTGATGGACAGAAGAAATGGAAGTAGAGAAAATAACATATGCAGTTTCACAGAACTGTTATAAGCATGGTTAGTTGGAATGGAGCCTATGGATTTGTACTGTTTATTTTGAGTTACAAGGCAAATAAAATATTGCAGCTTAAACAACTATTTCCTTACTCATTAGACTCAGGTATGTATTAAGCCTTTATATATTAAAATTATGAGTAATTCTCCATAGATCACTCAGCAAAAACTCATGGATGCTGTATGACATGAAAGAAAAATAAAACAACACCAAAGTTGGTTAAGACATTAAATGACTGAACATTAGAATTGGCAAGGACAACAATGATGAAGCAATCACTTCACTGACAGGTAAAGTTAGCACACAATACTGCAAATTACTCGAGTATCAGGAGGAGACAGCAAAGCTTGGAAGAACAGGATAAACACAAATATTTGGAAAGACTGATGTGCTTACTGCTTTCTGCTGAAGAGCAAACAGTGTTAAGAGCATCGCTTTGTAAGGAGCTTGGTCAAGCTGCTACCCCAGCCCCTGCTCCACCGGCTCAGCAGCGGGGGCTGCACGGAAACAACCCAGACAGAGGAATATAAGGTAAAAGCACAGAAGACAGAGAAGCAGAAACATGTGGTTTTCCAGCCAAAGCTCACTCTTTTGAAAATGCTTGACTCTCTAATATTACTCTAAAGCTTACAGCACATTAATCTATAAATCCAAGTCTGCAGCACATTGAGCACCTGCACAATGTAGTAAAGCGGGCAAAGATGTAAAAGTTTAAGAGCATGTTAATTGCAAAATAGGAAAATAGCAAATAATGGACAGACTTAATATTTTTAAGGAAGTCAGATACCTTCTGGAGAGGGCAAATTTCCAAGTCACAGTGATACCTGGTTTGAATTTTTACTGTCTTGTAGTTTATTATAATAAACTGTGGTTAAGAGGAATTGGTATAAAAATGGAGACAGGTTGCAGAGAAGTAAACTATTTCTCAATTTATAAAATAAGCATGAAAATATTCTGCTTTATTTGCATCCTCATTACATTGAAACCTTAAGTAGACTGAGGGTAAATTTTTTTTAAAGAAGCTCCACGATAAATTACTTCATAGATAAGCTTTGGAAAATCTTGCTGTTAAGGGCACTAACCCGCAGCATAGGGCTTGAGGCAGGAGCTCCTTAAATTCTGCCGTAGAGTTCCTTCCCCAGACACCAACACTCACGTCAGGCCTCTGATAGATTTGTAGCAGTCAGACAAGTGAAGTTGCTCCTATCTCTAACCACCCACCCTGTCCTAAGGCAAAGGTGCCTGATTTGCACATGAATCAGCCTGGGAACAAAGGCAGTTTTCCTCCCAGAAACCAGACTCTGTTTACCTTGGTATGTGCCCAGGTAAAATGCGTAGATTTCTGCATGTGAGCAAGCGGAAGAGCTTGCCAATTGTAGCCTCTCCTGGAAACACCATTTTCAACTTCCATATTTCCCACCACAAGACCCAGCCAACAGCACTAGGAAATGGCTCCAAAACACCTGAGACTGAGCTGGGGATGGACAGACTCGTCAAACCAGGTTCTGGCAGCACAGGCTAAGCCTTGTTGCTATATCCTGCAGCTCAGCATAAGGAAGTCTCCAACTAAAGAAAGGACTATCTTTAGACTTGAAGAGAAACACACTCACATTTTAATCTTAAATTCAAAAGGATATATTCCACTGTAGCACCAACTTGCAACGTGACACCTCCTGCTGAAATTGTTTCAATTTCAGGAATACTCACTTGAATCTGCTCAAATGCCTATTCGATAAGGTTTGTGCAAGATTCAAATAATGTTATGCATTAACATTAATGTTTGATTTCAGCTTTAACCACACACAGCGAAATTTATCCAAGAGTAGAAGAAATAAGAAGGAAGCCTCTAACTCTACAAGAACTGTGAACACCACAATTAAATTTAACAGCCAGTTATAAACACAACTCTATAA
The DNA here is from genome assembly GCF_036013475.1 of Columba livia. Lineage (NCBI taxonomy): Eukaryota > Metazoa > Chordata > Aves > Columbiformes > Columbidae > Columba > Columba livia. Next base: position 61,618,840 of record NC_088604.1, read on the forward strand.
CCAAAACCAACTTCCAAAATATTTGTTAGTCCCAAAGCAACTACAAGTGTTCCTCCAAAGCCAACCTGTTTGTATAGACTATGAGCACAAAAGGATGTATGTTTCAGTCACAGTCTTGCAGATCTTCCACCACAGTTTCCACACCACACCAGAATTTAGCATTTACCAAAAACATCACCACAATTTTCCTATGTTCATGGCTACTTATAATCAAGATTCGTTATGAAGATTTCTGTCAAACTTGCATTGATTCCAGTGGCATTTAGTTTGATGAATAATGGCAAGACAGGTGCTGACATACCCGACAAATGCTAAGTTTGATATGGGAAATGTGAATATCAGCAAGCTCTTAATCTTCAATTTATTGTTTTCATGAATCGAACCTCAGCTCTTGTTTGAGAGCATTTTATTTCGGTCGAAGAGCTCATCTAGTAGAACAAGTCGAACTTTGTTGGTTCTTGCCCAGGGGATAGGTGTGTTTTGCAAATTACAGTCTCACAGACTAGGAATAAAGAGGATAGGTTGGGAAAAGAAACTCGTGATGGAGCTGGACTTCAATTTAGCTGGAGACAGTGGAAAAGAAAATACTGACAGCATATTAGCACACCTGGATTGTTTTCATACAGTGAAGTACCAGAAAAAAAAACATTCTAGCACATATAACTCTAAATATTTTAATGCACCTTATTCTAATAAAACACCCTATTTCATTAGTCTTCATGCTTCAACCTTTAACCTCATGACCCTGTGCAAGCTCCTTGAACAACCATTGTATTTTGTACATATATTTTCTATTTGGCTACTCTACAAAAGGCAAATTTTATATTAAAGCTACCAAAATTTAATCCTCAGGCATTATTGCAGGTACTTTAATTTTATTTTTTTTTTTTTAAAGTAATCCTGAAACTTTGTGGATACTGCAGTATTTCATATTTCAAGAAAAATCACTGTAATTGAAGTGTCATTGGCAGTTTTGAGTAAACTAATTAGCGTTCATGAGAAGGCGCCTGGTTAATAGCTCTGGAGAAACTTGTCTACTTTTGTTCTATTTTGATCTGTAAATAATGTCTGAATTTTTGTATTAGAAATGCAGATCCCGTCTAGCCTGGAAGATCAAGAGTTTGCAAAATGGTGACACTGCAAGAGTAACAAAATCAAGAGTGCAGTCACCAGCGCAAAATATGCCAGACAGGTCTTGTAAAAATTTCTGAGTTTCACAAAAACTAAACTAATATAGTAAGGAAATGCTGTGCTTCCTTCACCATTAAAACCCTGAAGTCTTACCACATAGCTTTCACAACAACGTAAAAGATCAGAACTCACATGTTTTGGTATTGAGTGGTGTTGAACAGGAGAAGGAAAACAAATAATGTCTTTCAAACTCTACTTTTACATCCCACAGCATAAGATTATTTTTTAAAAAGCTGTAAGGAAATTAAAAATTATCATTTTTTCACAGTTAACAGAGTAGACACATCAGCTGTATCTACATGGCACTGCACTAGGTATAGGTGATTCCACTGTCCATATGGTATAAAGCTGTAGCATAGCAAAGAGTCTAGAGTGGTTACACCAGTTATTATAAATATGCTTCTTACTTGCACTTCTGGGGAGGGAGGGGAACCCAGCAAGCTACGTATGTCAACAGGTAAATATAAGTTTTAAAACCCAAGCTTTATACCTATTTTTAAAGAGTCCTGACTTTCGTCTTTCCTGTAAGACTGTCAAAATTTATGCTAACCACAGTGATGTGCTGGAAATATGAATGATGCGGTCATCTGCAATACAACTGAGATCAAAGTTTTTGTATGCTACCAGAAACATCAAGCTGCAATAACCTTCAGTTCCAAACAATTTACACTTCAAAAGAACTAGATCTTAAAAAAGAAAAAAAAAAGAGGTAATTTCATTTGGGCCTCCCACAAGTTTTGAAATAATTTTGAAGATATAAAGCAGCAGAAATAATTTGCCAGTTAACAGAAAACAGAACTTCTCTATTTTTTGTCAACAGGTAAGTAAGGTTATTTCACCTAAATCATAGAAAGGGTCAGGGCACACAGAAGCCATGAGGCCCTCATGGGATACAGGGATACTGCTTCTGAATTACCCACAGGCAAATTAGCAGGACCTGAAACACAGAAGTCTTAAATTTCAGTTCTGGCCTGTCCCAACCCAAACATAAATAGATAGAAAGAACAGAATTTATAAAAACTTCAATCACAGTTTTATAGTTCAGTTTAACTTTGTGCTACCTTGGTTTGACAATGCTTTCCCTTTGCCTATCCTTCTTGGAGGTACAGAACAAAAACATGGAAAAATAATTCAGATTCTACATAAAAATCTATGTTATTTTATTCCCAAATATAAGACTCTTAAATATTTAAAATATTTTAAAAACTTAGAAGTCTATAGACAAATAGATAAGTGATTTGCCATTTATTTGAGGTCTACAACCATATGAGTGGCTACGTTCAATTTTTCAGTGACTTCAGTTTCTCTATTGTCTGTTGCCTTGGAATTTAGCACCTCTGGGCAATATAAAAAATTCCTGGTCGTCAGTAAAACAAAATCCATTAACTTCAAATATTGTTGTTCTCTGCCTCAATTTTTCAGACTTCACTCAGGCCTGCACACAGTGAGTAGAGGTGCATTCATGCTCTTCCAAAAAAAATAACCACCTAGAACTTCTCCCAGTGGGTAACGCCAATTTAAAAACAATCAGGAAAAGCTTTATAAACCAGCAGTGAACAAAAGATGTTTCTGGTGTTCTGACGAAGCCAACACTGACACAGCGGAGTATGCAGGGCATTGTACTCCTCTTGAGCAGCTACTGCATGCTTCAGCAAACGGAAAGACCAGCATCACAATTCAACTGCAATTTATTTCCAAGTTGAGGATCAAAGTGCCAGGCTGACAGACTTCTGTCAGATAAAGAGCAGGCACAGTCACTTTGTCAGCGGGGCGGGGGGAAATGGGTGAAGGACTAATGTGAAAATTAAGAGTAAATTTCATTTCTGTGCTGTTGTCTCCTTAGGTGCTAAGCCTGTGGGTACATCCCCATCCCAATGACTGCTACATATACCCAACTGCATCTTCAAGCAACCAGCGCTGCCACCCACCCACTGGGACCACAGTGGCTACCAGAGCAGCTGAGGGTGCTAAGAACTGTCATCTCACTCCTCACCTCATTAGCTGAATGTTAGAGACTACACTGCAACCACAGCAGCACCTATTGCTTGTAACATAAAGAAAAGCAGACTGGGCTTTTCCACAATGTATCACAGGACATAAATGAAAAGAACTTGAGATTTAAGCCCACCCTTAGACTAAATTCTTCACTGTGGTTTTCCAAAGCGCCATTTATTCCAACAAAAATGAAAAGTCAACAGTGAAATAAATAAGGCAGTTTCAGCTAACGTATGAGCTGGGACATAGTACTTTCAATTGTTTACTAGGTAATAATAAAATATCAGCTTATAGAAAAGCTAGGAAGAGGTGAAAAACTGACGTGGGGCATGTGGCTTATGGAGCATGCTGTGCTACCGTGGCGGCTGCATGTGGGGCTGCTGAGCACCCAGCAATGGCAAGGGTTAAGGAGCCGGAGATGAAAGGCAATACCTGCATACTGTCACCCCTGACACCCCTCCAGTTTGCAGTTTCCTAGGAAGCTTAAGGAAACACAAAAGTGTTTTTGCTTGTTTGGTCGAGACAGAGGTAGCCTGATTTCACCTGCTTAAACAAGTTCTAAATTCATCTGACAGCAGTAGGAGAGTAAATTTAGAGCTATGAAGAAACTCCCTCTTTACAAGCAAAGAAGGTTTTTAAATTCAATTAGGTGTTCCACACATAAGTGAACTCAAAATGAAATGTGCTGTGGATATCACGTTTTATTTGTGCTTTCCCCTCCTATCCTTTACACATCTCCAGCCACATTACAGAGCACTTCTGTGTGCCTGGCACTGCTGAATGAGTGAGAGCAATGAATGCTGGAACTGCAGCAACAACACATCTCAGTATTGAAAACAGGGAGACTCCAGCATTGGCAGGGAATAACCTGGATTAGAGACTCCAGGGGGAAACCGTGCGCCCTTCAGCTATGACAGGTCAGGTCCCAGTGCTGATGTGTCCCAGCTCAGCCAGTGCAGAACATCCCAGCTGGGCACCACCATGCCACTCCATTTCTCTATTCACCAGCAGCACGGGGCTGCCAGCGGCACGGCGGGCATGGCCTCCAGGCCCAGCCATCAGCCAACAGGCCTTGCAGCCCACAGCTGCACCTGAAGCCATAAAGCAGCGTTTTCCTCTCAGCTACTTGTTTTTCTGGTTCTTTGCATCTTTGTTCCAAGTTCACTTCTTTCCAGCCCACTATTCAGTGCTATAAGTTTAATTTCCCTGATATAGGAGAAAAAGGGAGCGTGCATGTAGTGATAGAATAAGGGGTAACAGTTTAAAACTGAAAGGTGGTAGATTCAGATGAGATAGAAGAAATTCTTCACCATGCGGTGGTGAGGCACTGGAACAACTTGCCCAGAAAAGCTGTGGATGCCCCATCCCTGGGAGTGTTCAAGGCCAAGCTGGATGGGGCTTTCAGCAACCTGGCCTAATGGAAGGTGTCCCCGCCCATGGCAAGGGGTGGAACTAGATGATCTCTGAGGTCCCTTCCAACCCAAACTGTTCTATGATTCTGTGGTTCTGTATTCTCCTTGCACTTTCTCCAGCTATTCCTCCCCGTGCTGCCCTGACCGCTGCCTCTCTCCCCGCCTTGTCATCCCTCATTCCCTGCCTGGGACACCCTGCTCAGGACCTGGCTCCCTCCCCAGTTCCTGCTCTCCCCTTAGAGGCCTTCACCACATTAAGGTGGCCAGAAACATCTAGGTCTTCTGGCTTTCCCCTCGTTACTGTGTCTGCCTTGCTGATATTTTATTTTTAAGAGAACCATATGAAAATCAGCATGACAAGGAAGCAGGGCCAAGCCACTCGTCAGAAACCATTCAAAAATAATTTCCTTAAAAACATAAAACATAAACACTTGCACAGTAAGAAGAGAAACAAAAGGTCTGCAACATCACAATGAGAAAACTGCTGCCTCTTTTTGTTTTTTTCTTAAGTATGACATCATTTGGGCTCCTCCAGATTTTTAGGAGTAATTTTTAAAAGTATCTTGAGTTAAAAAATAACAAGAGAGTATGTAAAAGAGAAATAAAAAGAAACAGGGGGGGGGGTTTTCCACTGTAGAAATTATGCAGACACACATATTTGAGATAAAAATCCAAGCTACATATATGCCTTAAAAACAGTTAAAAGCATTAAAAAAAATTTAGAGATCTTATTTTTTTAGACCATTTAAAATTTAATCCTGCAAAGGCAGGACTGACTGTGTGAGCAGCTCTCTTTGGGTGGTGCAAGAAAAGATAAATTGTATATATTTGTAGAATTATGCCCTAATATTTGCATTAATTCCTAAAATACAAAAAAATAATTCTAGAAACACACCCGAAAGATTTATTTGGAGCACTCTATCCATCTCATTTATCAGTATTTGGTATGCCACTAACGAGCAGAAACACCTTTAATAAATTAGAAGTGTGAAGAGAGAGTGCATAGACTATTTTATATCTATTTCATCTGTGTCTGTAGATTTTTGTGCAATCTTCTCCCACAACTTCGCACTCAATGTACACCCATTGTTTCAGGCTTTTCTACATTTTTTCCTATTTCACCAAGGCAGACGTTCCAAATGCCTTTTTCTGGCTAGTTCCTTCTCAGTTCTGGCTATTTAACTTTGAAGGACCTGTAAAGTCAGATTTCATAAAAGGCGCTTATTCACTACCAAATACTATGCCCTTACATATTTATGTAGGATTCTTTTTATTTCAGAAATACTAGAAGACAGACATTTTCTTTTGTTATCAGAGCAATGTTCTGCAAACAGGGTTTTTTTCCCCACGTTTTGTCTGTTTTCTACATATTTACATCCATGAGATTTCTGCTGGTATTCTGAGCTCTGAACAGTCCTGTGACCTCTTTCACATTCAATCACAGCTATAAAACATGCACCAGACCTAAACCAAATCAATATAGCTAAAAATAGCATAATAAGTAGAAGACTCATATTTACCATTCAGTTCAGAATATTCTGCGTCCATCATCAGGTGTCAGCCTGGACAAAACGAAGCATCTCGGAGCACTAGCAAATGGGCTGCTCCATCTGAATAGTTTGGATGCAGTTTGACAATGGGAACACTTTTTAAAAACAGAAAACAAGCAGGCAACAGCAAGCTGAATAGCGTGAGGAAAGCACTAGTAAGCGTATTCTGTGACACACGCTGTTGTGAATCACAACAGGCCATTCCACTGGTTTGTCAAGGGATCATTACACATTAAATAACTTACAAACAATAAATTTCATTTTGGCAGCTCGCTAAGAGTCATTAACTTGGTCCATGTTTATCAGAGATTTTATCTCCATTAATAGGACACCACTCAGTGTCTAAAGGAGCCTGGCTTCCAAAACAAAGTTACATCAACTCCTTACTAGTAAATATCTTTTGAAACAAAACAGGAGTCAAAGTTTTCACAGTTTAAAAGGCACAAATAAAAATAGTTTAAAATCTACTATAAATAAAACCTTAGTAAAGAGAAACAGCTACATTCCCAGCATTTGCACCAGGCAAAGCACCCGTGCAGACAGTTTGCTCAATATCACTTTTTTTCTGCAAGAGAAGAATCAATGTTGTCCATTTGCATGAGAACAGCCAGACAAAATCTCTGTGTGTGATAATTTGCTGTAGCTGGAGAGAATTTGCAATGAGGGCTTGAAAGTTTTCATAGCAACCCACTGTCTCCCTGTGTGCATGAGGGATTAAAAAGGAGACACTTCTTTTGCTCGCTGCCCAAAACCAGTGTCACACAGGGCACAATTCCAATGCCACACACCTTGAGCTTTGTCCAGGCTGAGCCCCAAACTTCCTGATCTTTCCTTGGGTGTTTTACTTATTCATTTTATTTCCTCTTGCCTAAACACACCATCTCTCTTCCCCCCTGTCCTCCAGCTCCTCCTTCAAAGCCTCTAATTCAGGCCATCCAAATTCTTGGATAGACACAAGTATTTCTTGGGGTTGAGCTGTATCAGTTTGGTTATAATTTCTCTGTATATATTGTTTTTCCAGAAGTCATCTAAATGAAGGGCAGTTCTGATGCTGTAAAGATTTCAGAAGATCAATGTCTCAATACACATATTATTTTTAACATACAAACACTATAGCTGAGTGCCAAAAATTTTTTACTCTGATGCTTTTATGCAATACAAAACTCAAAAATAAGATAAATATGAAACTCTCAGCATAATAAATTGTTCCTGATGGGAATCAGGAACTGGAAGTTTATACCTCAATATATTTTATGAAAATAAATGCCTATCCAGTGAACTCAATGGGTTGCAAAGCCAATGGATAGGCCCTTTGTAAGACTGGAGTTTTTATTACTGCCTAAGAGTCTCAGAAGGCTATACAGATTAGAAACATGAACATAAAAGAAAGGACAGCAGTTTTCTACAACTATTCTGGTTGATTACTACCAGGGTATATGATAATGCAGAGGTAGACACAAACCATGGCTACCACAGTGTTCTCCCACAATTCCTCAGGAGTCCAGAGAAGTAGATTTCATTAGGAAATAAGAGCAGTTCAGCTAACTGCAGTGCTTATTGCCATGCAAAGCTTTTCCAGAATAGATGGGAAAACTCCATTGTGTGCCCAGCTCTCATTCAAGCTAGCTTAACTCAAGAACTATAAATATGTAGTAATGACATACACAGGGAATGGTTAATGCCAGGTACACTTAGCCAAGGGAAGCCCTTTCACAGCTGCATAATGTAAGCAAAATGAAAGGAAAACCTTTGAATGTTACCTATAAAGAGAATAAAATATGTACATCTGCGCTGGAGATCAGAAATCTTACTTCACAATACATTACGAAAGGAAAATGATCAGACAACATGATATCCCTGCAAAAAGACATGGCAACTGTTACTTACAAAGCAGAATACCACAAAAAATCCCTGAGGCCCTTGCAGATTCAAAGATAGAACTTGAATGTTTTATTATTGTTAAATATTACTAATATCTTCCACACATGGGGTAGAGTTTGCAGGATACAGAGCTAAAGCGAAAAGGCTTCCACCAGTCTCAGTGCCAATCAAAGTTAGCAGTATCACTTTTATTTTCCAAAAAAAGAAAAAAAGGGAGAAAAACCATGGTACCTTAGGGAACCATTCACCATACTATCAACTGTATATGTATATATGGGAGCGATGCAGCAGAGAAGATGCGACCACTTGTGGCTGGAGGCTGCTGCATCTTCCAGCGACAGTGACAAAAGGGAAGACAAAGAGTTACAAGAAGTGCCTGAAGCACTAAAGGCCAAGAAGCAACAGCCCAATTTGCTGATGGGTGAGCTCATTAAAAGAAAATAGAAAGAAGAGAAAAAGAGAGGAAAAGGAAAAATGTGCCTAGTCGTCTTAACAGTGTTTGAAATTGCATAACTAAACCCAACCCTGACATGTGTTTTAGTTATCTAGATGGAGACTTACAGCAAGAAGGTATAATTCCCCACATTAGGAAGTACTCACATCATGAAAAATAAGTGACCATCCAAATTTCAGCCAGAATAAAAATCATTTTATCTCCTTTATAATCACATAACACGTACGGCATCTTTCCTTTGTTGAATAACAGCCATCACTTACAAACCTTAATGCATTTCATTTGTAACATTGCTTCCTGTTGCTGATAGGGAAAGGAAAATTCACGAGGCAAATATTTAGCTCCAGGCAACAGGCCAGTATAGCAACAGAAAGTTTTACACTTGTGCCAAGATTTCTTGGTTTCCTTTTAAAATGAAAATCGTGACAATTATCTTGATGCTCTCTGATGAATCAGATCTGTCTATATGAAAAGAGAGACTTTTTTTGTTTCCAACACGCTATTTTACAAGCTTATTCACTTTCTTTAAAAAAAAACAGCTTATGTACCAACTTAAAAGCTAATGTGCTTGCATGAAAACATTCGTAACCAGTCAAGCCACAGAGATTTTCAGTCGGTAAACCTGAAATGCCAACTGAAAGAAATACAGAATTTCACCAAATGGACAAATTTAGAAATACTTTAAAAAACAAAAACCAAAAAACAGTTATTGTCCACTTTGTTCAACATTCTCCAATCCACATAATACATCTGACTAGCTTGTAATGCCAATCCTTGATAAAGTTGGTGTTTCCAAAAACACTTCACCACAAATTAAAGCTTCAATGGAACTTGAAAAGAAGTACTTCACATGCCATGCCCATGCAGCTTAACCATCACAATTCTAAAGTCAAGGTTATTTTGCTGGTTCTTTGTCTCATATGTGCTCGATTTCTTCTGGGGTCTTCTCAACACCACTCTTGCACTGTTTTTACACCATGTATTGAAAGTGTCAGTTGTTAGCTGATTTGCAGGTAGGAATACGAGCTCTGCTTATTTTTAATCTCTCATTTTAACTCTGTTCTCACACTGAGCAGCAATTTAAGAAAGGCTAAGGTCATGCCAGTTTGCAAAAAGTACTAGCTCACCTCCAGAAAGCGTTTTGAAGCTAAAGTTATCCTATGATTTTTCAATAATCTAATCTGTTTCTAATGTGCATTTGTTTCCATTGCTTTCTTAGCTCTTCCCCCAGAAATCTCCTCCTGGCTCTCATGAACATGCTTTTTTGACCAGCAGCTGATTATTCCCACTGGTAAAGCTGAATCCAAGAGTGCTGCAGGTACAAAAGTTCACAGCAAAAAACAGCATCTACATTCAGGCAAGAACTTACCATATTCTGGACTTCTGCCTCTCCCTCCTTCTCCCCTCCCTGGCAGAGCTGCAAGTGCACTTTCTGCTCCCCGCAGAACGGACACACAAGCAGATTTGCCACAATCAAACTCTTGTTAAATGCAATATGATGCACAGGGGTCAAATCCCATCGCACACAAACTCAGTTCCTTTGGCAGTCAAATTTCAAATTACCAACATCCATAACTGTCAGGCTGCAAGCAAAATATAAATAAACGCAGGCAATTTGACAGTAACCAGGGAAGCCCTTGCCATCACAGAGCAGCTTCTCAGCTTTCAACCTGCCTCACTGCTGTAGACACAACAGATCTCCTCCACCACTCTCTGCTTACATGGTTACTATACAGAAATATTATTTTCAGTATAGGAGGAAAGACTCCGAAACCAGATGTTCCGCAGCTCTTCAGCCTGTGCTTGTAAGTCTTTACGAGTCCATCCCCCAAGACAGAGCACATCGCCCTTAAGAAGTATTACAAGTCTATTTCAAAAGGATTCCTACTTTATGGAAAGCTCCTTTTCACAATAGACACCAAGACTACAGATCCATGGTAGAAAGTCAGGAGACCTAACGAATGCAATATAAAAACAGGACTCATGGCACTGGATTCTGTGTTTTTCTCAGTCATTCTCTTTCTATGATCTCCAAACCAGAATCTCCTGCCCTTAATAACACTGCAGTCAGACACGCTCATTCATACCATACAAACACTGTTCACACGATCACATACGTGAAGAAATTACGACAGTAACTAATTTAATTGTTAGATCTTTATCTATTAGTTTGCTTTATTTTTCAATTCATCCAGTATTAGCCCAATGATTACAAAAACATCCAGTTCTTTTCTAGTGGAAAAGTTGCCACTGATTGTAGTTAATGAAACTGAATGCTAGAAGTGAAAATTTCCACTCCTTTTGGATGTGCTTGATGAGAATTGATGTCAAATCAGTTTTGCCCAAACAGAGTTTTCGACCTGAGAGAAGAGGAATCCTTGTGCTCATCTAAGCGTGCTCCATAGAAATCTGTTGTGGTAAAAACAACTGTTTTCCCTCCCAACATGCTTTATCTGGCGCTATACAGGATTGATGCCCAAAACCAAACCAGGGACTGTACACAAAGAAGAGCATAAAAGAAAAAAACCCAGAACACAGTGTATTATCCTGAAGCATTCTATTATTTGTGGCTGAGTTCTATTTCTGTTAGCTTTTAAGTGGATTCATGTTATAGAGTTCAGTATAATTTCCATATTTGACCTCCCCTGAGATCGCCTATTATGATTTTATGGAGTTAGTGCATTTCATATAGCAGCTGAAAGTGAAGAAAACATCCTTGAGTAAAAGACAAGCTGGATGATACTCCCACAGACACTATACTGGGAAAAGCAGGGATTTTCTTCTTTTTCCCTTTTCTCTTTTTTCCCCCCTAATCACATTCATTATTTTGTGGAAGAGATTCGACCTAATTTCAGTCTGAATACGCAAAACTTTAAAAAAAAAAAAAAAAAAGGCATGGCTATTCTTCTCAAAATACACAGCAACCACTACTGGGAAAAGGCAATGGGCAAGGTTGGGCATGCTAAAATAACCATATTTCAGTCACTGGAAGTTAAACAGTCCTTTGGAAGGGTCAGGAAGCAAACGTTTCACCACGAGCGGTTTATACTTCTGTATTACTTTCTTCTGAAAGGCTTTATCCAACCTCAGGCACACCAAGGAGCTAAGAAGGCAGCACAGAAACCCTCTGGTAGCAGGAGACACATGCCCACGTACAGCGGAACATTTGGTTTTCTGAAACGCCGCATTCCAAGCCTAAACCAGAAATCTCAGAAGTATTCTCTGTAAGTACTATGTTTTGTACAGAGAAACACAGGCACTAATTCCTGTGCTCACAAGCACAGTAGCCAACACACCCACACAGTCTTAACCAGTTTCCAAGCTTTGGTTTCTCTCTCTCTCTCCACAAAGGCCATCCCATCACAGGTTTTCTACTTGTTTGTTTAAAAACAAACAAGAATACTCTCCTCTTCCTTCTCTCACTCTTGCTACTTAAATCTGATCCCTTCTCTTATCGTCTCCCCCCTCTAGCACCCTCCCACACATCCCAGTGCTGGCCTGGCCTCTCCTTCATTACCCATTATCTCTTCTTGCCACTCGACACCTCCTTCCCGTCACACTTCCCACCACTCCATCAGACCCCTCTGCCCGCACCCCTGCCACAGGAAGACACGGGCTTCTGCTTCGCTGTTTCTTCTGCAGTACCATACTTAAAACTCTGATTTAGGGCATGATGAGGTATGCAGTAACAAGAGAACAGCTGAAGCCCCAAATTCAGCTTAATTCAGCACTCCTCCCCGCTTGCCATGATTTAACTCTTGTTCTCGGGCAGGCAAAGGGAAGCGCAGGGCAGGAAACTGCCCCAGAGGAGGATGCACCGACCTCCTCCTCCTCAGCTTCGCCTTTGGCTGGGCCAGAGAAATGTGAGTCACAGCACTAGCTTAGCAGGGATTATTAATGGTAACAAGACTAAAACAGGAACTGGAGAGAGGCCTCGATTTCAACAGGAAGAACTGAAGAAACACAATCTTCACTGGATTGTTCAGTGCTTCCTATTAGCTCACTTGAGTTAGACCTCCTAGTAAATATAGGGACACAGGAAGAGTTTATCCCCGTTTTTTTTTTTTTGTGAGGAACTAATGGTAGAGCTGAAATTAGGAGTCCAAGCCTTGTAAATCCACTCCAGTGATCAACCAACTTGACAACACTGCATATGCAAGCTTAAAATGGCTTTCAGTGGCATGCTTCTCCGCTGCTTGCAAAATGCCCATCATTTTTATGTCTTTTGTGTTCAGAAAAAGCTACAGAGAGGATTAAAAACACAACAACAGAAAGCAAGGTTAAAAGAAAAGCCCGAGTCCCAAAACCAGAGCTCTTTGCATTTTTGATTCTGCACTTGCATGCATAAGAGTCTACTTACACATTAAAAGACAAACTATTGCTGTCACTATGAAACCTCTAACAGCCTTCCTTCTAGGGTAGTGCTCACAAGCAACCAACAAATGCATTTCACAAAAGCCAAGGGGCATGAGCAAGCTGACCAACATGCAAGTATTAGAGCACTGGTTCACATCCAATACAGATCACAAATGGTCAAAAACACTATAATGCTAGCTAGCCCGTCACCTCAGCTTTTGCGGAGGAAACATTTGATCAGTTTGCTCACTGGTATTCTGACTATGATTACAGACTGGAGAGGCATAGCAAACTTGCACTTGCTCAATAGATGGCAAAAAGATTTACTGTCCTGTGATGAAGCTGGTACCAAAAAAGAAGTCCATGCCATGCTAAAATCCAAGAAATCCTGACTCAAACTACATTACTGAGAAACTACAATCTGAGCACTCAGGATCAGTGTTTGGAATCACCAAGCATTAGGGACAAGGGAAAAAAAGCAACCATTCATTCTAAACATTTCCTTTGAATAAAGAGTTTTCTCTTAGTGGAACTGAAAACAAAGTAAACACTTTGTACAGTGTTTGGATTGTGGTTGGGGGCTGATTTTGAGAAAGGTCATCTTCTTTTCAGAAGACAAACTTCCAAAAAGCAATCATAACTCAAACCATCCCAGATATACAGCCTGTGGAGTGGCACCAGCTTCACAGTCTTAAGACAGTTTCCCGAGCTGTTTAAGACTAGCCTGAGAAATGAACACTCACATAGAGGTGGAACCAGTTTAGAAAACAAAACACACAACTCTAATGAAAAGCAATTTAGCAGTAATAGTACACTGAGCAGTAAATAGCTACCCACCAATATGCCTACTCCTACCAGCATGTCTACTAGGTATCATATACAGTGTTCCAAGCCAAACTGTATATACAGCAGTGCTTACAAACACAGTATAGGGAAAGTGTGCTGAGAAATAACAACCTCCCCACCCCAAGCGGAATTTCAAAATCAGACCACATATGTGCACCTTACATAGAAGAGAGCTAATATTAAAGGGCATGTTTATTATAACCTAACGTGTCCTGAAACAGGAGAGCTTTTTGGGAAGCATCAATACTGAATGCAAATGTGCAGAACAAACAAAACCAGGGTAGAAACGTGCAAGTGGGGGGAGAAATCAAGCAGGAAGAGGAAATTTGACCTTAAAGCAAAAGGAGATGAGACACCAATGAATGTAGGAAGAGCCAGGCAGGGCTGAGCATGGAGGAGCAGCAGTCCTCCCACCCCAGCTCCCAGGGAAGAGGGATTACAGGGCAGCCTAAAAGCCCTGAGCTTCCAGCAAAACAGAGCAGATTAAACAAAAAAAAACAGCAAGTGCAAACCTGCCTGTTTGGACATAAGCACTAGTTTCTGGTTGAATTAAACCCCTCATTTGTGAATAACTATCTAAAAAAGAAATTTTTTTTCAATTCCTATTAAAGCAGCTGCAAACAGGAAGGGGTAATATCCTGTCTTCTACTTGTTTAGTATCTGAGAGGCATCTGCTGTGCTCTGAACTCCAAACCAGCTGCTTTCTGCCACTACAACGTAAGTCACAGACTGTTGTACCAGGCTGAGAAGTTCAGTGACTCAGGTTTTTCAAGACATTAGGCATTTTTAATTAGTGAGTTGTAACACAGACTAACATTGAGCAAAACTGGTTTAATTTTCATTTAATTACGGCAGCAGATTAAGCCACACAGGTCTGGCACCAATTTCAATAGGTGAAACTAATGAATACTCAAGGTGTGTGAGAGAAACAGGAATTTCAGCTGAGAATTCCAGTCCCTACAGACAAAGGCAAGAGATGGCGAGAGAGTAGGGAGGCGTACTCTAGAGAAATACAGGAAGCAAAGCTTTTGATTTTGACATGCCAAAAATACTTGGCAATCTAGGTAAAGGAATTAGATTTATAAATGCCGTACTATAGAGAACCCAGAACTGGATACACAGAAATTTTTATTAATAATACCTGTATTATTATTATTATTAAAAGACATGAAAAAAAATCACTGGACTAAAGCAGAAAAAAATCCCGGAGTGCAGACCAAAACACACATTAATCCAAACCAGTCAAGTGCCCTAACTGCCAGGTTACAAAGCCTAGGAGGCTTCTTTCCCAGTTTCTTCCTTTCTGGTCCTGTGACTTTTCCTTCAGCAGGAGGGACAGTGAGTGCTGCTATTTCACACCAGCTCAGTGACTGAAGTGACTGGAGCTCGTGTGCTCAGCCTGCCTTCCGTCTGAACAGACGACTTAATGAAAAGTGCCTATCACTGTCCTCAAAGAAGTAAAAAATAAAATAAACATAAGGAGGTATCAAATGAGTGGCAAAGCCCATCCACCAGCTTGCTGCCACCATCAAAGGGGGCATTCACATTCTTCTACCTTATCTTGGGGGTCAAAATGCATCTGGAAGAGGTCTAGAACTTTTCAGTGGTGCCTTATTTCTGCTGCTTCCCACACAGACACACCACACCAGGCTCTCCTGGTATATTAGGTATGGCTGGGCAAGTTATGCCAGGGCATAGCATAGATGCTCCAACAGATAAAACTTACTGAAAAGACACAGAGTCCAGTTTGAAGCAAAAATCAGCACAGACTGAAGCGCACTGTAGTTTTATGCAGAGCACCATTCCAACAGCTAAGCACACACACACTGTACATGGCTCTGTCATGTCATATCAGACATCACAGAGAGATCTGTTGATATATTAGGGTGTGAAATAATTATTCTGTTTGGGAACAAGCAGCAACCGTACCCCTTATATTTTAGACTAAAGCAATAGGAGTTAAAATATAAAACCCTCTCGCAATCACTGCACAAATTCTCATTGTTACTGTTCTAAAAAATCCCAACTCAAACTTCTGAATTCATTAGATCCTTGCAGGCAGCTCAGGGGAAGCTGCTGACACTGGTGCAGTGACAACTCTCAGGCTCGTCGCCGAGAGCAGCTGGTGCCACCTCCCGCAGCCTTGTGATGCCGGCCCCAGCTTCTGCATTGCGGGAGCCTCTCTGGGCTCCTGGTGCTGCTGCACTTTAGAAAGTTAAGTGAAAAGCCATCCAGGGAAAAGCTTGATAACAACCACGGCTGGGGAAGAAAAAAAAAAAGGCATCACAGACAGAGGAAAGAAAAAGTAAACCCAAGAATTTTCAAAGCTCTGTACTGATACATGCATAAACTAAAAATAATCAAAGAACCTGCAAACAGCAGGCAGAGACTTCATTTAACAGGTGATGAAAGACATTTATATTATTTATATGAAGGTACAAGGCTGCCATGACAGCAAAGAAACCAGAAATAGAACATTTGTTATCAATTCTGTGCTCTAAACCAGTACCTCACTGTTCTTCACCCTCCTATATTTTTCCTACTGGCTTCTTTTTAAACAAGATATAATTGCTAACAGATGCTACAGCAGTGCAGTCCTCAATGAATGGGTAATTAACAGATGAAAGTTCAGCAGTTGTTTCCAGTTACAGTCAGATGAGCTGTACACTCCTCATCCTGTAAGTGAGGGAAGGGGACAAGCAAGCCAACCTCCATCCCCGGTCCCCACTGTGAAATTGTTCACAGTGGGACAGATCAAGTGGGACTTGGAGGTGCTGAGACAAAACAAATCAGGACCACTCAGATTCTTTAAGCATTGTCTCCAGGATTTGAGAATTGCAATTATTTAAAATATTAACTTTACTAATTATAGTGAATATTCTTAAATTTGGGGCAAAGTTGAGTAAAAAAAAAAACAGTACTAGATATCTGATATTGACCAGTGAGATATGTATTTTACACATACTCATTACAGTTTGTTTGTAAAAACTTGTACCTCTTTTATTGTAAATAAAGCCTGTGAGTAAATAACTTATGAAACTCTGCTGATCTTCAGAACATTATTTACCACAGGGTAAGCAAATGAACTGAACTACTTGTAGGATATGGAGAAACTGCCATGTATAAACGAACACAATGTACAGCTTCATATAATCCTACCGCACTTTAGTTGCTTCTCCTACTACTTGACAGCTGTCACAGTTTTTGTTTCTGTGTAGGTAACCTTAGAAATATGCCAATTGGGGCTTGTTTGCCACTTCTGCTACAGGATTTGGTTGTCAAAAACGTAAGTTGCAAGCACGAAAACAAGCAAACAATACATAGAACAAGGACAAGCTTCGGTTAGTCTTCATAATTATTCAACTGAACTTTAGTTATTGCAAGAATAAGACTGAGTGTCTCAAAAGATGACAAATGAAGACTGTTGTGCCATGCATGTAAATTAGAGTAACTCTGTTATGGTTGAAAAATATCACTATCATCATAAACACATGGTGCTGAGATATTCACAATTTCAGAAATGAAAAAGCAATACTTTGGGGAATTATATTCATATTACCCAGAACAGATCTCAGCTGGCAAGAACATGAATGACTCCATAGAGGGAAACATGCCACACATGCTTATAGGTAACAGGAGGCTGGAAAGGAGGTTAATAAAACTCAACCCGTAATTTCTGAATTGCTTTTGAGCTAAAAATAACGTTTTAAAGTATTTTCTTTTGGGGGAGGCAGGAGCTAGGAAAGAGTACAGCCTGCTTTATTTAAGGACTGTGAGGAGAGCATGGAAAGTTTTCTTTGTGGTTTTGTTTTGGTTTGGTTTGGGGTTTTTTTTGATTGGTTGGTTTTTGTTTGTTTGTTTGTTTTGTTTTCTTAAATCCTAAGAGCTTCAGCACTACAGATCTGATCTTAAGACAAAAAAAGACTATCTAATGGTATTCTATATATATATAAAAAAAATCTATTTTAAATTAATGCATTTATAAGCAGACAGGGATTTTTTTCTCCCATAAGATGCACAAAAAATCCTGAAAATGCACTCATACTACTAACCACTCTAAAGAGTTAATAATAGTTCATTTCACTTAAAATCATTTATTGAAGACAATATTAAGCCTTATACTTAAACACTTCAGTATTTATTATATCCTTTGGGAGTGGTTACAGGGAGTTGAACTACATACTAGCTTACACCAAAATAACTAAATCTGTTTTCATTTCACACTTTGTGTTAATTCTCAGCAAATCTGCATCTGCACGTTTATTTTGGAATCGGATACTTATTCAAAACGTTGCCACTGGCGCTGAAGAGGTGGAAGGAGGTTCTGCCAACACCGAGTGGTCAGAAAGTGACGCAGGGCTGGCCAACAGGGTACCAGGGCTGGCTCCCACTTGATGTTTTTCTCTCGAGTGCCACCAAAAACAGGGGCTTCTCTAATTCGTATTAAATGGCAGCAGCCCCAAATGGCAGCATTTGGCAACGCTTGCTCAAATCATTCCCCACATTTGCTCATCAGGAGCTGCAAGGTGTCCCTTGCGTGTCCTGTGTCACCTCCTTGCCATCCGGTGATTTTGCCTGTCCTTGAGTCATGAGAGACCTTCCTTTGGGTCACTGCTGCTTTTTTGTGTATATGCACACCAAGAAAGAAGTGCAAAACGTAAACAACTTTTTAAAGGAATGCGAGTGTGGACCAATGTATCTTTCCTCAGTAAAACAACAACAACCACCACCACCACATGTGATTTTTCAGAGCTTTATGAACTCCAGTTCTGTATGACATTTGCTTCCCTAAAATCCAAACCTGTTTTAACATCCTGACAAGAGCTCAAGGCTGGTGGAACCACTACTGCTTCATGGCTTCAACAACGGTGCGTTTTCCTGCTCAGTTCTCCAGTACCCTCCTGCATATCTAAGCATAGAATGGTTTGGGTTGGAAGGGACCTCCAAAGATCATCTAGTCCAATGCCTCTGCAATGAGCAGGGACATCTTCAACTAGATCAGGTTCTGATATGGACCAAGTAAAACACTACAGCAAGAGGCTACTGGTCACCAGCTGAAGCATTTCAAAAGATCCATCTCCCCCTACAACAGAAATGGCAGCATTGCTTTGTGTGATAGATTGCAGATGTGGGCATCCTTAAAAAGAAACAACACAGAACATGCAAAAATGCTGCAATACATATTTACATTAGCAAACATTATCTTTTTATTTTTCATAATCATTCAACCCCCATTGTTACAGCATCCCAGTGTCTCAACATCTGCACTAAGTCCCTCACTAGAAACAGAATACCCACTCCAGTAAAGGTTGCTGGTATTCTGTTTCTAGGGAAAATAGAATACCAGCAAATCAATCAGCTGCACTTAGTACTGGTCATGTTAGTCAACTGAGCACAAACAGATTAGGTCTGATTTTATTTTCATTTGCACCAAGATAGAGAAAACCCAGCTGTAACTAAAGGGGGAGTGGTCCCACCAGTAGCCTACTGGACAAGTCTGTCTGGAGTGCCACTTCTTGGGGGGGATGAGCAAGGGGGCCTGCTGTGAGTTAGCACAGAACTGCCACTAACACATGTGGATGGCCCACACTTCTCCCACTACAGGTGGGCACAGCTAATAAAGAACTGAAAGCCACCACTGCCATGTAAACAAAACCAAAAACACGGTTGGCGTCATACCATTCAACAAGTTGACCAATGCGTGACGGACAAACAGAACCCAACACAAGGGAACACGACCACGTTAGTGCACATCCTGCAGAGTAATGTGAGCACGTTAGCAGCCTCATCATTCAAAGCTGCTTTTGAGGTAGGGAGTGCAAACAAGGCAGGCAAGATAAGCACAGGCTGTCTGCCTATCTGGATTGGAGATCTCACATTGCATGTGTTCAGGTATGTTTTCCTTTAACACAACAAATATTTTACTGTATTTCCTTGACACTTAAGTAGAGAAACTCTTCATTTTACCCATCCCCTCTGTGCAGCAGGCACAGGGCTCCCAAGTCAATGCCGATCTCAGCACTTCAACACAAGGGGTAACCCCCCCTCAAGCACCTCAGAAAGGTGACACCCTTGCAACCTCCATTTTCAACCAAAATCAAAGAAAACGCGTAACTTTTTCTGTGATCTTCACCTGTACTAGTACAGGTACTGAGAACCTTGAAATTTCATTTGAATTTTATATACATATTGAAAACTTCTACGTGTTCATCTTAGATATGCTATTCTAAAGATCTTTTTCAGTAAGTCTTTGTCCATTTTCAATTTTCTGGTTGCCAGCAGAAGCACTATGAAAAACTTAGGACTCCATGTAACCCGGAAAAAGTATTAATCATCCTGCTGCCAAAAAAAATATCCTTACTGGGGTACTAAGAAATAACACCCTATCATACAATCTGAAATGTATTATAGCAGATTTTCACATGCGGCTGTTGGAATTAGGCACACACCTTCCAGTTTGGTATTTTTCACTACCCAGCCTTAATCTAATTTATTTAAATATACTCAACTTTTATTCTGCCAGAAGCAGAAGGAACAATTTATAGCAAAGTGTCAAATTTTTAAATCAGTGGGAGTTAAACTCTAGGCCCTAAAAAATTTGAGACCCTATCTTTACCTTAAGAGTGACATAAAATATTTTTCCCATTAGCACTTTCTACATCTAACATTTCAAAAGCCACCGCGGACATTTACATCTACCATTCACAAACGTTTTACTGAGAATCCTTCAGAGATTCATATTACATAACTCAGCTGGGGTAAGTATTTGAGAGCAATTAATCACTGGGGATATCACATACGCTTCTTTTGTGAAATTCACTTAACTGAAGTCAAAAAGCATTTGACCCTTTCCACAGAAATCCTCAGACATACCTCATGAAGTAATGTGGGTAAGTCCATGTACATTATAATCCTTTACCGATTCATGTGGTAAAAACATCCTTGATTCGCTTGCAAGGGCTTGTTGGAACTAATCAACGTGGGGATTTTTTGAGGAAGGCTTTTGAGGACTGTTGAAGCAGGAGGAAAGATTTCAGCTCAGGCACTAACCAGCAGACCAGCGAGAAGGCTGCCAGCACCAGCGGTGTTTGAGGAAGCAAGCAGAGCATCTCCGGGCGTGCACAGAGCCCAGAAGGCAAACGGGTAATCCAAGACACCTTTGGACCCTTCCAATATTGATCATAAGAGAACTTTTAGGGTGCACCAAAATGAAATCTTATAATGAGAATAAAAATACTCGATCCATATAATACTGTGAGGCAAAGCAATATCTTGTATTTAAATGTCTATGGAATGTTATAGGGAATAATTTAATTATTTTCCTTTATCATTAAAGTCATCTTAATCATCACAATCAGCCCAAGTCTGCAAAATTCCAGGCACTCCTACTCCCTCCTCAGATCTGGTGGATAGGTTTAGCCACTGATGCCCTATTCATGAAATCCAAACTGATCAAAGTGAAGTTCAACAGAGGGCAAGCCAATGACAGCCAGATCAAGCTTGTGCAGCCTACAAACTGGAAGAGCAGCTTAATCCATTGGGATATCCTGTTTCACCAGGACTGAGATACAGGCTCTGATATCAGCTTACTTAAGTGTGCTGCTTGACCTTTCTGAATTTTCTTTGCCTTAACTGTAAAATGGGAATTCTGCCATCTTCAAAGCCATTTTAATATTTGAGTGAGAACGTCTTTTAGCTATAGCTATAGCCACATCTACACTGGGCCCACTTTGAAAACTCAGCACTCAAAACTGGGATGTTGCTCTTCCATTTAAGGATTTCATTTGTTTTTTTGGTGTGTGTGTGGTAGTGGCAGTATTTTCATAAAGAGGTTTGCCAATTCTTTGTGCATTAGTCCATTCTACTGCATCCACAAGTTCTGTAATATTATTTCCAGTTGCCAAAATAAAGATCTGTCTCTAATCTTCGGGCAAGCCTTAAATTATTATATCAGAGGAGATCCTGCAAGCTTACAGTACAAGAATTCTGGTCATTGTTAGAGGTCTCATAGGGATGGTGGAAACTACAAGCACTCTAAGCACTGGTAGTACTCATAGGATTTAATCCATAGCATTTTGACTGTTGTTGATTTTTTTATTCTTTTTTCTTTTCCCCCCTAAAACTACCTCCAGCAAAACAAGCAACACTTTTACCCCTCCCCTTCATCTGTTTATTTTTGTTTCACATACAAACAAAACCCCCACTAGCAACAACAAGACAACACACGAGAATCTACCCCGACTACAAGATGGCTGCAGAGGACACCACTTTGTTAGTTCAGCGGGACCAATGCCGGCCTCATGCTCGCTCACTTTCTTTTCAGTCCACCCCACCCCATTTGTGTCATCTGCTCTTGTTACCACTTTACCTTCTCAACCCACAGCAAAGCAGATTAATTAAACGCAAAGGAGACGTCAGCTGGATGTGCCAGCACAAGCAGCCACGTTCCCCACTTTCAGACCCCAGGGCACCCCAGAGCGGGGGCAGAGGCCCAGCTGGGAGCCACGGCGCCACTGGCCCAGCTGCCACTCCGCAGTCCTGCACTCACACCATATTCATTACCAAATATTCATAGAGCTTGATTAAAAACTCAAGGGAAATCCTTGGTTAGGAGGAGCTGTGATTTCAAATTTCAATATTGCAAAAATCCAGCTTCCAGAGCATTCCTGGATATACCACCGGCTGCTGCTTCCACTGCTGGTAATTCCCTCCCCTCCCAAAACACACCCCCTCTGTTTCTACAGCATTTCAGTAAAGAAGAATGAGGGGTAGTCTCAGCAGTTGCGTGGAACACAAACCTGTGATAGCCAGAGCTACTGAAATAAATGGGGGAAAAGCTAGAGACAAATAGGGTTCAAAAATGTTTTTTACTAAAAAAGCAATTTAAAAAAATGTACCACAATCCACACACAAAGCAAGCTGTTTACAGAGAGAAGAGGAATACAGTAGCATTTCCTATGCAATAGGTATGCAAAATATTGTTCTAAACCAGCTACCTAATTAGAAAACATTTGGGGATATCATCCCCCCAAAATAAAAAAAATTAAAAAAAAAAACCACCACCACCAACAACAAACAAAACAACCCACAACTTACCTACACACTTCTCACTTTTGTTCTCTCTCCTATATCTTCACTATTATAAACACACTCCCAAAGTGCCAGCCTCAGCATTTTTTACTCCCGAGCAAGCGGGCTCTTCCCTACAAAGACAGCGCTTAAGTCAGAGGGACTGAGCTCCAAGGATGTGAGCATGGGGGAGGGAAACTTCAATATTATAATAAGACCCATCTATCAACCACTGCTATAAAGCTCTTTTGTTCAGAGTTCATACTTAGTAACTGAAGGTCAAAATTTATGTTGGAAAATGCAAACCATAAGTCAACCCAGACTTTCACCCCTCTGTTCTTAACCTTAGAAGCAAACGAGAAACAGGCAAAAAGATTTTAGCCACACAACAAACTTATACAAAAATGTACATCAAGGAATATTATCAGCTTTAAAATGACTGTGGATTAGGTTCTTGACCTACACTACTAACGATACAGATTAGAAAAACAAAATCAGAATATAGGCATTTAGGATACAGTGCCTTTAATACTTTGGTTTTCTTAGAGTTGGGACAAAGTCAATCAGTTGTTTTCATCTGGTGTTTTTTTGTTTGTTTGTTTTGGCTGGTTTGGTTTTCATTTTTGTTTTGTTTTCTAATTGAAGGGTGAGAGACACATGTAAGGTTTGGTTGAAAACACCACAGGGAAAACTAACTGATTAAAAAAAAATACCCACACAACACTTTTCCTCCCTGGTAAAAAACAAAGGAAGACATCTCTATTAGCCTTTGGCTTTAAGAAGTCCCGAGTCAGATGTGGGCAGCCTTAACAAAGAAGAAAAACAGTAGGTATTACAAATAAAAAGCAGGGGTTTCATTGCAGCAGAGAAAACAGGATGTATTCCATAGTCTATAATTATTCTCCTTAGAAACACAGTAGAAAAAAAAATAAATCATTCATTATGCTCAAATACTTAAGGCCAGACTTTTCAGTGAACCCCATTTTCGTAAGGTTCCACAGTAGAAAGCAACAGAGGTGCCACATACCTGAGATTACAAGTTTATCCAATGCATATTTCCCAGAGGTGCTGTAACAAAAGATCAATATACACTACAAGAGAACTCTGACACAAAACTGTGATCTAGTATTTAAATCCCTTAATTTTAAGATGATCAAGTAGTCCTTAGAATTGTCATCTCAAAAGTTTTTCAGGTTTTATTCCAAGAGTTTACATATAACATCTTTCATATGGGAAAAGTCCTGCCAGGAGCTTTAAATATAACTGTATCGAATGCCAGTTTGGCTTCTTCCATGAGGACTGGGACACTTTAACAAGAGTTTATGAACTTTCATTGGAAAAAAATGAATATATAATACTAGTTTGCCATCCATGTGTGTAGGTAATAGGTTATGTAAAATAGCAGATAATCCTGCAGTCTAACAGAAACATTTTTAAATAAGAAATTTTTCTCCAATAGCTTTTATTTAGCCCTTAAATCACAACTTTCATTTAAAGCACCATCAGATGTATTAAGTCCTGCCAATTAACTCAGCGTAAAACGGTGCTTACTGAGGGGAAGAGTAAGAAACTGTGTTAATTAGCAGCAATTCAGGATACTGAGGGGACATTTTTATTTGATCAACTGCTGCTGTGGCTGATGAAAAAGGTATTTCCCATAATTCTCATTGGAGTTCACTTGCTTGTCCCATGCAAGATGAAGAAGAGAACTATAAGGTATATTTTCTAACTTGCTTAATAACACTCCAATTGCCAAAAAGAAAGTATTAATGTAACCTAGCTCCTAGACAGTTTCTAAAAAAACTAGCCAAGAATCTTTGTCCGAATTTCAAAAAGAAGCCGCTGCTGAAATTCTTAAGCAGGCGGAAGGGTTGTTCAGGGCTCCTGCAAACACTGAATGCTTTTCACTCAGTAAGGGATATGCTGACAACAGTATCTGCAAGGTGAGGCACTGGAAACAGTTTCCACCAGAGATAATTTCCACTTCTGGTATCCAGTTTACGACCTTGCCTTTCAACAGAAACAGTAGATATTTTTTGCTGAGACTATTAAAGTTCTTCCAAAGAAGCACTGCAAGGTGAGAAGTCTTCAAATAAATAATTATGTACTTTTTGGCTACTAGCTTTGTTACTTAAGACCTTCCCTTACCCATCCTTTTTCAGATAGATGTACTAAGCTGTTTACCTAAGGCCGCAGAGTACGCCAGCTTTCCTCATCAGGTTATCCATCTTGGATACAAATTAGCACCCCTCTTTGACAACCTTCCACTAAGAAGAATATTAGGGTTCCTACTTATAATGCTTTGACAAGAGGCAATGAGCACAAACTGAAACACAAGAAACTGCATTTAAACACAAAAGAAAACTCTTTTTTTACTGCGAGGACGGTCAAACACTGGCACAGGTTGCCCAAGCAGGTTGTGGATGCTCCATCCTTGGAGATATCCAAAACACAAGTGGACACAGCCCTCAGCACCCTGCTTAAACTGAGCCTACTCCGAGTTGGGGGTTGGATTAGGTGATCTCTGGAGGTACTGTCCCATTTCTGGGATTCCATGATTTCACTGACCACAGGAAGAGTGTTTACACTTTAAGCTGCAAAGCTCTCAATACATGATCCTTCCTTCCAGCCTTGAGAACGTTCACTTGAAGGTTTCATTCCATTCAAAGTCGCATAGTCATAGCTTCAACAACGGCCACTAAGGCAGAGGAGAATAACAAGAGGGTACTACAGCAAACAGCATGGAGTTCAAGTATCTTTTGTAACACCCTGGAAGCAGCGACTGCTACAGTGTTAATGGAGATCATGCAGGAATTTCAGTCTGGTCACTTCAGGGTGTGGCTACAGCATTCATATCAAAACCTGCCCTTGGATCTGCCTTTTGTCAGTCAGCCATTTTTCCAATATTCATTTCTGTTAAATGCTCACATATTCCAGGATTCAAACTTTTACCAGAAATAAACCCATGATTTCACTTATTTTCAGGATTAAGTTTATTCATAGTTTATTTTAAGTCACTAATAATAAATTAGAAATACCATATGTGTATAGACATAAATAGTGATAAAAACCAGTGGAGCACAAACATGCCAAGCTGACAGGAGCTCAGATGATGACAGGCTTTTGTCTATTGTGACCTAATTTGTTTTTCCATCAGTTGTACTACACAATGCATTTAAATCATTTAAATATTTGATGTGTCAAGCTACAGCACATTATCTCTACATAAAGTGCTAAGTTACCTACTCTCCACCCTGCTGTTTACAAGCTATACCTAATTCCAGACCGCAGCAAGTTTCACAACTTGTCAGCAAGGTTACTAACAGTAACAAAATAGTTTCTAAGGAAAAAAGCTACTATATTTTGTGTGTTGGGAAAATGGGTGGGAGAGGAAAACACGCTCTGTTAAAGCAACAGGGTCAAAACAACATGCCTGGAAGAGCGCTCCCTCCCATGTTACCACGCTCTGCAGAGGGCACATCACAAATTACAGAATTGAAGCCAAACTCAGAAACAAGTGGGAGCAGGCAAGATAACAAGTAGTGCAGATGGTTTTGGTCTTCGTTACCATTAAGTAGACACAATGTCTCTGTAACAGATATGGAATAAACAGAGGCTTTTGTAACATGACAAACAAAAACCACCAAGAACTCTAAAGTTTTTGTGGTATTCTTTGCCTCAGGCAAACACTCTGTGGATTTCTAATTACCTGCTCTTCCTCTAGACCTCAAGAAGGCCCATAACTATTGTGAAACTTTGGGTTCTTCAACACAGATCTTTTCAAACCACACTTAACTAAATTGCCATCTTCTAGCTTGACTTGTATGTGTTAAGACTAGACTCTCTTGGGGCAGAGTCTCGTGCTCACAGTTAAATCTGCATTGTGGCTGTGCTAAATGAGCACTTTGGAATGTTTTAAGGACATTTGTGATCGCAAGTAGGCCGACCCTGAAGTCTCACCTTCTTCCACCATAAGCAAGTGCAGCCTCCCTCCTCTCTGTGCATGGGACTTGTTGCTGAAGGACAGCCCTGTCCTACTGCAAACCACCAAGACAAGGCAGAGCGAGAGAACTGGCTCACACTCACCTCATTTTCTCTAGCTTTCCTATCTTTCCTGAACATAAAGATCACAATTATAGATTGTAATTCTGTATACTTTATAATATAGTTATTATATTATTATAGCTGCGTCTGTAATTCCAAAGTAAACTATAATAATCTAATTACATTTAAACCACCCTTGTTCAGACCACGCTTGCCTCCCCAGGATGAGGTACGCCCTACACGATGCTACCCAGGATTTCGGCAAGCACGGAGGCAGATCCACTTCAGCACACGTTGCGCAACGTGCGCAAGCCCAGCTGCAGCCGGACGGGGTCAGGGCCCCCCCAGCCTCCGCAGCACAGCTCCCCGCAGGGCGGGGGCTGTCCAAGCCTGCCCAACAGGACCACACACCCTCCCCACGGCGAGGGCAGCAGCCAGGGATATAGGGAAGGGTGTCGGCCCCAGGGGGATCGGTTGCTATACCAGTTTCCCATGTCTGAGCTTCCAACAAGCTCCCAGCACAACTGGTACAAAATCCTGCTATTCCTCCATTATCGCCCTTCTACTTCCTACCCATTCCCTATGGCATGCATTCAGCACTGCAAATTGACTTTTTGTGATAAGTATGGTTGTGCCTTATAATACTCTTGATATTCTGTCACATACACATGCTAATAATAATAATAATAATAAAAAAATTAGCAGGAGGAACTGCACAGTAACCACGTACCTGTATTTTAACAGAACAAGGAAATATGTTAATAAACAAGTTTTAGAAAACTGCATCTAAACTAACACACCAAGGCATATTATGAACATTATATTACTTTCATTCTCTTTCTCCCTCATACCACATGTAGAACAAACTTATTCTTTCCCCTATTTAAAATGTCAAAGTTCACAAATAGGGTCCAACAGTACAAATCAAAACAGTATAAGCTACATACTAAATTGAATTATTGTTCATATATACATTCACATATATCTCAGTCTTACAGAGTAGTTATTTCCAGAATTTCTTGTATCATTCAATGTTTGAGAACAAGGATTTTATTTGCATCATGTCCAGAATAAGTGGGATGAGATGTAGATCCTGCTGTGTAATCAAGCTTTGCTTGTGCTTTCTTCTAAATTGAATACCAAGCACCCCAGCTAACAAGAAAGGGAATGTTTTAGATAAGTTTTGTAAGAGCCTGTTCCCATTCCCCAGTAGTTGTTTTTTTTTTCTAATTCAAAATGTTTTAAGTGACAATGTGACTAAGGACAATGTGACTAAAATTTTGAGGTTTTCTTTATAATGTTTAAAGATACTGAATTAGCCAAACATCACTTGGTTTTTTGAGCCACCCAAGCAGAACCAGTTACTTAGCATTAACCAGATATTGAACAGGAAGGGAAAGCCAACACCACTCACTTGGGAGCTCTTCCCTCCCATACAACAGGAACAAAAGGTGCCACTAGAGATAACCCACAAAGTGCTCCTCCCGGGTCCTGCTGAGCTTCCCGTAAGCAAACTCCATCTGTTGCCAAAACTTGCCAAAACCGAAGACAGCCTGCCAGAAGAAAGACTAAACTTGCTTTCTCACTCAAACTTGTGCTGTTGAGAAAGCTTAACACGCCAACAACCAGACACAGAAGAATATATGTAAGGCAGTGAGCGGCAATACTTAAAAGCTGATGAGAGCTCTTCTGTAGCCAACATTTTGGTACTAAGAAGGAAAAAAAAAAAAATGGGAGGAACAAGGAGAAAGAAGAGCATTCAAGTACAAGATGTTACCACTTGGAGTATTCTGGAGAAGTCTCTTGTTTTCATTTTCTGCTTGGCCATTCAATCAGAAAAAATAAAATAAAAACCCACCATCACTATTACTCAATATGCTTGAAATCTCTACTTGATCATCCTACAATTTACATTAGTATTTATTGCTAGTAGAAAAATTGAGTAGCTCAGTTCTTCAGACAGCAACCATAGTTCCAGTTTACTTCAGGAGGCATCTGCTACAGTCCTAATCTCTGAAAAGTAGGAGCGAAGTTAATTAAAAAATTACAAGCTTAGATTAATCAAAATTTGCTTAGAATACAGTCTGATTACAGTAAAAGCAATATCAAATCCAGTAGCTTAACAGATCTCTGGGTTATCAGAATGTTAAATTTCATATTAAAACAGAGCTGCTGCTCACATCTGGATTAAGGAAATTAAACCTATTGAAACATTAAAGTATCCTTTAAGTTCAAAAGTTATAGGATATTCACAGATATTCATTAGAGTTTGAGGTTTTCTTATTTCAAGTAATACCTGGATACTCTCACTTCCACTGCTGTTATGGTGTACATGGTTTTGCTCTTGTTTTACACTCCTATAGCAGAGCAATAGACATCTCTGTGTTTGGAAGGGAAGCATTAAAAATGGACAAAGGGATCTACTTGAGCAGGATTAAGACTATTACTATGGTGCTGTCCATTGTGCCACAACCCCAGCCAGGAAGCTCTTACACTGGGGCTAACAGCAAGGGATATGACACGGAGGAGCGACAAGGGGAAAAGCCAGAAAGCTCATGAGAAAGCAAAAAGCTCCATCAAACGTCACCTTTTCCTATCTCTGCTTCCCATCCCCTCACATCCTTCCTCCCAAATCCTACCAACTGTCAGGCATGCAGAGAGCCTTGCATTTGAGGAAGGGGAGATGCCCAAGGCCAGTTTTATCAGGCATGGCATGGATGGGGAGGTGCAGAGTGGACATTGAAACTTCCACCCCTCAGAAGAGGCAGGGTGGGGAGCCCAAACTATGAAGGAAAAAGAGAAAGAGGAAAGTAAGGGGAAAAAAGACTAATCAGGCCTTCACTTAAAAAGTGTGTAGACCAGTGGCTCTGATTGGGAAAATACCAAGAGAAGTTATGGCAAAGCAGCTACTCAGCACTGTCTCTCTCTGCAGGCACAGCTCCTCTGCCCCCAAACTGCACTGAGATGGAAGCTCAACCACATTCAGTAGGACCTTAAACGTTCATGTTCTAACTACTCATCATTCTCAAAGGGCAATGAAATCTCATATGTACAATTAAAAGACAGGAGGCCAACAAATAAATAAATAGAAATGACCTAGCATAAAACACCATAATTCACAAATGACAAAGAAAAAAAAAACAAACCATGAGGGCCTGAAGCCAGAAGAAGCCCTGCCCAACTAAAACATGGTATGACATAAATACAAACAGCTTGCGAAGTCCACCCACATTAATCCGTGCTTAACCCACGGGCAGAAAGATCTTTTTCCTAGTCTCTTAAGTGGCATGTCATGCAGGCTCTCTGGAGTCTGCCATCCGACCAGCAGGTTTCCTATCAAACCTACAGCCGAGAACAACATTTAATTACCATGTTTAATTGATCTTGTTAACTGTTAGGGTGGACAGCTTTGATCTCGCCTGCTGATAGTTAGTTTATGACTACAAAAGAAACCAGGACTTTGCATAATTGCCAAGCCTTCAATGTGTGTTTTTTAATTCCTTCTATTTCTCAATCTCCCTTTCTGTTTGTGGTGCATTAATGCTCCTGATAACGTGAACCAAAGCACATGCCCTCATTTATTGTATCATTTATTTAAATATTCAGGGGGGGGAAAGAAAGACAAGGCAAGGGAAATTGGCCTTCCTTCACCCAGAAATACAAAAAAAGGCCAGAAATTACCATAGTGAATATGGCCTTGACAACGTTAAGCATCCCATGGCTGATGGCACCAGTTCAGAGGAGGGTGCGGGAATCATCAAGCACACATGGGATAACCTGCTCCTCATCCCCCTTGAAAGCCTCATCTCACTCTCCACAAGTTAGAGGCTGATTTAAATTCCAGCACGGAGGTTTTGAGGAATTTCAGTGGCTTTCCACTGTGTTGTTTTATGTTTGCTAATAGGTTCACCCAAAAAATGCCTCTTCTGCAGGAACTTCATATTAACATCTTCGGAGAGAATCCCACAAGACCAAGATTACTAGTTTACACTCAACCAAGCAGAGACTGTGCCAGTACTAATAGGAAGAGAAACTTCTGAGGACGTTTTATGTTACCCTAAAATATCTAGGAACCTTCAAAATAGATCCTAATTAAAAACAACTAACTACAAGTATGTTTAATTCATTAACGCTGTTTTCCTGATGATCAAGCCAATCATAAGATCTACGGAAATAAACGTTCATAGGTGTTGTATAATAGGTTCTGAGCAATACACAAAGAAGCTCTAAATTTCAGCCAAAGAGTGTCAACGGTTTTCAAAACAGCAAGCCAAACCTTCATCAAACTGAATTCAGCTGGAGCTTTGCCACTCAGCAGGACAGCGACTTGGCCCACGGTCCCTATGGGAAATCTTTTTCTAACTCAGACTTTCTTCCTGCTTATTTCAAATGAAATCTCCTTTGGATCAGGTTGAATTTCCACAGATAATTAGTCTTGCACTAGCTAAAGAAAACAAGAGTTATATTGCTTCTTAGCAGCAATCTGAATGATTACAACAGGGTAAAAGAGAAAATACCTTTTTTTTTCCTTCCTAGGCGAACTGAGCCGTTAACTATTTAACATGGTTTGAACTTTGCTGCTGAATCTTCATATTACAGAGCAAAAGAGAGAAGAAAAGTACCATTGCGTGTGGTCACCTAAAGCATCTGTAGGGTACTGTAGCCAAACTGTAGCTCTCAAATACTGTTAGAACAGATTTTTTCCCCTGAAAGTCAGTCCTTTCTCACCAAAGCTTCCTCAACAACACACAATTGTTTTGGTGGTTGGCTTTGGGGTTTGTGTTTTAGGTTGTTTTGTTTTGTTGTTTGTGTTTTGGTGGTTTTCTTTTGGGGGGGGGGGTGCGGGGAGGGGGGAGGTAAGGTAGTGTTTCCATTGGATTGCATTTTTATTTCAAAACCATTTTCTAATGAAGATTTCTTCTTGCCACTACAAGATGACATCTCTTCTACACTCTTTCCTTCCACCAGAAGCTACAGAAAGCCCAGAAAGTCAGCCAGCCCATTCATCTCCTGCCTGCTGCTGATACTGTCTCAAATAATGCTCATTTTTGGTGGCTCGGGATGGAGGAGGGGTTTCCCTAGGAATAAGCTGAATAAAGCTTCCTGTTCGGCTGAAGCAGGAAACGTGCTCCTGTATTGCCTTACACACAAAGAGTGGAAAATACTTACTAAACAAAATAGCAGGAGATGGAGTGTAAACTGGGTTGTCCTTACATCATCCAGACAAATAGAAAGCCATATTCCCCACCCCCATAGCTCTCTTTCATTAAAATGCTTAAACTTGAAAAAAATACATACATATGTATACACATTCTGCATGAACATCAAATGATTATGCTGTGCCTTTAAAACCAAACACTGAAGGATTTTAAACAACAACACTAATTAGGAGGTAGCATTTCCTCCCTCCCACAGGATCAGTTTCTTCTTGTTAGAACAGGAGGCACAACTGGCCAAACCCCATCCTGCTGCTGGAGAAACTGAACCAGAAGTTGTCATTAGGTTAACCTCCCAGCATTTCTCTCAAAATATCTCTTCAGAAAGACTAAAAATAAATAGCACAGAAGACGGAAGGGACAGCCTTCCAGTCTGTCAAGCCATTAGGATTCACAGAAAAGAACAGCAATATTAAATTTTGCATAAGTATCTGCAGATGGTTGAAGACAAATATTAATGGAAAAAATGTCCTTCTTCTTGCCCTATGAAAACAATGACTGTTCAAGGCCTCACAGCACTTTCCAAGAGCTGGCCTTGTAATTCATGAAAGATTTCTCTGCTGCCATCATATGCCTTTTGATGAGCTCTGATCACTTCAAAGAGGCACTTGTCCTCACCCACCCTTACGTTTAAGAACTGAAAGTGATGGAAAGTATTAATACATCACCTAATGCTAGGTCACAGCTACAGATGCACGCTGCTAGAAGATGAAAAGCTGTTAGGCAAGTTCGATGGTGTAATCCATATTACAGCAGCTGGATGCTGGTAACATACAACAAAACACCACGCAAAACAGCAACGCACATAAGCTTAATGAAATCCTGATGAAAGACTGTTAAAAACAAAGAGTACCAAATCTAATTAATTCTCTAGACCTGGCTAAAGCAGTTAAACTAAGGTCATGAGTACTGCGTATTGCACTTCAATTTAATAAACCAACCTTGAGCCACTAATGCCTCCCACCACCATGAGTTATAAACCAGTCATCAGCCCCTGGGGACATGTCTCATATTTTCATGTCCCTTCTAATGGCACAACACCCTGCTCATCATGCAAAGCTCTGCCACTGTAAATGGAAAGTTTAAGACAGACAAACCAAACCGGACAGAGCTGAACATTCCAATGAAGCCCATTGTTCATGGTAAGCCCTGGAAAAAGCATCGCCACTAAGACTGCACACAACTGAAAGCTACCTTCAGTATACTGAAGTATATGAAACTAAACTCTGAGTGTGTGTGGCACACCAGTGCAAACCCCTTGGAAAGCCGGCCTCCTAGCTAAAGGACGTGGCACAGGTCCAGCCGCTCTTGACAGATGAGGAAGTTTCCCACTTGTAAGGGTTGCAAGGACGGAGCACCTACTGCAATGCAGCACATGGTTGACCAGTTTGCCACATTAGAAACTTCTTTCACTTCTGGTGCAATGAAAGGATTTACTTGAACAAATACATTCATTATGGGATACCAAACATCATACAACAGAAGAGAAACAGCTGAGATC
This sequence comes from Columba livia, assembly GCF_036013475.1. Lineage (NCBI taxonomy): Eukaryota > Metazoa > Chordata > Aves > Columbiformes > Columbidae > Columba > Columba livia. The sequence continues at coordinate 61,652,355 of NC_088604.1, forward strand.
ATTCAAGCAACATTTATCTACTCACACTCCAATACACACACCTAGGAGCACATAGATCCTACACACCCACAGAGGACACACCATACAGCCAGACAAGCAAGCACAGTCCACAGCTGTAGAGAACAACTAACTGAAGACAAAGAGCTTTGTTCTGCCTGCTTTCCCTCCCTTGCACACTCACTCCTGCTCATGGAGGAACAAACACTAATGGACCCCAGTTATCTCAAGGATATTACACTGAAACAAAATTATTATAGCACACAAAAGAAAAAACCCTCACAATTTCAAAGTACGAACTTTCCCAAGTACCAGGGACATGGTGTAGCTTATACCAGCTGCCAGTCTGCAGCTACTTGCCAAGAAACAGTTCTGACCCAGATCTGAAGTTTGCTAGTCCTCTTTGGTCCTTCCCATAGAAGATCATGGTGGGATCAGTAAAGTCCTCCTGGGATCTTGTACTCCAAGAGGAAACTATTGTCTGGGCCCCACAAAGAGAACAGGAACCATTTATTCAAGTAGAAATTACCAATGATTTGAAAAGTAGGCATACAATGTCGTATCCCCTCATCCTGAAAGCCAGAGCAAAATACTTGTGTCATCTGACACAACATCATGCTACATCTGCCTGCGTACCACAAGAGATACAGTAATTTACAATATTTTTCCCCACAAGTAGAAATTTATGAGCAATAAGAATCTAGTAAATGGGAACACAATCAAATTTTTTACAGTCCATGTTGTTCTTAAAGTCTCACACCAGCAATCAGCTTTTTCCATGAAGCTTCTGAATCTTCAAAAACGGGAAGGAAAAATCCCCCTTGTCATTGTCCTTCAACAAAGCCAGCATTATTAAGCCATTCTCTTTCTTTTGCAGATATTTCCCTTTGATGCCAGCAACAGGGTTCAACTTGCAAGCAAGCCTTGACGACTTGCATTATAGAGATGGTGGTGATGCTAACTACAACTGATCATCCCAGCCGATCTCCGTGAGCAGATCACAATATGTAGAAAGCATATAAGAAATGACCTGTCTTTATATGTAACTTCACAATAATATACTTAGCCTACACACCAATTCCTTGCGATTGATAAGCAAATAAAATAATCTTAACAAGAAGGCTGTATTTCACGCAATTAAAAATACATATTAGAAGGAAAACATCATTAATTCTCCCTGACATTAATAAATGAGATACTTAAAAAGTAAATATTAGCAGCAGCAATGCAGCTGTTAAGTAGGAAGATTAAATTTGACAGTAGAGACGCCACTTACTGAAGAATTTAAAACCAAATGGAGAAAGCCAAACATAAGAACTGCGTCCAGTTTTGGGAATTGCAATGACAAGAGCAAAGATCATCAAATTAAAAGCAATAACAGGCTTCGCTCAAAGGACTTAATTGTAATAAAAAAATAAGTAGCAAATACATAACTTGTGCAAAACAATGACCAAGAAAAAAATGTAATAACTAAATGTCTGACACATGTAAAATTTCAGGGCTTGCATAGTGCAGCAATAGCCTCATTTTACTCTTCCCTTTAGATGTGTTGCATCAGCGTATGGTAATAAGTAGCTCCCTATTTAAAATAAAGATAAATGCTGCTTCCTACCAGGGCATCAATGTAATATACCACCATACTGCAGGTACTCCCAGTAGTAAAACATTCTAACTCCAAGTCTGACTACACCACGCCATGCCATGCCAAGCCAAACTAACATAATTATATCGGCAGAAAAGGATATACCTGTTTTGGTAAGGAATAAAAGCTCCTTAAGTTTGTCAAGCAGTTACAAAGCATCAAAAAGTCAAACTGATTATCACAAAGCTTTAGCCTAACACAAACCACAGAAATAGCCTTTTCATAAGGGTGACAATGGTTTCCTCCTTTGGAGGAACTGTTTACTGAAGTATACCATAGGGAATAATTCTGCAATGAAACAGGCAAGTTTCCCACAGTGTGTGCATATTCTTTGAAACTTACCTGTGAAAGGCCTTCCTTACCAATTTTGTTCCTATGTACGCCCTATGCAAAGCAAGCTTTCTACTCCCATTTAGAAGAAAACTATCAGTGGTCTCCCAGCAGCAGTCCTATTTAGGCTAGGCTTATACCTTACACAGCTGCCACAGAAGTTGCAACACAGTTCTTTGGATTCCTGAATGTTTCCAACACATTGAGAAAGCTAAGCTGATGTTGCAAGCCAGCTACTAGACTCTGCGGGGAGCTAGGACACACACAAATGAAATTCCATGTAGCAGATACAATTTTTATGGGATCCTTTCTCTAAAGTTGGACCAAGCTCAGAAAAACTTTTCCTATAGCTCTCTGCAGCTGTACAGTTAGTCGCTTCTGAGGGCCACTTTACAGTGGCTCAGAAAGAGACTTAACAAGAACCTCCCCACACTGCCACTACTTAGGAATCCAAGGCCAAATCTTGATCTTGCTGCTTATGCTCTCTATGAAGTTGTAAACACAAACTTAGGGTCAGTTCTGCACATAGAACAAAAGCTCAGGAGAAGCGAAGGACACAAAACCAGCCCCCCAAAGTATGTCCAGGTTTCTATTTATTGAGGTCTTCCCATGCACATATAAAAGAATTAATCAGGCATGTGGGCTGAACTGTCAGAAGCCCGGCTGATCCGAAGTCTAGCTCAAACCCGGCATAAACATACAAACAAACCCACCCAGCGCTCCCCCAGGACTATCACGCTACCTCCCAGCTAAAATCCCCCCGCGCTGGAAGCGCTGACAGCCAGCCAGCCCCCTCGGACCCCGCGTCACCCCGCTGCCCTCCCTGCCAACTCCCCCTCCCCACTCAAGTAGATTTCTGCCAGACAGAGGCACCGGTGAAACACCAGCAACCACTGGCCCCACACGGCGACACCCGTCTGCCCGGGCGGCAGCCAGTGCCGGAGCCGCCGGATAGAAGCCCGGGGCTGGGGTCAGCAGGATGGGAACAAGCAGCGCCGCGCTGCAGCCGGCAGGCACCGGCGGGGCCCCGGGAGAAGCAGCGGCGGGACGCCGGTGGCGGCCGTCGCCACCTGAACACGGGAAGGGCGAGAGGGAGATGCTTCAGCTTCCCTCTTCTTTTTCTTTTTTTTTTTTTTTTAAACAAATAAATAAAGCAAAGCCGGCCGCGCAAGCCGCCCCGCCACCGAGCGGGCGCCCCCCGACAGCCCCTCTCGCCACCGTCCCGGGCTCGCAGCGGCGGGGAAAGGAAAGGTCGCACTCACGGATCTTGACTTTGCGGTGGTCGAGGCGGGCGAGGAGCGTCTCCAGGGCGCCGAGGCGGCGCTGGAGCCGGGCGTTGCGGTGGCAGAGGGAGTCCGCTTCGCTGAGGATCCCGCCGAAGATGTCGCCGGCGCAGCGGGAGAGGTCGGAGAGCTGCATCAGCAGCGACACCAGAGCATACGAGCTGACCTGCTCCAGCGCCCCGAAGAGCGGCACCGCGCCGCGGCGGCGGCCGCCGCCCCCCTCCGCCGACCCGGCGTGGTCCCCCGGCGCCGGGCCGCCCCGCTCCACGCCATCCCCGCCGGCCTCCTCCAACCTGCACAGCTTCAGGGGCTCCAGGGTTCGCAGGGGGAACGGCATCGCGGCCGGGGGAAGGAGGGCAGCGCAGGGCACGGTGACGGGGAGGGAGAAGCTAGGCGTCCCCGGCGCAAAAAGTCTTCATCTGCGCAGCGGCCGCGGTGACAAAAGTTCAGAAAGAGGAGAGAGAGAGGGAGGGAGAACAACAACAACAAATGAATCGGAGCGGGAGGACGGGCGAGCTACGCGCTCCAGGGCCGGGGGGGAACCGCGGCCGCCGCCTCGGCGGAGGGGGAGCCCCGCACGGCGCCCATGTGCGGGAGCGGCCCCCGGAGGCGGGAGCGGCCCCGGGAGGAGCGGGGGGAGAGCGGAGCCGGGCGGCCGCCGCCGCAGCACCGCCGCACGGCGGGCGCGGGGAGAGCCGGCGCGGTGCTGCCCTGCGGCCGGGAGACAGGAAAGAGCGCGGCTTTTTTCTCCCCCAAGTGGAGACGGGATCCGAGGGGAACGTGGGAGGGGGGGCTGAAGCGCCCTGGATGCGGCCACAAAGGAGGAAAAGCTGGCAGAAAGAGAGGGGGAGGAGGAGGAGGGGAGAGAAAAGCCCGGAGCAGCCCCACCTGGGGAACCCCGCGCCGTTGCAGGCACTTTTCTGAACGCACCAAACTCCCAACCCGGAAAGCGAGAGCTTGAAAGAGAGGAGGAGAGAGGGGAGCGAAGAAAAAAAAAAAAAAGTCTCCGCGAACCTGGGAAAAGAAAAGGAGGCCGCCGCCTACCTGTAGCTCCCCGAACTGGAGCCTCTGCCAGAGCCTCACCCTTCCCAGCCAGCTAATAGCCGAAGTAGCCGCTGCCGGCTCGGCCCAGCCCCACGGCGGTCTGCGCCCGGGCCAGCGGTCATCCCCGGGGCGCACCAGCCTCCTCCTGCCCTGCCCGGCGAAAGGGGCCAAAGAAGAGATGGGGAGGTCGCCGCTGGCCTCTTGCCTCAGCCTCTTCCCCTACTTTGCCGCAGGCCGGGCTGGGGATGCTGCTCAAAGGCAGGGGAAAATGAACAGCCTGCCTGGGAAACACGAGTTGAAGAATGAGCAGAGCTGTAACGGTTGGTTGTGGTTAATTTCTAGTAAGGTTGACACCAAGGTAGGAAAAGCAAAGTCTGAACTAGATGGCATGACATCAAGTGTTGCAGCACCAAACATTGCCCTAGCATGTAATTCTGGTACAGATGGAAGGCAGGTTGAAGCTTCAGAAGCCCCCACACTTTGCCCCTGTAAGACACAATCAGCTCTTCGTCGCGATGACTGCTCTAATGGGCTATTCCCCACAGAACCAATTTAGTGTGGTAGCAAGTGTCAACAGCTGCTATTTAATTTTAATTGGACAATGGCCTACTGGCTCTGGGCTCCTGCTATATGATAAAGACGGGAACCCAATCCCACTCTTCTTATGGAAAAGGGCCCTGGGGAAAAGTGGTTGTATGGTCCTTTCCTGCCCCGGCCTCCACTGCAGCTGATTAATCTACATGATGGAAGAAAGAGAACCAGCTGGAGAAGGAAGGATCCAGGAACAGGCACACAGTGCCCTTCCATTAGCATCCTGAGACCACATTGTTTATAACAAAATATTCTGCATCATAGTAATTATCATAGGTACTTTACTTAAAGGAAATCTGAAGAAAACAATTCTACCAGTAGTGTTTCATAAGCTCCTTGGTGCATGGAGGAGTTTGGGGGCAAGGGTGCAGGATACAAACCAAAAGTTAAGTGGCATGCAGAGTTAAGATCTACAGGAAACACATTTAGGGATGATACTCATATTCAACAATTGCAAGTCAATTATTTTCATACATTAAGTTAAAAAAGCCTTTAATCTTCAAGTTTTCATTGGAGGAAAAAAAAAAAAAAGCAACACTATATAGTGTTAATGAAATAAAGAACAAACCCACCTTTCTTCAGACCCAAGTCCAAACAGGTTACCAAAAGATGACTGTACACCTTGGAACGCTTCCACTGATTTTCTGTTACCAACAGTACCACTGAGTTTATTTGTGTAATATTTGTAGAAACTGATGAGAAGAACACACTGTAAACAGGCTGACCGGTGTTTAAACAGGCTTTTAAATGCACAAGGAATGCCAAGCAATAGTCTTGTGACAGGGATGCTGTCAGGATTGATTAACAGAGGATGGAAAGCAGTCATCATCTAATAGTGAATTCTTCTGGTTTTATTTTGGGACATAATGTCTTAATTAGTTCTTAGACATGTTTGTTTGGGATAGTTGTTTGATAAAAACTATGGCCTGTTCACTGGCATGTTTGAATTGAGAGGAGTGTATGTTTTAAGTATAGAAGTATCATGGGGAAACCAAGTATGAGGTGGACTTTTAAATATGAAACACAGTAGGAAGAAAAGAAGCTAAGAGCTCAGTTCAGGTGTCAGCTGAAAAGAATCCACAGCTACATATCTGCTGGGACTTACCATAGACTTTGATTGGGAATTACTAATTTTTAAGCTTAAGTAATAGGTAGTTTAAAAATGATAAATGTACCACTCTAATAGGCTTTCTTGCAGGAGAAAATTCAGATCAAATTCTGATATTGTAAATAGTTTTGCATGTTCTTATCTGTAAGCACGAGAAAGTATTTAAAATGGATTTGAGTGCAAGAAGAATTATAGCAAGAAAACAAAACTAGGCAACCCCTACATGCAGCAAAGAACCTCAGCTACTGTGAGTAGAATTTCACTGCCAGTGAAGCCTACTTTATACCTATATTTCACTGGTTCCTATGTTTGCAAACTGCAAAATGAACTACTGTGACAGCCTGAATATTTTTGGTGGGAAAAATATCTCACAAAAAAGGAGGTCTTTTTAGCACTGACAATTACACCAAATTAAGAAATAAATCTGAATTTTAAATGCACTGATGTTCTTGAAAAATTCAAAGTCCAGAACAATACTTTTTCTCATTAATTCACTTTGGTCTGTTTTTCCTGGAAGAGATGCTACCATGTGGAATATTCAGAAAAAAAACAGGTGTGAAAAAAATGTAAATATTGAGTGACTGAAATGTGAACATGGGTTAGCTGAAATCAGTAAAGGATAGTCTCAGATCTTGCTTCCTCCCACGCAAAAGGAAGAGACATAGGAAGGGAAACAGAGCTTAAATACTTACACAGTTGGAGATTTAAAGTATTCGTCATGCTGGAAAGAAAGCATTTAAAATTTCTAAGTTCAGTGGAAATACTGACTTTTTTTGGGGACACACAAGCCCCCCAGTTACCAAGCATATTTTCTACTTCAAGCAGTTATCGCTGGAAAATGTTTCCCTTTCTGACAGCACTGTCAGGCTGCTCCTGTCCCTCTTTTATACTCAGGGACAATGACTAGCAGGGCAGTGGTGGTGGCTGCCCCTGTACTTCTCCCTGCTCTCCATCTGGCCACTGCCCTTGGGTGGGCAACCCCTGTGGCTCACAGCCCCACAGATCCACATCAACACAGCTCGTGGCAACCGTGGTGTGAGAGTGGCAGAAGCGAGGGGCTGCTTTCCATTTAGCTGCATCTGCTGGGGTGTCTGTGAGCTTAGTGGGCGGCAGCTGCTTTCACTTGGGCAGCTAAGCCTGGCAGAGCTGTCATCTGGAGTTCTGGGTCTCACACCTGCAAATACCCTCAGTCAGGACTAGGTGATCCTTAGAGAAGAGGAACAGAGCCTATAAAAAAAGGGCAGAGACTTTACTGAATATTTCACATCAATATTAATTCAATTTTTGGTGAAAGTTCAAAGTTCACTGGAAAATGCATTCTGTCTGAATTGTAGCTTTCTTCCTTCAGCATTTTGAGCCTTGAGTTAAATTACCAAATTAAGGACCTAATAGTTTTAATGCTTTATTTCAAGAAAGAGAAGACAAGTCTTATGGTAGTTACTCATCGCCTATTGTGAAATGAATGCCACTCTTCCCTCTGCTTGCTTCCGCAGTTTGTTTGGGCTCTCAGAAGCAAAAGGCAAGCAGTAGCACAAGAGCCACGTGTCCAACCATGAAACATCAGACAGCTCTTCCCAAAATTGTAGTTACAGGCCATAGTTATGTTTAGATGTGGTCAGCTGGGCTCACCAGGCTCATCCATTGTAGCTTAGCCCACAGATTCAAGCTATATGCCTGTGTAGGATATGAAAACCCAGCCAAGTTGATATATAGGAATAAACAACAGCACAGCTTGGGGGATGCAGGAGGGTATTTCTTGGTTGCTCCCAGAGTGGTGCTAATGAGCTCTGGTTTGTAATTTAGGAAGAAAGCTCAGTGTTCTGAGCACATAGTCAGCTTAGGCTATTGAGCTCTAGAAGTTCGATATAGGCTTAAAATAGAGGCAACTCTGCAAGAGAAGGATGTTTTCTGACAATTTATTCTTTCCTGGTTAACCAAAAGTATGTGGATGCTACCAGTCTTGTTGGAGCACTGGGCTCTTTTAATCATCATATATTTCACTTCTGTCTTCAACAGAAAATCTTTTCCAAATAAACATGCATAAGATAGGCAGAAAATGGGAGTAGATCTGACTCCTGACAAAGTTAAATGGTACCGGAATTTTACCCACTTCTTTCCTGGTCTGTCCCTCATGACAGTGTACTTTTTGTGCTTTACATAAAAATTAACAAATTATCAAATAATTACCACAGAAAAAAAGATAGCTGTTTTGCTGGGTTTCTTTAAAGAAGATCACCTTTGCCTGATGATGCAGCAGAACTCCCAGTCATCACTTTTCTTCCAGCTTACCAATGCCAGGAACTGGTGGGTTTGTGTACTGGAATTCTCACCCAGCATGGCCCAAAAGAGAAATGGAAGTTTGTGGATATTCTTTTAAAGCTAATAACAGAACTTCTCTGATTATAGATATTTCTCTGACACAGGTTGCTTATGAAGTCGTATTTCCCTGGACATTCATAATTTCAAACTTTTGTTAGCCCCAAGCTCGCCTTGTCTGGTTTATCCCTGACTCACGCACCTGCTTGAAGCCTGAAGCTGAGCTCCCTTTTCTATTTACTTCTATAACAATTTTTATTTTCTTCACCATGTTATCTTCATCATTAAACAAAGGCAGCAGTGTAACTCCAACACCTTAATTTCTGTTACTCAAAATGCACTTTCACAGTAGATGAGTTTAATGTTTTCTTGAGCACTATCTTAAAGGTTAGCAGTTTGTTGCAACAGACCCAGTGACTTTTTATTTTTGTCTCTGCTCTCTTTTCTCAGTGTGAACATTAAGCTAAAACTTATTCTTCAAGTCCATCCAGCTTGTGGTTTAGACCTTGGGTTGTTCTGCTAGCTGGTCCCTGAGCTTTTCAGAGCTACAGAGCTCTGCATATCTACTCAAGTGCAAGAGTCAGCACAGTATGTTCTGCCAGCTTAAAAACTCTCAAGCCCTTTCTCATTTTTCTATCTTTACAGAGTTGTCTTTGGACAAAAGCCATGGTAGCAATGGTGCAATGGAACAGTCAAAGCCAACAGTAGTGGGAATGACACCATGGAGGAAGCAGTAGTTGTGATAGCCTTAGGATACGATTCAACAACATACCAACCAGGCATAACAGCTCTTTGCCACTAAAAGAGGAGCTCTTCCACCCCTGCTTCCTTCCTTCCATTTCTCCTCACAGATGCATGGTTTGTAGCTTGCTCTGCAGGCATCTGAAGTCCTCAGTGTAGAACTACTGCAGTTCGGCTGCACAAAATGAGGCAGCTGACATGCTGTGAAGAAACTGCAGGCAAGTGTGCTCTGTGCACTTCAAGACACAGCGGTATGTCGTACATTCTCAGAGGAGCAGAACAGTGGGGGAAAATCTAGGCTGCGAATAGAAAAACATGCAAGAGATCATAGAGTCTATGAAAACCTGACTATGATATTACGGTCCCCTCAGAGCTCAAAGCACGTAGTGATCATCAGAAGCTTTTGATCCGAGTGGACTAGAGAGCCAAGAGAAGACTGCTAGTCACTATGGCAGTGTGGGACTGAGACAACCTGCCTGTAGGACTCCAGTTCTTGGAAAATGAAAACAACCCCAAGCTGTATCTTCCCACTGAGAAACCAAGTTGCTGAGAAATTATCTCAGTGGATCAATAATACTGCTCCTGGGGCTTCTGTACCAATTTTATTCATTTTGGTTGAGGCATTTTTGTGTCTTTTAACAAAGTGCATTCCCCATTCCCACATCCTCTGTGGCAGAAAAAAAAATCTTCTGATATATTCTTTTTCTAATTTATAAAGTGTTTAGGTTTCAGCTTCACAAGTATTTCAGTCATCATGGAATCACAGAACGGTTTTGATCAGAAGGGACCTCTAAAAGTCATTTATTCCAACCTCCCTGCCTTGGGCAGGGGACATCTTTCATGGGACCAGGTTCCTCAAAGCCCCATCCAGCCTGGCCTTGAACACTTCCAGGGATGGCGCATCTGCAGCTTCTCTGGGCAGCCTGTTCCTGTGCCTCACTGCCCTTACTGTAAAAAAATTCTTCCTTGTATCCAATATAAATCTAATCTAAGTCACGTATAATTATTAATGATTACTGAGTTACATAGCTACAGGTATGCATATAACAAGTGACAGAAGCACAGGAAGATGGGTGTCATTATTTGTGAAAGAAAACCTTCTTCTGGAAAAAAACAAAGGCTAGAGATATTATCAGTTGAAAATCAGACTAAACATATGGAGATTTCATAAATGCTGAGCAAAGCCTTTTGTTGCTGTCCCTAGCTTTAATGAGAACAGTTTGTGTTGAAAGCTTTTGTAAATTCCATATGAAATTTTTATTTATCTAAGACACAGACCACATTAATGTCTTCTCTAATTGTGTTATATGTGGTCTTCTTTGAAGTAATTACAGTTTACATTTTGATTCATTAACCAAATATTGTAACAAAAAAAAAATGAAACAAACAAACCCTAGAACAGTTTCAAAAACAACTCAGTCAAACAAGATTTGAAATTGTATTCTTTTAACAAGGCTGATTATGTTCTCAAATGAATTCCTCAGGACTCAGGGCAAACAATACATCCAACAGATGGGAGCCTCTTTAATTGCTCCCTGAACATGCAGACTATGCTGGTCACTAGAGCAGGACTCAGCTCCTCCTTAGATATTGGCTTTCCACCATCAGTCACTACAGCAACAGTAAAGTACTTGTTTAAGCGAGAGATATATACATATATATATATAACTTCTAAAAAAAATTGCCACCGTTTTCTTTCAGTTGATGAACACAGCTCAGTGGTGTACCGCTCAGTCACAAATGATTTTTGATACATTGCAGCAGCAGCTCCTGCCTCGTTAACAAAATACAGGCCTTGGTCACTGAAAAAATGCAGAGCGTGATAAACCATCTATGAATCAACACAGATTTCCTCATTCACTTCCTTGCGAGTTAGCAAAGTTTGTCCCTGTGATCCACACTATGGATGAACCAGTTGCTGCTGAAATTATATTGGACTGTGTACAACAATCTGCAACAGACTCCATCAATGTCGAAACTCACCTCTCCTTTTTCTAAAGAGGTTTTTGATACCTCTGGAAATATTCAGATTAAAAAAAAAAAAAGACAAAATATTTCTGAAATATATTTTAACATACCATCCATGTTTTGGATATTTACAGGATGCCAGAAAAAAAAAAATATTTTGGCTTTAAGCTTGCTTTTAAAAAGATCCATTAGGGAAGAATCTACCACTGTGGTAGATCATTAAAGGTCTCTGACTGCCTTGTTTATGTTCCTCTGCATAATTCCCCTACCTGATGGCTGATCGGAATGAGATTCAGTGTGTTCATGCTGCAAAGCTCAGTTTTTCTGTTTGTATATCCAGTCAGTCTCTGAGACTGGTATATTTCTAACAAAGAAAGTCTAATGAAAAATCCTCAAAATCTGCACTAAATGGAGTTACAGTTGAGGATCTATACACCTCCACATTACGGACTCACCATGATACCTGTGATGACTGGCACATTTGTATTTTCCACGACTGTGTGGTGATACTACTGCTGCTTTACAACAAATGTAAATGATATGAATTACTGGTGTTGCAGAAACATTGCTTTTAAAATTTCTAACTTGTGCAAACAAAACCTTATATTAAATTTAAAATAAAGTGAGAGTGATATTAGAGAAAGTAAAGGAAATGAGGATATTTAACACATACTGCTCTCTGAATATTCTCAAAAGTTTGTGGGTACCAGATATGGGATTATGCAGTCACTGTAATAAATGCAGCTGTGTTTATTTCATTGCTTAGATCAGACAAGCTGTACAAGCTAAGCATCAGCGTCTTGTTCATAAATCAGTAAAAAAATGTAGCACGGTATGCATGATTTGCTCAGACCTTCTTTCTGTTCCAAATGTTTTCAGACTTGGCAGAGTATGCCTTCCTTGGAGGCCTATGAATATGCCGAGTTTTAAGCATTTCTAGCAAAATAATTTTTTTGTTAGTTCAAGAAAAAAACACAGAGACACTTTGCTTAATAGCACAGGAATCCACATTTAAATACAGTGAAATACAGCTAAAAAAGTTGAGTTTTTCGTAAAAGTTTGCAAATTTAATCCCTGGCTGTACATACTCAGAAAACAAACACACACCTTCAAAATGATGCCACTTTGTTTCTTTGATGTGTTGATTTTTCTGCGCTTTATACTTAATGACAGTTATAACTGCAGTTCTGAAAACTAATACAATTATTGTGATCCACAACCAAATCTTGTAAATGAATATAGTCAGTTATTTTCCACTGAAGTCTATACATTTTTACTATGCTTTCCCTATAGTTGTGTTTTGTTTGGTTGGGGTTTTTTAATATACTCTGATAAGGAGGACTCATTTAAACCTGTTTTTCTCTTAAGAAAACCTTAAAATAGAAGTCTTCTCATTAATATCTACTGTACCATACGATAATTAACTATTAGGCTATACACAATTGCCTTCAGTGTAAGAGTGCTAAAAAGAAAATTCTAGAATGCCACTTAGTGTATGCATTGCTTAGAAACAGTTTCCTGTACAAATATTTCTCTGTACATTTATTCTCTTTAGGGAATGGATTTTTGTTTGTTTTTAGTTCAGCATTTGTTTATGTCTAATAAAACAGAGTCTGAAATTACAAACATGCTTTCTGATGTCTGTCTGGGAGAAAACTTAATGTAGTCAGTGGAACTTCTCCACAATGTATCTTCTAGCCTGGAAAAAAATAGTCACTCCATGCTTTTAAAACTTCACAGCAGTTGTATTCATAGTGAGCCACCAAACTGTAGAGGGTGAAAGAAATCAAATTACCTAAACAACACAAAGAAGTGACTTGAGGCCAACTACAAACCTGACCAGGAAACACTGCAGACTGCAAATAACTCCCTGCCCTGCTTTGATATTAAGAAAATTATCCAAGTTATATTTCTAGAATATAACTATGTATTTCTATAATATACTTCTATAACACTATTTATCTAATTGTAACTATGAGAGCTATATTTCATGCTTCCAGCACATTCAATAAAGGAAGGCTACCTGCTTGCCTTCACAGTTCTTTGTAGGCAAGGCATAATCTTCACAAATCTCCTCACCTAGAAAAATTACTGGATTTTCTTAAGTTGAATCAAAGTTTCCAAATAGAGTCTATAATTTTGCACATGGAGTTTACAATTTAAAAAAAAAAGAAGTTTATTCAAGTAAGTTTCATATTGTGTGGCTCAAGAAAAAAAAAATAAATAAAAGTTTGCCTGGTTTTCTTTTAAGCCAAAGGATCCATCAACAAAATTCACCTACAAATTCTTTCCTATAAGCTACAAATTCATCCTTGCCCATGATGCCAACAGAACGTTTAACAAAAGTTAGTCCACTGCTGTGCTTTAACCATGGTGGATCATGTAAATCCAGGTTGTCTAATTATTTTCTTTTTTCTCTTGTGTCTTGTATCCCTCTGTTGTATGAGTTTGAGGCAGGAATTGCCTTTATTCACTCCCTGAGTTTGTACAGAGTTTCACACCATTGGGATTCTTGGCCATGAGGTGTGTGCAGGTGATTATGTCCACAAACCCATGCTTGTGCACACTAGAGGTGAGGCTAAAATTGCTCTGAAAAGTTAAACTTTATTTATTGGCCCTTCCCTGGCACCACTAGATTACTCTGCACTAGCAGAGTGGAATTTCAGTGGAATTTCATAGAGAGAATGTGAAAAATAGTTTCTCCTACAGTGCCAGCACCAGCAAAGAAAATAAAACAATTTTAGTAGGCACTCAGTGAAACTATTAAAAGAACTGAGCATGTATTTTATTTCAATTGCTACCTTCAGACTGTTTTTGTTTTGTTTTTTTCTGGAAGATCTTACTCCATTATGGTTCTCTTGTGGTAAATGACTGAAGAGTTTAAAAAGCAGGCTACAGAAAACAAAAGATGCACCTTGGTTCTCTGTGATAGAAGCTGTATGTTCTATCTTCTTGTACTAAATTAATCATAAACTCCAAAGAGCTTTTTCCTTGGAGGATCTCAATGCATGTTACAAATATTTAAACCAGATATTGAGAGGAAGGCAAATGTAACAGCACAATAGCTTCTGTATCTATTGAACAAATATAGAATATTAGCAGGAAAAACTTCTTCACTAGGACTGTAAGGTAGTACTGGAACAAGTTATCTGCAGGGGTGGTGGAACCTCCATTTTTGAAGGTTACAAGGCCTGGTCAGACAAAGCCACAGCTGACCTGCTGTGGCAGTAGCCCTGCTCTGAGTGGGAGGTGGTGCTACAGGACATTTGTGCAGTCTTCATCCTTAAAGGTTTTTCAAGATAGGCCGGATAAAGCCCTGGGCAACCTGGTCTGAGCACACAGCTGATCCTACTTTGTCTTGGAGACCTCATAATGTCAGTTCCAACCTGAAGTATCCCATGAAGCTATGACCTCAAGAGGTACTTTCCAACCACCATTACTTCCATGATACTGTGAATATGAAATCCAGACTAACTAGTAGGCATGTTAATAATATTCTTTCAACATAATTTTCCAGGCATACAAAGAAATCAGTAGGTTTTTTTCTGGAGACAGGACCACAGCACACATCCCAAGCGTCCATCCCAAGCTGAAGAGAGAGCTGGAGACCCTTAGCTTAGGCAGGGGTTGAAGGCCCTAGGCTGAGCTGAAATGGGGTTCCTGGGCCTATAGGCAGTGGGGTGGATGGGTCCCAGATGGGACTGGTCAGGGCCATTTGGGCCCTAGAGACCTAGGTCTTGGGGTGAGTGCTGCTGCTATGTGCATTTGAACCACAAACTTGTTGTAGACCAGAAAGCACTCTGAGGCAGCATGACATGTTTCCCAGCTTCTTACAGTCTTTTGCAGACATCTGCAACTGGCTGCTTTAGAATTAGGACGGTGGGCTATATGGACCTTTGCTCTGATCAGCAGAACTGTCTTTGTAGTTGGTGGAATTCATCAAAGCTCCCATGAAAGGAAGACTCAGCTTTCATTCCTAGGGATCTTTGAGATCCTGGGGAGATATTCTCAGTCTTTGAGGGACTATAAGAGCAAGGAGCCAAATCAGGGCTGGAGAGAAGAACTGAAGATACACTTAGACAAGGAGAAGGAAGTGGGGCTTAACAAAAGTAACACCTCCAGAAATGAGGTAAGCTGGGACAAAATTGACCAAGAAAGTCCCAGGAGGACATTAGTAAGGAGCTAACGAGGTTGCTCACAGTGGGAAACTGGGGCAAACTGAAGGGAAACACTTTGAGCAGCCACCCTACTTCAAAGGCAGACTTATGTGTAACCAAAAAGATTCTGCTCTCCAATTCAGCAAGTCCCTTCTGTTCTCCCTCCTTCCTTCCCTCATCACCGTGTTGTGGGTGCCCACATCACCACACTGCTGACATGAGGAGGTGGTTTATTCAAGATCTACATTCTGGCAAAAGATCTGTTTAGCTTTTAAGGAGATCATATAATTAGCTAACCAAGAATTGATTTTTTTATTTTTTTTTTTTAGTAATCTGACACTGGATACACACATGATACTGGTAGAGGTTTTAAACTACTTGCTCTCATGTGTGGTAGTGCTGACTTCAATAGACTATTAATGTTAGAGATGTGGAACCTGATCAGTAACAATATATTAATAGAAGTCTAAATATTTACATATACTTACATTGATTCACTTAGATAGCTGAATCATAGTGTGTTACATAGAGATACAATGTAAGTATACATGTTGACACATTTTCAATGACATTTCTTGAAGGTGTATCTGTCATCATTCTGTAAAGCAGAATACATGTGACTAATCCACACAATTCTACATCCATACTAATCCAGTGATAATTAATTTTCTTTATATATAATTTCAACTTTGCTGCATTGTTCTGCACATTTAGTTGCCTGATAAATACACACCCACCTTGTTATGCTGCTGGTCATAAACAAGAAATAAGTACTTTGTTTCCCATGAACAGGTATCTCCCATATGACACTCTTTTTCGAAAGGTGATGCTACAGCAATGTTGTGCTTCCATGAGTACAAGGTGCCACCCTGTGAAATACATCTGAGACTAATTATAGAAGCTAAAGAACCAGATGCTTTCATCACTTTCTTGGAAGCCTTCAGAACCCACTTGCCATCGCATGTTAACTGAATAGGGTTTTCAGAAAGAAGAATCTGATTTTATTTGCATGCATATCTCAATACAAAGTACAGACTAACTTCTTTGAAGTTCTTCTTCAAAGCATCTTCAAAGGTAGACCTCTAGTTTGTAAAGAGATATACATGTAAATAAAATCAGATTGAATTAACTTTTAAATTTGCTTCTTTAACAATAACATTGTTCCTATTATAACACTGTTCCCCTTGGAGGACTTCAGTCAACAAGTATATAGAGACTCTACCACTGTAATGCTTGTTGGTGTTGTCAGAAAAAAAGCCTTATAACAGAAGAAAAAAGCATCTTCCCAACTGTGAATCATTACCACAACACAAAATTATGCAAAAATCTCAGCTAAACTGAGATAACCCAAAATACACTTTTTGTTGTTGTTGTTTCTGGTGAATTATCTTCATTTGATTCCAGGCAACAGTGTTATCTACAATAGGATTTGTACTATCAAATCAAGACCACACTACCTTTGATTCTTTGCTCCTAACTTACTATGATATTTTATAATAAATTAATTATTCTCTATAAAATTATTTTGACTATGAAAACATACAGTAAAGTCTGATGCCTTCCCAATTATCTGCCCTTGTAGGCTCTGCTAAATCAGGTATAAGAAGTAATTGAGATATTTTAATAATAATTCTAATGTCATGTAGTGCACAGTGGTAACAAATGTACTTGGAGCAAAACATTACCAGTATGCTAAAATTGATTGCAGGTCTTTTCTGGCGTGTCCCAGGGAAATTGCACACTGGTTTTATTAGAGTAACTAAGTTAGTGAACTTGATCCCTCAAACTGAGAGACTAAACTGAAGCAGGGTTGACTGTAGAATCCAACTGCTTTCTGAATATAACAGTAATTTTAATTTTAAAATGCTTGTATTAGTGATGGAAAGATTTTCCCTTTATTTAAAAACAACCTATAAGACATTTTATTTCATCTGCTTTGGTAGAAGTAAAGGATACCTAGTCACTTTCTGTCCTGTCAAACATCTTTGCTTTATTCTGCATGCACAGAATACCATTAATCACAGGGGAGAAACCAAACCACACCTCTACGTATAATACAAACTGCAAGGTGGATATACTTACTTGCTTACATAGCATGAGGAACGACCTGAATGAACAAACATTTTCAAAATTATCCTGCAGAAACAGTATGTATTTAACACAAATCTTGCAAATATCTGCACAAATGTGTCTGTAAATCTTGCTTTTTCCAGTTTTTGTAGCCCCCCCATATATATATGTGTGTGCGTATATGTGAATGAGTTATTCTACTTCAGCATCCCTGTGGCTGAGAATTTGTGACTGGCTTACAGCCTGTGTGAATTTTGCTAGCTCTTTTTTCCCTGTAATGCTTGCCAAATTAGGTATCAGAAGCTTTTTGTACTAAAGAATCAAAAAGACAGTAAACAACGGTTTCTGCTTCTCTAACTTTTCCTTAAGTCTTGTACCACCACCTTTTTGTTTAATGTGTCACCAATGTTACAGTTTTGTTTACTCTCACTTGTGCCTTTTTTCCTTGCAGTTTACATATAAACACCCCTGGATTGTTACGCCCATAAGTGAACTGTCAGTGTATCAGTGATGGTCTCTGGTGCAGATCTCTTGCAACAGAATTGTTCGTAAGATATCAGAACTGATCCAGCTCCCCAGACTCAACCTGTGTCTTACTACCAGGACTTACAGTCACTAAAGAATTACCTTCAGTGGACATTTGGTCCCTGTCATTCACCCGAGAGTCACTGCAAATGCAATCTCCCTTTGACAGCACCCCTTTTTGGACTCACAGTGGCCATTGAGTCTTGGAGCTGCCATGTCCAACATAAGTCTTGCTGAGGCCCTGTTATATCTTACAGCCCTTGAGTTTAATTCAGTAAGGCTCAGGATCGGGACACAATTGGAGAACTGAGGTTTTGGTATCATAAAAGATCTAGACAGAAGGTAGAGAGGCACCCTAGCCACACACCTGTTAAGCCACGCAATAGCTTTATAGTGTGACATATCCCTGCAAACATCAGTAAATCTTTTGGCCAATGTTTTCACTGTAGGTGATGCAGATTATACCACCTTTCACAGCTGGTGTGTAAATGCCTGATAGCTTTCATCAGAGACCACACAGTTACAAACAACATATCACTCAAGTAAAAACTAAGATCTGAGAACTAAGAAATTAAAATTGATAGACAAACTGTAGAGATAGTTGATAAGCTCATCTCTTCAGGCAATAAACTATTGTCAAATGCACATAAAACACCTCGAGCTACCAGCCATAGGTGGGAAAGGCTTGCCAAGCATTCAAGTCCACAAAGCCATGAACGACAGGGAGCACTGAAGAGACAAGTGATGACCAGAAATAAAATGTAGTTCCTCTACAATAGAAGCAGCACCAGGAAATAGACTTCGGAGAGAGTGTGTGTGTGAACTTACTAACTACTAAGGCTAGATAGGCACGGCCTGTTAATGTTGCCTGCATTGAACGTCTCTGCAAGCCAGCTACTCAAGAGCAGAATGAAGGATGGAGAAAACAGAGCGCTGCATCAAATTTAAACGTGGCAGCAGCGTCCTCCTCATTTAACTCGGGTCAATAACCCCCCGGGTATATCTGTCAAGGGGATGAAACTGCATGACAGGGTGCTCCTTGTTTACCAGACCTATTATTTCCCCCTGTTGCGTCTGAACGGAGCGCCCAACAGCCGCCATGGGAAAGGCACCGACCAGCCGAGGCAGGAAGAGCTCCCGAGCGCGAAATGACGCTGCCCTCTGCAGCACAGGGCCCAACACTGACGAGAACCGGCCTCTCACCAAACTAGATCTTCCAGCTACCGAACTCATTCACGTTCGAACTGCTGTATCTCGGCAGGTGACAGAGACAGAGCTTTCGAAGTCCCACGGGGCGTGAAGCGCACTACTGCCGAGGCGGCGACAACCCCTTTTCAAACCGTTCTGCTCTCTTCTCAGTTTTTCACGTATTAGAGCTATGGAATCTGTTGTTTTACCAGCATTTCTAGCACGGTCAGCGACGCTCCCGTGACGAGCCTGACACATGTGCAGGCGGCTAACGGGAGGGCTCCAGGGCAACGGTACAGCCCGCAGCCACCCGCCGTGCCGCCAGCGCATACACAGGAGCCAGCGACAGCTGTCCCTCCCAAGAGCAGCTGTGCCAACAAAGACCCGCTGCCCCTCAGAGGCAGCTAGCGACCCCGGCCCTTCAGCCGTTAACGTCTGCCCCAGTTCGCTCCACCCCGCAACCCGTCCCAGCGCGGCCCCCGCCCGTACGCATGCGCAGAGAAACGCTCGGCCCCTCCCAGCACCGACTGACGTGCCCCGTGCGCGCTCAGAGTGGCGGCCGTTTGCCGCGGAGGGCTCTGGGAATCGTAGTCGCCTTGCCCGCCAGGGGCGCGCCGCCGCCGGCAGGGGGTGTGGCTCCCACAATGCACCTCGCGTGACCTGCGCGCGGGGCTGAGCTTGCCCGTGCCCGAGGGGAGGAGTGAGAGCCGGCGAGGCCGGGGGTCCGCGCGCGACTCCGGGGGCGGGGCCTCCCCGCAGGTAGCGCGCGGCCGGGGGGCGGGGCTGGGGAAGGGGCGGGGCCTGCGCTTCGGTGGCCGTTTAACGTGCGGCGAAGGGAAGGGGCGGCGGTTGGTGAAGGGTCGGAGCGGGCGGATGTGCTCCCCGCGGAGGGAGCCGGGAGGAGGCGTGACAAGTGTCTGTGCTAATGAAATGGCGGCACTCAGCAGGAGCTGTCAGCTCCTAAGAGCAGGGGTCGTCTCTCCGGGGGTGGTGGCGGTGGGCCCGTGGCGGGCAGTGACCCCTCGGTGGGTCCCAGAGGCGCCGTCGTGGAGCCCGCGTTGCCGCCCCCGCGGGGGACTTCTCGGAGGAGACCTTTCCCCGGGCGAGGAGATGATTAGGTAGCACCCAATGATAGCACATATAATACTAATAATGACTTTGCATCATCTGAGTTTTGACAAGGCCGTTGCCTCTCCCTTCAAAGGGGGTTATTTGGCAATCCTCATGCCACCGTCGTTTCTCAGTATTTTGATTGGTGTGGACTTTGGTAGTCCTGGTGTTTTCTAGCAATAATCCATGGGACACAAAGCTTGAGATCATATTGGGGTACCTGTTGGCTGATGCTGATGCAGAAGATTCTAATTCTTGCCTGTTTGGCTGATCAGGCAGACCTTGGCAGCTTCTCATGAAAACTGGATTCTCTAGTTTGAAGAAATGAGTGACTGCTCATCTTTGAAGGAACTGTGAAGCTGTATTTCCATGCACCATGACCTGTTTTTTTTTTCTTTGCTTTTATTGTAAATGCTAGTTTTAAAGGATGTTTCTTTCTGGTTCTTTTTTCTTCTCTTTGGAGGACAAGAAATTAGTCTAGATGTGGTAAAGGGGAAGAAATGGAAGAAAGGAAAATCAAGAGGAGAAGCCCCAAGTCATCTACCAGTCACCCTGCTCAGGTTTCTAACTCCAAGAAAAGCTCAGTGCCAGCCAGTAAAAGTACAGCCTTTTCAAATCCTGCACCACAACCTGCGGTACAAAAACCAAAGTTAAAACGGTAAGCTTGGGAGCATCTTGCAAGCTCAGTGGAAGTAAGAGCCGGAAACCAAACAATGCTCAGACAGTCTAAAAGGTGTTTCGCTGGGAGAGAATTAAAAGAGCAAGCTTCAGACTCATGATTTTCGAGTGAATTGTGTTTAATGCAAAATAATGGTTATTTTACAGAAAAGGGAAGTGCTCAGGGCTCTTGTAAGCTTTATAAAACATTACACAGTGGTGTAGACTCACACCGATAAGAATTTTGCTGGAGAGATGATAGCCTGATGTGACTGCTGAATGACAAAAGCTGGGTGATCAAATATAGGTATTGTATGGGAGAGAGCAGAGGCCCAGTTGTACAGCTGCGAGGAACAAATAAAATACCACATGACTGCAAGGTTGGAACTGACAAATTAGGGCAGGAAATGAAAGATGTAAATTGAACAGGATGAGCTGGAACTGGAATTTCCTGGTGTTTTTTGTTTAGGAACTTAACAATGGGTGCAGCAGTAGCTCCCAGGCTGTACTCATGTGCAGCTCTTCAGAAAGCATCGTTTTGGAATATTTTGTGGGTTGTTGATGGTGCATCTATTTCAGTTTGAGAATGTTCGTTTTCCTGCATGTTAGAAAATATATTTCTTGGTTGTCGCAGATACAGTAGATAAATGAGTGAAGAGGGATTTTAAAGTGCTAGCTAGAGAGAGGCAGCTGAGTTTATTGATCTGTAAGTATTGGCTGAAGATTAAATAAATGAACTGTCCTCTTTGGCACAGATAGTCTGTTTCAATGAGCCAGTATTGGCCTGATGGAAACATAATACATTTCAGGGAAAATGTGTTAATATTTTGAGGGAAATAATAATAAATACTAATGTGCTATAAATTGGTGGTGCCTGCAGCTGACCGTATAGTTTATTAAGGCTCAACACTATTCTGGAATGTACTAGAAATTGATTTCTTTTAACTCACAACATTGTTTAGAGAAGAAAATTTCCTTTTTGTTTTAAGTTTTGGAAAAGGTCATTCTTGCTCAGTTGTTAAGTGAAGCTTACAAAGCAGTGACAATACAAACTATTTCTTGAACTCTCCAAGCAGGAGAGGTAACTGATGTAACAACGTGAGGATGAACTGTGGTTATGATAGCACAGTAGAAGTAATTCATTTTTATTTCGTCTACAAGAATCTAATGAAATAAGTTTTCCAGGAGCAGTAATCATAGAATCATAGAGTAGTTTGGGTTGGAAGGGCCCTTCAAATGTCATCTCATCTACCCCCCTGCAATGAGCAGGGACATCTTCAACTAGATCAGGTTGCTCAGAGCTCTGTCCAGCCTGGCCTGGAATGTTTCCAGGGATGGGGCATCTACCACCTCTCTGAGCAACCTGGGCCAGTGTTTCACCAATCTCATTGTAGAAAAGTATATGTAATATATCATATTAAACTTCACATACAGGCTGAAAAGATCTATGACCTTTCTGGCATACAAACCTTTCTTTAAGTCTGAAATTGAAGCAGAAATAGCCGAAGTTAAACCTGAATTGAGGTGTGTTGCTCTGAGCTGAACCAGATATGCTAATTGTTGGACCATTAGTCATTCTAGGATATAGACTGTGAACTATGTAGTCTATATGATGTTTAGAGACTACAGAAGCTGTTAGGCTGGAAAAAGAATGATTATTTCCCACAGGAAAGAGAATTTAAGTCTTGCAGAGCATGGGAGTATTCCAGGGAAGAGTGGAGCTTACTATGCCGTAAAACGTATTATCTTCGCTAATTAAATAAAGACTCTTTACAGAAGCTGTGATTTTATTATTTTTTTTTCTTTTTAATATCCCATAGTATTCAAAATTTTAATTTTTAGGCTCAAAATTTTTCGCTGAATCAAATTCTGAACAGACTCACCATGAGGCTGCAGAAGCAGCCGTGCCAATGTGAGAAAAATGCTGCCTGCATACATGGATGGGCAAATCTGGGATGAAAACAGCCCCTTTGCTGAATTGTAATAGGTTAGGATGCAGGCTGTCTGTCTCTAGGTCAGAGTTGGAATATGCTACTTCTTACCGGGAACTGAGTGTTTAGATTCCATATTGATTGCATGTTCATTTGGATTTATAATGGTTATTCATTTTCATTTGTGTAGTTTCTCTGTTCTGTATGAATTTTACATTGAGAGAAAATTGTAATGATCCAGGAATTTGGATGGTTTTATTGCTGAGGGGGCTGTAGAGAGTTGTTTGTTTTTGTTTTTTTTTTTGTGTAACATTTGTTCAGGCATGGACTAGTTCCATGTTCCATTTAGTATGTGTTAGAGGACTGCAAGATTGCTTTTGATGGTGAGTTTTACAAGATTGGGATGTTATCTTAAGATGGGAAGGAGCTCGAGGAAAATCTATCTGGAGGCAACGTCACCTTCCTGTATAGGTTATAACAAGAGGTTTTCCACACTGGTTGCGCTCTGTCGGTGTTTGTGACAAGAGAAGCATATGATTGTTGAGGGTTTTCCCTCTCTGGCTTAAGGAGAGTTTGGGTGATTTTATGTAGATAATGCCCGTGCACAATTGTTAGGGAATGGGCCTCTTCAGATTATTAAGATAACCATTGCATACAGGAGCTCCTTTGTTTCCCACTTTTAACAGGAAAGCAAATTGTTGGAATCTTTCATTTTGCAGTATCAAACTGTCAAGGTAGTGATGATGTTGTTTATTCTTAAGGCAAACTGATCCATTTTTCAACTTAAAAGCAGTGATGGAAATACATATTATATATTTTTCATTTCATTTGCGAAGCCCACATGTGCACTTGCCTTACATTTCAGATGCTCAGAGTAAAAGCAGGAAGTAATATTTTTGTTTCTTTTTGTTTGCTTGTTTTGGTTTTGTTTGTTTGTGGGTTTTTAGTGTAATAAAAGAGAAAGCCAGACCTCCAGGAGGTGAAGCAAAAGGGGCACAGGCAGCACCAATCCAACATTCTTTTCTCACGGATGTATCAGATGTCCAGGAAATGGAAAGGGGACTTCTGAGTCTTCTGAATGACTTCCACTCTGGCAAACTTCAAGCATTTGGTAAGTGCATGAATTATTTCTATACAGTAATTGTTTTTGTAGCTATACCATGCCAACATTTGTAAACAGACTACCAGCTTATCATATTCATCTCTACTACATGAAATAAGGTTTAACATAACAGATCTTACTGCATTTTTAAATAAGTCCTATTGTACAGTTGCCTTTGGTGGGAGATGATTCAAATACCATTTCGTTGTTCCTTCCAGCATGGCAAACCAAAGGCAGTACCTTGGCTTATGGATTTAAGATACCAAGTTTAAAGTCACTTAGTTTATGATAGTATAAGAACAATAAGTAGCTGTATTTAGCACCTGTTTTTGCAGCATATTAACACTTTAAACTGTTGGTTAAAACTTTTCCATAAATGCAAGGTGCATTTTACCCATCTTACTCTTCTGTCTTAGCATCCTGTTATTCTTACTACTTCACAGCTGATGGAAGTTTCAAAAAAACCCATGACACTCTTCATCCATTTTTAACTTGTACTGTGTAGGAAGATGCATACATGCTTTTGCAAGCCTAGTGTTAGGTCAGCATGTCTTGTTAATTCCACACTGATCTTAAAATAGAAGCTGAGAATAGCATTAGTTACAAGAAAGAAGCCCCCAATATTTATCAAAATATGAAAGGTTTATTGTGATCGTATTTAAAGTTAAAAATATAGGGCCTTCCTAAATCTGAGAGAAATTCAGAGCAAGGAAAAAACACACGTTCTAAAAACAAGTTCAGTACATTTGATGGTTATTGTAAGTTCAGCACAACGGAACACCAAACAGGATGACAAATTTCAGTAGTGAAAAAGGGACAAATCATTGAGAAAGCAAACTAACTTGTAAATTTGGTGTTTGAATTCATCCTCTCTAATGTAAAATGCTGTGTCTTCACATCTTCATCTGCTCTCTCAGGTTTCTTCATCTAAAGCTGTTGCTTATCCTCTTAGGAAATGAATGCTCCATAGAGCAGATGGAACATGTGCGGAGTATGCAGGAGAAACTTGCTCGACTCAATCTGGAGCTCTATGGGGAGCTGGAAGAACTTCCTGAGGATAAAAGAAAACCAGCCAGTGACTCCAACCTGGACAGGCTGCTGTCAGATGTAAGTAGTTGGAAGGCAAAACAGATGGGAGTTTACCCACAGCACTTGACTCAGGAAAACACCACTACTGGGTGGGCAGTGCTTTACAGTTGAGGAGAATATAGTTCTGGAATGAACCAAGACATAAGCTTTGCCCTCATCTTGGTTTTGAGAAAACACAGTACCTTGTTTTTTTATAGGCTGCTGCTTGTTTGGTGAGTGGAGCAGTCTGGCTATAAACTATGTGAGGCTGTAAGCCTGCTTAGAGACAGCCAGTGTAAAAGGAATTTAGAACTGTATATTATATGCTTTCAGTTTCTCCTTTCTTTAGTGTATTTCCATAAAACCTGAAAGTGTTGAAATTTCTTTCAATTTCCTGAAACAGGCAGATTTAAATTTAATTTGGGACTTGGCGCTGTTGCTGTATAATTCAGTGCAGGTCTGCTTTGCTTTCTGTAACAAAATCATAGATTTCAGCCCAAACTATTAGTGATTTGCTTTATTGTTTTAATCTATTTATTTCATCCTGTCAGCACAGTTGTTGCATTTGACTAATTGAAATGCCATTTCTCATACTTTCTACATTTATATTGCAGCTAGAAGAACTGAATTCATCTATGTATCCTTTTCCTTTATAATTATTGTTAACTGTCATCAAATTACAGTATATTTCCCCAGTAATTGGTGTCTTTACCAGAGTCAAATCGCTTCAGTGACATCCTTTCTTTTAAATTAGTGCTCAATTTTAGGTGCTTCCAATACATAAATGGCTGGATCTTAACACTTTTAATTACAGGCTGTTTTTTCATATGACTACTTGTTTTAGCTGGCATGTTCCACTTCAGGCAATATGTTGGCCGTCAATGGCAAAGTCTTTCTACATGTGTCTCGCTGAGACATTCTGGAACAAATATACAGAATGATATTCCTTGTATAGTATTGAGAAGTGTTCTGTCACTTTGATAAATTAATCCTATTACCTTTTAGTTTTCTCTAGAAATATAGGCAGCTGTTTATCACTGTGAGTAGTGGACTGATCTAATTTTGTGTTTCTAGGGTCAGACTATGGTTGAGTCAAATACTTTGTAATGAAGGGGTGCTCTTAGCCCAGCCAGAAAATAAAGCTCAATGTCTCAGATTGTCTTTTGCATCACACTTTTGATAAGCTAAGAATACAGTTGAGGGGTGTTGCATTCAGTTGAAACTACAGTCTAGTTATTTCTCATGTTACGCACTTTGTATGCATTGGGGAAGGCGAGACTTTGGTTTGGGACTTAAGATACTGTACTTGGTATATACATACTCTGTGTCTGTGGAAAGTTGTTTAAGGCTTGGTCTCATAACCAACACAAATGGAATGTGATAATAATATCATATAATAGTAATAAAAATAATCTACAATCCCCCTTGATCCACCAGCTAATTCTGGAGGTATGTAATGCTTAAGTCTCATTGAGGAAGATTAATCTTCTGGTTGAGAACTAGCACAGGACTTAATAGAACCGAATTAATCTGGACTGGTGCATACCCATCACAGCACTGAGCTTAGTTTTGTGTAACGCTATCTTGTGTGTACTTTCTCTATATGTGCAAATGTTTTTCCTTAATAGTTTACATCAGCCAAAAACTACATTTAGCAGATGCTCAAGATATTCCAAATAGTGCCACAGGCTGAAAGAACAGCTTGGTCAATTTGGATTCTCCCAGAAGTCTTTCTTTTGTTTTTCCTGACAGTGGAATCTGGAACAGTTGTGTGGTTTTGTTTTTTAGTTTTACAAAATGAGGAATCAGAGTGGAAATAGAGTATCTAGAATTTTAAGTAGATTGTTGTGACACTGGTTTTTATTATTGCCTTATTTAACAGAAAAATTGGGGAAACATGCAAGGACATTTCTTCTGCTCAGTGTTGTTCATATGGTTGGAAATGATATATGTATATAAGTTCATTAGCTGTTCTTGTTTTTTTCTGAAGGCAGTGATGATGCTGCCTTTCTGATCAGTATGTAGACAATCTGCACACTAGTGTTTTGTTGATCAGTGATGCCACGATTAATTTATTGTTAATGAAGTAAAACATTTTAAATATGACATATTTAGAAAAGTTACTACCTGTTCAGCTGTGTTAAGATGATACGAATTCTTGCATGGTCTGAATGTTTGCAGAGTTTACTTTTTTCATTATCATGGCTACTTATAAAGTGTGACTGATTTAGAGCTAGCATGCATGCTAGCAGTCCATATAATTTGATCAAGTATTGTGAAATTCCAAAATTGGGTGAAGTTATTGTTCAATAAATCCAGTATGTGAAATTTTGTAGTCATTCCTGTGTTATAGCCTGGTATTAATTGGTATCATCTTTGTGTTCACAATCAGAGAAAAACTTCTGTATTGGTGTAAAATAAGGCTGGTCACTAGTAGAGTTGCATTCCTACGAGCAAAATGATATTCTTTATTCAGGAGGAGACCTGTGCCCTCACTAGCAACTTATTGCCAGTGCAGTATATTGCAGTGGTCTAATGTGTGTTGTCCCCAGACCCCACTTTTAACCAGGAGTTTTCATGGTTTAAGCTATTCTACAACCCTGATAATTCTTTTGGGGCTCTGCCATCTAACTGCCTAGCCTTATGACCTTAAACACATTTCAAATAAGTTACAAATGTGTGGTCTGGTGCATGTCTTGATCTCTAAATGTCTGCAGCAATTTATGCAAGTACATAATGCATAGGTATAATTTGAGATACGGACATAAATACCTTTCGCAAGAAGCTGCTCAGAATTATACAAGAATTAGCATCTTTTCTTCACCTACCTTAAGCCCACAGGTGATCACAACTCACAGTGCATGCATTTCAAGTAATTAAGAAGTTAAAATTCTCTTATTTGTCCTGGATACAAATGTGTGTCTTTTACAAAAGCCTTTAATGGCGTATCCTCATTACCTTTTGGATTCATACAAGAAATTTGTGTAGCAAGATCTCTGAGAGACTGAGCTTCTCTATGTGGTAATAAACTATTCACATTTCTAGGCTCTCACAGGAAAAGAAAAAGCTACTGTAATGTATTTGTGGACAGTTTTTAAATTATAAAAGTACATAAGTGGCTACAGAAATGCAACCTAGTTGAGAAAAGGCTTGTTCTTACATTGTATTGGCTAAAAGTTTTAAGCATCTTAATACTTTCAGAGAAGTAGGAAGGGACTGAACAGGCTAGGAAATCAAACAAGGTCTGATACCAAAGCTCCACATAAATAAAGTATCTCGAATTCGTAATCTTAACAATAAAACCAGAAACCTTTCACTGTGTTAGCTCCCAACTCAAAAATGAAAAAGAGTAACTAGTTTTATTACTACAAACATATGTTAAACACCAGTCTAGAAAGACAAAGTAGGCCGGAAATATTTTTAGATTAATAAAATTAGTTCCAAAAAGCCCAAAGAACTCACTTATATTTTACAGGATAACACTCTTTTGTTCTCATTTGAAACTTACACAGACCTTAGATGTTTTCACATAAACATTTCCAGAGTGAAGTCAGCTCAGACCTTACGCAAATTATTAAGTTCAGCCCACCCCTTCAAACATGTACAAACTTCCTCAGCAACACCCTGTATCCTGCAGACTCAGTAGTTTGCAGGGTAAAGTCGAGTTTGACAATGGAATCCCACATTTACCATGCTGGAAAGGAAAAGCAACTTCTCACAGCTTGCGTGGTAGCAGAGTTAATTTGAACAAAGGTTTGATTCCACAGGATCCCCTGTCAGGACTGAAAGACAACTACAAGCAGACTGTAAATCCACATGAAATGAGAATGAATTCTGTATCGAGATCATTAACTTTATGCAGCTTCACAGCAACTAGACGAGTTTGCATCAGGCTGTACTTTCACCTCAGTTTCAGGAATGCACTTAAAAGACAGACTTGCTCAGAAAGCAAGCTGCACACATGCACAAGTTCACACGACTACTGGTAAATTTGTGTGCCCAAGTGAGGAGTACACAGAAATTCACCAAAAGGCTCACTCAATAAGTTCATTTTGAAATTACCAGCTTGATCATCCAAACACGTGGATGCAGCATAAAATCATATGCTATTATGCAAGAGCCTATTATCACAAATCTTAACCCCCTTCCTACCTAATTAAAGCAGACTAGGTAAATACATATTCAGACATAATTAAGCACGTAGTATTGAGTATCAGAGCTGGACCATAGCACTACATCTATAGATACCAATACACCCGGTTGCAAGCTTCCTCTGGATCCAGCATTCAAACTGGATTTTTTTCTTTTGTCCTTAGTGTTGGTTTTAAAGTGTGAAAACACAAATACAGAATAATACATCACAACACCCTCTATCCAAATTTAAATCCAAAATGTTAGTTTGGAATCAACATCGTATCCCAGTTCATTTTTTGGCTGTACTCACTCTGTATAAAGTCAGGTCAGGACAATCTTTGAGTTGTTACAGTTCAAATCCAACCCTACTTCAAATCAATAGATAGTTTTTTTCCCACAAAACTTGAAAGGATTCCATTGTTTGAAAAGGCTGCAGAATAAGAGCATAAGAAACCATTCCCAACATAACACTTGATACTTTTGCTATGAGACGTTTTCAGAGATTATCAATTTTAGTGTGTTTCTTAGTGAGCCAACCTACGGAAGTAACTTGGTGGAAACCATGTAAACCATCAAAATGATCAGCCTCTTAACTCTGATAAAATGACGTGAAGTAATACTGCTTTTCCACGGTAATTTTCTTGCTTCAAGACTACTTCATCCCCACAAACATAGTGCAGAATAAACCAAGGAACATATCCCTTTTAAGTACCTTTTTACAGCAAAAGGACATCTTGATTCTTCTACAACCTCTCAGTTCCTTCTGATCAGAAAGTAGGTGACTAAGTTCCTTTATGAGGGGAGTGAAAGACAACAGGATTGAAGCTCTAAGAAAAGTTGTTGTAAATCACACCACTCTCCTTCATAACACAAAAACCAAGTTAAAGTTGGAGGCACATCACTTCTGCGTTTTCTGGTAGAATACAT
Source organism: Columba livia (assembly GCF_036013475.1). Classification (NCBI taxonomy): domain Eukaryota; kingdom Metazoa; phylum Chordata; class Aves; order Columbiformes; family Columbidae; genus Columba; species Columba livia. Next base: position 61,682,244 of record NC_088604.1, read on the forward strand.
TGAATTACAGCTTTCTATAAATTCCTTTAATAATCTTTTTATTGAAATACATACTGTATTTTCATACTTAGACTGAATTCAAGCTTTGTACCAGTTCAAGAAGATCTGCAAAATAAGGCACAAGAGCACCCAGTACAGAGTGCTGGTTTCTGCAGCAGTTTAATGGAACACACTCCTAAGATACCAGAGGGGTTCCCAAAATATTTCCTTCAACTTCTACTGAGAAATCATGTATTGCTGACACTGCCTTCCGTACATACCTCTTTGCTGATTCTAGCACAGCCAGTCACATGTGCTGAACCTTCAGAATGCCTCAACAGTTGTTCCTATACACAAGTGTTTACAACAACTGCTGTCATGCTGACTCTACTCCCTGCTTCCCCAACTGCACCTCAGGGCAAATAATGGATTTTGGTGCCTCCTTTCTCAATATGCAACTGTTATTTCAAGTGCTAGTCTGTCTTATTTGCATTTTGAATGGACACCAAAGATAACAGGCTCCTTGTGGAAGACATTCTTGATTCAAAGTGCTGTTTCTTACATTTAACTTGGTCCAGCCCATGGACCATGCCCTCTTCTGTCAGTTTAACTGCAGTCTTCTTTGAGCCAGAGAGAGAAGTAGTTAGAGCTCTGCAGTTAGATGACAGAGTGCAAAGGCCACCATTGCTGCTATAGGGGATATATCAGAGTTTACACAGGTTGTAGAGTAGGATAGTTATCTCCATCTCTGTGAGCTCCTTGGTGAACTGGGAGACAAGTACTTCCATCATGTAGGGTTCAAGAGCAGTACTGCTAGAACTTATTTTTTCATCAATATACTACTGAATGTCAGTTTAAATTGCTTTCACTGTTTATGATGTTTTGTTCATTTCCCAGGTCACTCACAATCAAGACCAGTCAAAAAGACAGTAAGTTCAATGGCTTCCAGACTGGATGCATTCTTAATACCTTAAGAATGAGGTGTCAAGAACATATTCTACCAGAGATGGAAGAGAATTCACGTAGCTTTTTGTGCTACAGCATGCTGTCACAAGTGTGATAAATAGTAGTAATAGTCATCTTAAAATTCTGTATATAACCTGTAAGATCACAAACTTAGTATTTCATAGAGTTACAATTCTGAATTTGTGAGTATTATAATGAAACAAGGGCTATTTCCAACAATAATGCAAATGCAAGACACTGAATACCTATGTATCATTAAGCTGAAAAAAAGAAAGAACTGTAAAATCACTTTGAAGTCCACCACCAGCACACAACCAGGTACAACTAGCGTACAAGCAGCAGTGTAGAGTTTAGGTACAATTAGTGTACAATCCAGCTTTAAAGCAGGAGTTGTACATTTAAAACCCATTTTGCCAATTTAAAGAAATATTACTGAAAGGAAATGACGCAGTATTAAACCCTCCCCCCCAGACACGTAACTGGATTTTGAAAAGCAATTAATTCAAAAAAGCAGCCTGTATTTTGCTTGGGTACTAGTTGTCAGGACAACACTGTATAGTCTCATTTGGTTATTAGCATATAGACATTTTTAACATTGTTCCTACACAACCACCCATTTGTTGTTTTCAAAGACTATTAGGAGAACATAACTTTGCTAATTAGAGAATAAAGTCCTTGGTTTTCACGTGTTTTCTTCTAGAGAGTTGTATTATAAATTATTAGTACATCACTGTATGTCAAAACATACCAGAACTCTGCTTATGAAATGATGGTGTATGACTCAAAACCCAGAACTTTGGGGAGTACAGCTGAATGCTCAACTGCACATTGATTCCTTTGTAAAACATTTAAGCAACTTAAGCATGCAAATATGTTTAAAACACACAAGTTTTTCATCTTCCACACAAAGTAAGAATTGCATTGTTACGACTCCCTTTTGTAACATATTGCCCTTTCATGAAACTACATTCTACTAGAAACTAAGACTAGAATGAGTCAAGAAACAGTTGGTTTTTTTCTTTTAGGAAAAAGTGATTCAGACTAGGTCATCCATAAAGTTGTATTTAGAGACAAACTCCATGCATAGCTGAAGCCAGGAGAGTAACTCATCTTTGCCCTACCTGTAGAGCGGCACAGCCCATCCATAAGGGACAGAGACATCTCACACAAGAAAGAATGCTGCAAATTTATTTTCTTAAGTTTTCATAACCTCAACTTTGTTTATCCCACATAAGACATTTTCAGTAATAAGAGATCCTCTAGTTCATGTACCATACAATTGCAAGTAAAATGAGGGGCATGTGAAATACAAAATCAATTGAAAATACTAGCTTACATTTGGTAGACTCAAAATACTGCTCAAAAAAAAGTGGATTTCCAGCTTTTTACCTTTGCATTTTGAAAATCATCTCTGCAGTCCAAAGACAGGCAATGGAGAAAAAAAGCAACTCCAAAGCAGGTGGAATGAAGAGAGAGGGACATTAGTACAAGAAACAATGGAAAGGCAAATCAAATGAGATAAGAGACAGTTCTCCAGTCACAAAGTCCAAAGAAACACATTTGGCAGGTGTTTCAGAAACGCCTGCTGTTGTCCATCCATCCCAGCTGGGTACAGGAATCACATTGCACACTATTTAGTAGTCTACATTTATACTTGCAATATAGGGAGCACAACTCATGTACAGTACATAATCCCTTGCCCAAAGAGCTCACAATCTGAGTTCATAAAAAAAGAATGCCAGTAGTTGGACCAAGATCAAACAAATGGAGAAGACCAGGAAATAACTTTATAAGGGATTAAAGTTGGGTTACGTTAAGTGAGGTAACTTCTGAACATCACTGGCTATGATGTTCTTAAGACAACTGATTTTTCAGTTAGAAGATCTTCTGACCATGAAAAACCGGTTTAAATGTACTGAATGATGCATTAAAAGTAATCCACAAAAATTCTTAGAAATAGACTTGTTGGCAAGACACAAAAATGTTTACATTGCCCAAGTTCTTCACTTGAGACACTAACTTCTCATTCTACTAGAAAGATATGGATGTTACAGAAATTCATATGTACATGTCACATTTGAATGTAAAAGGCTTTTTACATTTAAGCTTAAAATGTTAAATTCAGATTTAAGAATCTTGCTGCTATAAACATAAGCTTAATACTTAAATATTAATATGAAAATAGTTCTATTTTAAAAATGCATTTTTAACTTTAAAATAAACTATGGACAAGATACAGTTGGTTCAAAATCAACAATCTTTGACTACAGCAAGTGACCCACTTTTCCCAGTTTTTTAAACACTGTTCTTGCTACTTGGCAGTTAGAATTGAAGTGATTAGTCCATCAACTTTAAAGTTGGTTTTTTTCCATTTTCATTTTGCTTTGCCTTTTTTTTTTTGCATTTCTCTAGCTGTATCTTTTTTTTTGAAGTAACAATCTTGCACTTTATCTACTAATTGGCAAGACATAGTTGAAATATAATATATATGTAACCTTTGTGCCCATTTAGCTATCATGTCTCAATCCCTTTACATGCAAATAGAAAGTACCATCTTTCATGCAATGACGACATTCATGTCTTTCATACCAGTGAATCTTGCTTTAGATTATATATATAAACTATGTGCAACACTTCCATGACATGTGAAAAAAATGTTGGAGTAGTTACAGTAGTAAGAATCAACCATGATTATCCAGTCTGTATATATTAACCAAAAAGATAAATACGTCTCTCTCACTGTAACAAACAACATATTCAGCGGAAAAATCTGACGTGAGCTACCATTTCATAAGGGAAGTAGATGTTAAGAGAGTTTCATTTAAGTGAGACTGCGAGAGGATAAGGACTGCTAACAGGCAATCCATTTAGTTTTAATTTGGAAAGGTACTCTCAAGAAAATCAAACCAGAAATGAAGACTGAAGAACTACACATTACTTTGAACCAAGTCAGTACTAGCATTTACTTTTAGAAGTTACAAGTATATTAGATTTGCCTACAGGAGGATACAAAACGAGTATAGCCACAGATTACCAAGAGAATTTGATCACTTCTGACAAACAGCTAAAAAATGAGAGGAACAAAAGATGGTCAAGGAATTATGATCAACTGTTTCTTGTACTTGCCATAAAATCCCAAAAAATTCCCTGCAGACCTGTAATAAAACCCTCCCCTTCTTTAAATTAGTTTCAATTCCCAGGTAAAGATGAATCAACAAAATTAAAATATTGTGCTGTTTTATTGGTGTAAAAATCACACAACTGCTAGTTCTGATTCTGCAGAGATACATCCATGCAGTTAAACATCTATGATCCCACAGCCAGAAGAAGCCATTAAATAGAATATCTGCTGTTAGTCAGCAATTAATGCAAATTTACATATGAGATCAAAAGGTGTGTATCATACAATATACAACAAATCCTAATACAGTACATCAACCTGAATAGCAGGATACACTCAGGGAACTCTGTTAATAGTGAAGCCTGTCTATATGCCAGAGAAATAAGGCCTGGAAACAAGATGACAGAAGGTACCCCAAAAATCCTAAGAAGCAAACTGTTCATTTTTTGACTTTATTTTATTCCTTTTTTTTTTCGTTGGGAATTAGAAGTTCATAGAGATACTGACACATTACTTGACAATACAGTTTGTTATAGTGAAGACTGGTGGAAGTGATCTGTTATTAAAAGGTAATGTGTGAAACATGCAATTACAGGTGGCGCTTAGGTAACGTGTAATTAATACGTTGGGGATTTACACCCAACACTTCACAAAAGGGAGGACTGAAAGAGAAAGAGGTCTGTTTGACAGACTACCAGTTGTACCATAAATCTTTATATGCATGTGGCTGAATCAGGATAATGAATGGATAAAACGTGAACACCTGGCAATCTGTGGTTACATACTCTATAATGTATGCAACAAAAAATCAGATGCAGTTGATATGGCAAACAGTCTGCAAGAACTCTGTCAACCCAAAAAAGTTGATTTATTGCAAAGAGGCAGACTTCTAGAATTGTGAACAACTCTCCAATTGTGAAAGGCAGCTTGGGAAGTAACAGTGGCTGATGACAGATTACTAGTTTTTCTCTTTTCTGTCACAATAAAATAAATGCCATAGTTAAAGAAGAGTTCACGTGTTTAAAGTTTGAAGTCAACTGATTAGCAATACTCTTCTGCAAAGATGTTTCAATGGGAAAAAAAGAAACCACAAAAAAATTCCAGTTGGAAATTTTGGCGACAAACTCTGCAAACTCAAGTCCAACAAAGATCACGGATGCCCACAGAAAATGATGTGAGAGGCAGTGTCACATTTTAAGGAAAAGTTGTGGGTTTTTTTTTCCTCTGTACTGAAATTAAAATACTTAAATACAAAAGTGGACAAACTGACAAAATAGAACCACAACATTTAATGTAGAATAGAGTGCACTGAGCTAGATGCATGGATCTTTAAATAGGCTTTGAAACCAACACCCCTTTCAAAATTAGTAAATTCACAGTTAACGGCAGTAGGCTTAGAGGTGAGAGAAGGGTCGAAGTTGTTCCAGTTGGACTTCCAGGGAGATTCTCTCTTCAAGAACATCCTACAAGAGAGAGATTTTCTATTGAATGTCCACAGAGAATGAATATTAAAAATTCACTCATGCAATCAAAACCGGTAATGTCAGCTTCAGCTTTGCGAACTAACATTCTTTTCTAAAATCTGGAGAACTCTTCCCATAATCTGAATACAAGATTGGCTAACTAGTAATCACTCATGAATGAAAAGCAATACTTTGCTCAAAGGCAAACCCATTTAATATTTCATCATTTCTCTCAAATCACCCAAACCCACAAAGTTGTAACCAGCTGCAAACCCAACTATAATATTTTTCCAATTGAAGTATACAATGGTAAGGAGGTGAGCACTCATCTCAGTTAAAGGATTGGAACCTCACTTTTTTTTCCCCTCAGTTTTCCCTCTTACGTGAATTTTATGCACCTTGACTCCCATACACAGTAACAAGTGAAATACAGGCTTGATAGTTTTAAAAATGACCTATCTTCCGGTGTAGACACTATCACATTAATGTTTACGTTCAAGATTTTTTTTTCATTAACTTGATAATTAAAATTAGACACCTTAAGGTAAGAAAGATGGCAAGAGAAAGATGTTAAAGTGGCGCCTACAGATAAATCCAAAACAATAATAGTTGACCTAAATAAACAGAGGACTACTGTTGTTCTCATTCAGCTGCAAGTTTTGTATTCCAGATTATATTTGTTTAAAAATATTTATAATTTTATTATGACTTTAAGGTTTGCTTTTTCCTTCAGAAGAAAGCAAGCCACTTCAGCTGCTGTTCTCAATACTGCTTTTGAAGCACCTGATGACCACAACAGCTACCTCAAATTATTAATATGAAGTTAAGATTTCTGGTTTTTATTTTTAGCATAGCTGGAAACAAATCAATACATTTAAAAATGCATTTTGTAGTAGTGAAAGTGTCCTTTATAATTTCACAAGGTTTGTCACAATTAGGTATATTGTATGATCTACAAAACCAAAATATTTCCTATCAATATCCTCTAATATGTATGTCTTTGATTTGCAGAGATGGCTGTTACAGTGCATCACTAACATCTTGCCCTCTTTGTTAACGTTATCTCTCTCATGGGAAATGAGTAAGCAATAACTTAAGACCATCTGAGAGATGAAATTCTCTGGGCACACATGGTGGATGAAGGACTAAGAGAGAGTGATTCAGATGGAGTTAATTGTGTGTACTCGGTTTATGTGGGAAAGTTTTGGTAGCGGAACTGAACAACCAGGCCCAAGAGCTAAAGGGCTTCTCAGGTTCTAGTAGTGACTGTTGGAGCGTAGTTGTTTTGTCATCAAGCACTTCTCTCAAACAAACAGGGATTATGGAATTACCTTTAGTTGCTGCTGTAGTTCACTATTCAATCTGGCCAAAACAGTATTGGTTTCCTTGTTACGTCTGATTGATGCCTGAATTGCCTTCTTGTCTTTCCCCACTGATCTGAGAATATATTAGAAGCATTGCAATAAGTAATAAGTAATTTAGTAGCTTAGGTATCTCATTTATAGTCCCTCTTTTTTAAATTAGTAGCAACCTATCTTCAGGTTTTTTTTTTACTTGTTACACTGTTAATTTTCCCTCTTCTGCCCGGCTTGATGAACCTTGTTTGCATGGAAGCTGCACATACTTGTTTTTAATGAAACAGCAAGCAGCGAATTTTGAAAACTTGTCATAATCAATTTTCTGAAGTCCCAACACACTGTACCACATTCATTTACCCCAAAGTGACTAATGTAATAGTCTACTGCCAGGCTAGGAAAAACTGCACATTTTGGACTGTTCACAGCAACCATTATTTAAATCTAAACACTACTTGTTAATACTTCCACCACTTATTTCCCACATACTTGCAGAAGTTCAAGAGTTCACACTACAAATTCAAGATCTCTAAAAAGCCTCCCAAAAGTAGAGGCTTCAGGATGATCTTGTTTACAAAACAAAAGTATTTAAACTGTTAAATAAATCTAATTCAAACATACTGAAATTGTTTGCAACTCCTGGAACAGAAAGCGTGTATGCTGTTTAAATGTAAACTTTCCAGTAACAGATGTATTTATACACTTCTTGGGTTACCTAGGAATAGATGGCTGTGAAGCAAGAACAGCAGCTATGACACCTGTTTTCTGTGTATGTTCCTCAGCTTCAGGTCTTAGCTCATCTTCTGATTTTAATCTTCTGCGAATAGGCTTTGGTGGCGGAGCGAGTGGGGTAGTGCCTTTACCCTGAAGAGGAAAACAGAACCTATTAATTCTCACAAACTACATTTTACTTGGATTATAACCTGGTAACTTGTTTGTGTTACATATTCTTAAAATCAGTTATGAGCTAACTGAATTTACAACCCATCAAATATTTTTTGATGGGCATCTAGCTACATTCTCATATAATCTGGGAAAATATACATTCTCATATAATCTGGGAAAAAAACCTTTAAGTACTAAATCCTACCCCCGGTGAAAGGGCAGTAAATCGCTACACACTGACAAAGAACTGTGCAAGCAGAATCATCATGGTACAACTAACAATAGCAAATGTGCAACATCTCAGAGCACACTTCCCCCCCCCCAGGAATGATGTGTAACAAAAAAAAAGCTACAGTTAATCCAGTTCTGCACTAAAAGTTTTGCTCTGTTTCAAAAATTTGAACACTTACAAGTCTCTTAATTTTCTGCTATCTTGGGAATAAAGCTAATCATGAACATCTTCTGATGCAAGAATTCACCATACATGCACCTATTTCAAACACATACTGGACTTAAGAAAACTGGGTTCAAGTGGAAGCGTATAAAGTTGCTGTTGCAAATCAGACATAATTTCATATACGTCAAGACAACTGTGCTCTCCAAGTCTACTTTGCATACCGCACTAGTGGGGACATTAGCAGGTGCTTTGTCTTCAACTCTTCCATCTGCTTTGGCAACTCTAAGAGAACTTGCAGAATCAGAGGGCTTTTCAACCTACAGGGATATAAACTATATTTAGAAAACTACTTCTTAAATATTTCATTTGGCAACATCTGGAATAAACACAAGTATGCTGTGTTCCTGATACATGAATGCAGTTAACACCTAAAATTCCAGTTCAAGTCGTCTTCAGAAGCATAAGCAGGTATACAACAACAAAACCTGCCTTGGGGGCGAAACCATCTAGAATTATCTTGGTCACTAACACCGTTTTGGCCTGGGAACAGCTCACAGAAAAGGCACATAAGTAAAAAAACTGTGCTTCCAGAATCGATAGTCAGACCTGTCTTTTCATACAGAAATGAAGACTCAATACAGCATCTAAAATCAGTAGGAAAAGAAGATGAAATAGTTACTTGAAAGTCCTCTGCTCTCAAGCATTGTACTCTGGATGTTGGAAGACCTCTGAATAAGCCAAATCCCCAATGTTATGAGGCACGGTATAGTACTAAAAAGACTGCGGCCTGATGATAAAACTGCTACAACTGTTTCTGCTGTTACATTACCACCACTTTCTATTTGTTACTGCCAAAGGTTAATCTCTTCAATGGAACACAATGCGACTGTTCCCCATCCACCTCAGTGCACAACAATCAGCAAGCTTAACTTAAGCAGTTTTCAGCAGCAGCTTAAGCTAACACAGCTGTTTTTGTAATGAGGTACAGAGAGTGCTCAGATGGTTCTACAGCATTGACCTTCCTGATTAAGGGAAGCAAGACCATGTTGCTGATAGTGGGGAGAACTTTAAAGCACCACAGGTACTTTTGCAACTGAGGATTCAGAAGTGCTCCAGAGAACTTACAATCTGGATGAAGTCTACAAATTAGGAAAGGAAAACATGAAATAATTCATGTAATAGCAGTAAGGTGTTATGACATTAATAGGAATAAACCCTAAGGCTTCCAAACTTCCAGTTCTGTGTCTGTAGTAGGAAACAAGGTTTCATAAACAACTAATGATCTATTACAGAAGGATGTCAGAGCTCTATTTACTCCAGCTGTTTGTTCGATGGCTTTGAACAAAACCAAACTAAGGGAGTTTTAGCAGATGTTTACAATACTTGACAGTCATTTCATTTACTAAGACAGACTACTTTAAAACTTACCAGTAAGTCATTTGGAAGGCTAGCAAGAGTGAGCAGAAGGAAAGTTTTGCCTGTGCCAAGTCCTAAACGCACAAACACAATTATGTATATGCACACATACACTAATAAAGATGAAATCTCCTGAATTACAGTCAAGAACAGGGAATAAAAGAATTTCTTCTTCCTAGGTGTCTGGCAGCTATTAAGCAAGCATAGCAGTGTATATTGTAATTGCTTTCTAGCAATGGGCTGGGACACCATAAAAACACACCACTGAATTCAAACAGCAGAAATAGGCTTTAACAGCCTCATAATTGTTGGTATTATTAAGCAATTGACAAGATCTTCACTTCTACTCACCTGCAAGACTTCTGAGTGTGTTTCAATTTCATCTTCTTCCTCTTTGTTTACACCTGAAACAGCAAATGCCTCAAACTGGCTAAAGTCTGCAAAATTTGGCTGTTCTGGTATTTGTTGAGGTGAGGTACTGGTATGAGCTATTAGGCCTTCTGCATCTACTGGGCGATGCACATGAGGACCTGCACCCTGCAATAAAAGAAAAAAACCAACACTTAGTGACATTGTTCTTAACATGGTAATCTGATGCAAAGAATCTTGCCAAACAACAGTTTGTGACAGAAGGTTAAAGATTATCAGCATTTTTAGTGGACAACTATTTATGTTCTGTCAGTAGGACAAAGTGCATCTCATCCAAGACACAGACAGACCCCTCACCCTATTTATAAAAACAGAGAAATATTTAAGAGAACATAAAGTTCAGTCAGATGTGCTATTATCCAGAGAATGAGGTCAAAGACGTATGCATCACAGGACTATCAAGACTCATTGAACAGAAGTTGTTTCTGCTGCAATACAGTGCAGCTTGGCTCTGTCATGCTCAATACAGATTTTTAGTCTAGTTTCATAGAGAAACATGCTTACGTGACCACACTGCATGGAACACATCTGCCTTTGTACCCTCTTTCCCTGTAGACTATTTCTGGATCCACTGACTGACTTCAGTTGCTGGTAACTCAGATTCTAACAAGTAGCCGCTGCTGAAAAACAACTGAAAAGCAGCTTTATCTGCCCCATGTCAGATCTGCACAGCAGTTGGAGGATTCAGCTGGTTGAGACAAAGAAAAACATTTGCAGGACCTGTTTTGTACCAAATCAGCTGATTGAACTGACTCAGATCAGGATTGCAAAGATCACCAGGTCTATGTCAAAGGAAGAAATGGGATGACTCCTTTTGGGAGCAGGCATGTTATGTAAAAATATACCCTGTGCTAGACACAAATGAAAGACAAACACTTATTTTGCGAAACTTCAAAAGATTGCTCTCAGTTTGTGTTATGGCCTATTAGCTATACAGGGACAGGTAAAGAAACATGCAAGTGTAACTTTCCTCTCCTTCTTACAACTCAGAGCTTCAGAGCCTCTCATTCCCCCTCAATCTCTACTTCAATCCCTTCCCAGGGTTCCACCAGCAGCAATTCTTTATTCAGGAAAAGCTAACATTTGGCTATAGTCTAGGTTTTGCCATCATTAACATCCTGGCAGTTTCAAAAACTACCAAGCAATACTACTCATCTTAGAGATGAGTTAAATTCAGAGTTAGATTAAAATGATGCACCAAGTTAAGCGTATGATTTTTCAAAAGTGACAACATCACCTGTGAAGGCTGTGGTCTTGGAGGCACTGCAGGGGGATAGGCAACAACTCCAGCCTGTTGCTGTCCTGTAAAAGAGGCATTGTGTTTGGCCAAGACTGTTACTCTTTACATTACAGTGCTGTCTCATCTTCTGACTTCTCAATATGAAGAAATCTTGCACTTTGCCTACATATTAACCTGTCATATTGAGGACCATAACCAATGTCATCTCCTTTCAAATTCGCAAACAGACAAAACAAGGAAGGAGAACATGGATCTTGTACATTTTTCCATCTCAAAGTACAGACACGGTCATACTTTTCTATCTTAGCGCTTTTTTCCTTTGACTCTGATTATACACTCTTAATATTTTCCGTACTTCGTGATCCTGAATTGAAAAGTACTGAAAAGTAAGAAGTACAATGAAAACCCTTACACATAGCATCAGAAGTCACCTTTAATTGTTTCCTCTGAAGCAAAACACTTAACACCCATCTCTAATACATGTGATACCAAAAGAACTGCGCTTGAAAATTTACTGGCAGGTGCAATTCATTGCATGTGGGTGCACTACCAAAAGGTTATTTCCCGACTTTGCTTCCCCTGAGGACTACAATGCCAGCATTCAGAGTTTATTTTGAAATTATCTGTTTAAGCAAAGCAGAGTACAAATTTTAATACAAACAGGAAGAGTTAGAAAATCTTCAGCTTCTTCATTCAGAAAAAATATTTTAAAGACACACTAAATCTTTCTTCAGAGGCAAAAAAAGAAGTCTGCTTCAGGAATATAAGTGCTGAAAAATAACAGCCACTAGGAACACAGTATATCTACCTGGGGTAACAGAAAAGGATCTGTTCATATCTAAAGATGATGATCGAGAATGAGAAGGATGAGGCCTTGGAGGGGGTGGTGGCGGCGCAGTGTTATCTGGAGATGTTCCTGAATGTGATCTGCAAAACATACAAGCTTCTGTAGTGATTTTAGGCAGCTACAACAGAAATAAACCTCAAAAGTTCTTCAAAAGTATGCAATCAAAAAATAAAGTTTGACAGATGGAAAAGAGCCTGATTGCCATTGATTTTGAAGATTGCAAAATCAGTCTTAGACTTCTGGTATTCTTTGATTTCACAATTGTTTTTATATTTCTATTTACTTAAATCTCCATTATCCAAATTATTCTTACATTACCACAAGTAATTTATCTTTGAGAAACCAATAGTTTGACACGCATCCCAAACTCATTAATGATAGTTCAGGAACAGAGAATCCTAAACATGGTAATTCCATCCAGATGGCAGTCATTACAATTTGCAAACTATGTAAGATGTAGTCAACATCCTGATTAGGCTTTAAACAGGCTAAGTTCAATGTCACTGAAGAAGTTTCTGTTGGACCTGCCTCCCATATAAACTGAGATTAAGGAGTATCCCAGTGTACAAGACAGCTATTTAATTCTCTGCCTGAAATTTTCCAAATCTATGTACTTGGTGGCATCTTCAGAAATTTTAACTCATTCTTAGGTAGGATCACCATCTAGTGGATACCTCTTGTAGGTTCATCAAGCAGACATTCCGAAAGGATAGAAGGACAAAGTACTGCACTAAGTGCCATTTAAGTGGGATTTACTGTATAGAGAAATTTTGTACAGCTTCCATTTAAAAACAGCTTCCTAACTAGTCCAATTTGAGCAAGAGAGATATACTGAATCACTGACATGAATACAGCTACTCTTTCATTCGACTCAAATGCGACAAAATATTTTCTATGACTGACTGCTGTAACATTCTTCTACATCATAAGATAAGTATATTTTACCTTTCCTAGCTTTCTAAGTTTCAGACAACACCTGGAATTCCTAAATGCGTAAGTCCAGACAGCAAATTAAGTTATTGCAATGGAAGTATTTGCTTTCTTAATATACTCTCCAGGAGAACACTTCTGTAACACTACATAACCCTCTAGCTGACATAATACAAATTTAATTACACTGAGTCCTACGGCCATCCCTCTAGTTAATCCAGTATAAAAGGCACAAGCAGGATTAAAAAGGGGAGAAAGTGGTTTAAGGACACTCTTACAGCATCATTATTTGATGTAGCCTTGTCAGCTTTTGCTTTCTAAAAATACAAAACGTACTCTGGACTAATGGTAGGGCTAAGGATAACATCATCTCTACAGATAAAGTTGCAATTGATATTACAGGATACCAGTGGAAAGAAGTAAAAGAGTAAGTGGCAGAAAAAACTCCTGGGTGGGCACTGCCAGAACTGCCACATCTGAACAGAAGCTGCCCTGCCTGTGCCATAAAGCAGCAACTCATCAGAAAGCTTCACTTGTCTACACAATTTCAGCAAGAGAATCCAACCCAAAATCAGACGTGAAAAGAACAAGTTGAAACCACCATGCTGATAGCGCAAAAACATACATAGAAGCAGGACAGAATTAAATTTGCCATTAAGTTACAATGGAAGAAAGAAGTTTTCAAGCTGCTGTACTGAGAGGGAATTGCAAATCTTTCTTTGCTAGTGTAATCATCCTAATTATTTTTGTTTTGAAACTTACCTCTGAAAGTGATTGTAAGATGGTTAATGGCGTAGCTGGTTTTTAATCCTATTCAGGCAGATTTAATGGGAACAATTAGCACCAGCTAGTACAGCACATTCTCTTATGTCAAACGATTCAGTTGTTGGTTATGTGCTTGCATAGCTTCCTCCAATCCCTAAATTTATGTTGGGGAGATGATTGCCCTTAATTTTATGAAAGCCCATTATTAAATGAGATTGTATAATTGCTGTGATATTTCTAATTTATATTTTATTTTTCTTTTATGCTACAAAGTCACAAGGTCCTTCTTCATTAATGCCTAATGGATATTTTAAAAAATACAGAAAATTGGTTTCAAGTAACATCATGATCTCTTGTGCTTACATTCCCTTGTGTTTAAGGAGAAAGTCTTTATCAAGATTTGACATTATGGAGCTTAATTTGATTGGCCAAATCCTAAATTTAGACCACATTATTTTTTTAATTTTCACTTCACACATTAACAGGAACAGCATACATTGTTAATGCATTAGAAAACAGGCTGCCTCCAGATTCCTGAGTGTTAAAGTTAAAAATCTATTTAGGCATCATTTACAAGCCAGTTGTCAAAAAAACAGAAGCTTAGAACAGGCTTCTTTAAACATTTGTTTGTTTGTTTGTTTCAGTTGCTGCTCTACTGACCGTTGCCGTGTTACTGTGCTTCCAATTTGCTCTGGATCTGAAGCATAGGAGTCCGAACTGCTGTAACCATCTGCTGGTAAAAGAAAGTACAACGTTTCATATTTGAAACTTTTCATATTTTTTTCATCACTGCCATCATTACATACCCTAATAGATATAGATAATACATAATGTCAAAGATAAAATTTTTATTTTTAAAAGGCTTATGTCCTTCTATTGCTTCCTTGTACGGCATGATGTGGGCAGGCATCAAAATCCTCGAGTTTGAATAACTGAAGGATCCAATACAAACCAACTCCCCTCACTCAATACTGCAAGTTGTTGTTAATACTGGGATGTACTGAAGAATAAACAATGACAATAATGTTGCATTTAAGCTACAGAATTTTTCATAAGCAATAATTTTTAAACACTTGACATTCTATCACTTCAATCCAGCCAACAAGAGTAAGGGACATCTAAAAAGAAAAAAAAAAGGCAAGGAGTAGGACATTCTTGATATTGGAAGTGTTGAAGGATTGTCACCAGCCTTAGAAGTTAGAAAAAGGGAAAGACATGTACAGTACACAGATGAACCCAGCAGCTTTTCTACTACTGTATCTTGTGTACCTTCAAGGCTGGCAGTCAGCTCTGTTTTGGGCCAAATCTTTTTAAAAGCTTTCAGCTTTTGGTTAAGGCAACCTATAAAAATGAAATACGCTATAACAGCATCACATATAGTTTGCTTAAGGACACCCTTACCCATCTCACCAAAATCACAAGATTTGTCTGGAATGAAAGCAGACAGAAATATGGCGTTCAGAATAATTTATCACAAGAGATGATTCCAGAGCACTTGCTAAAGCACAATTCAAGGTGGAAAGTCACTGGAGCAATGAGACTCACCTGACTGCTTATCAGTAAAGAGGAAAAGTCTACTCAAGAACATGAAAATTTTTCTGAAAGGACTCTCAAAGGACTACCTTAACCTCCTAGGACACTAAAGTTTCCTAAAGTGTTAAGACATATCAACTGGGACCCAGAGATGAGAATCTGGCAGTAACGATTTTCCTGTTCAGCAAGGAATGCCCTTGCCTATTACTTCAGAAAACATTTTGTTACACAGTTCTGAGAAACAGAATCAAATACTACTTAGTCAATTCCACTTCCCAGATATTTTGATTTCTCATCCTAAGATTAAAAGAGAAAACAGAAGATGGAAACAAGCTGAGAAAAATGAACTTTTTTGAACATATGGCATGAAAGCATCTCCAGGGGCATCAGAACTTTCCTAACTACTACTTCTAAGAGATAAATATCAGAAATACCTCTATTCTTAGCAGAAACTCTGAGTTAAACATATCATATCTAGCAAGTTTTCATTCACTAAAGAATGTATCAGATCTACATTTTGTGTAATGTAAAGAATGAGATCAGAAAGTACTTTGATACTTACTAACTGTATTTCCAGATGTAAATTTTACAGATGAACTCATTTTGTTTTCTTCTGGGAGATCAGGTGGTTTCACAAGTAGTGGGCTAGTAGGGTTAGCATGATCTAGATGGAAAACAAGTGTAAATAAAGGTATTCAAACTAGCCTTTACTTCTGATGCCAAAGCTTTACATTACTTTTCTGCCCTTATCTGAAATGCTGCACTTGACTAAAATTGTTGTATTTTAACTCTTGTGGTGTATGAATTGTTTTAACTTCAAAGGTTTACATTGTAATAGTGTTATTTCTGTTTCTCAGTATTACAAGCTGGGAATCTCTACCTATTTACAAAGCTAAGGAAACTTTAAAAAGAAATGTGTTGTGGATAATTTGCCTATTCTCATATACTGAAGACTGTACATGAGTTACATGATTTCAGGAAATACTAGTATATGGGGACACATCTATGAATTGAGACTCCACTGTTCCTCAAGAAAAATTATCAAACCACCTTGCTTATTATTGACCAGAGTATTAGAAAAAAAAAAAGGCCTGTCAATACTCCCAAATGCTGTCACATTTCCAAATAATAAACTCAGTATTTCTGATCACAGCAGAACAGCTTTATCAATGCAGGCTATATTCTCCATCTTCACAGTCTCTCTCTGTATTTAATAAGGAAATCTGGACATTCTCCTGGAGGCCCAAATCAAATCTATATCATGATGTTCCTGAACTACTCCACCTAATGATGTTCTACAGATGCTCACTGTAGCAAATGGTCAATTCAAACTCCCCAGCTATCTGAACAATAGTCTATTTTTTAACTCCAGATACATTAATTTAAGTAGAAGAAAAAAAAAAATCAGCATGTTAAAGGAAGCAAAGGCAGCTATAACTGTATAAAACTCTCCTCCTTAGCAAGTGAAAATATCCTACCACTTCCAGTTCTTTTAAGCTCCATCTCCTGCATGTGGATTTTGCTTGGAGTCATTCTTATGGGAACCGGGTGCACAATCGCAGTGTCCTGAGAAGAAGATCAGAGTTAAGTAGTAAGTGATGTTAATCTGGTTTTAATTTGTTCTATTAAGAGTCTCTGACACCATGCAAATTGTAATTTCTAAGCATAATTTCATTAATTTATTTTTTAGACAGTTCCAGGGAACTGAATAAACCCACAAACCCAAAGATGAAGTTTCTTTACAGTTCATAAGGTATAATCTAGCATACTACTTTAAAAAGGGCACTAGAAATGTTTCTATAGATAACTGCATTGTAAAAAGGACCTGAATTTTACCAGTTTTCCACCATTTTGGGCCTACTAGATATCTGTTACTTGGAGTACATCTTACAAACAAACAAACCAACCCCAAATAAACCCATACAAACAAAATAAACCCCCAAACCAAAGAGCTACAGTTTCAAAACCCCACTCACTGACTTTACTTACAATGCCTCAGAAAGTTATGGCCTCTTTAAATAGTATGAATAATTCTGTATAAAATAAGTACTCTGTAGTAGTTTAAGACAAATAGTTTCAGGAGTCTTTAAACCAGTAACATCTTCTAAACTTTAGGATAACAAGCCCTGTGGAATATATCTCTAGACAGGCGTTGAACTTACACAAGCATTTTCCTTGTAGTTCAGACAAGAGACACCATTTTACTGTACTTTATAGACAGCCCTTTCCACCTGTTTTGGAGGCTTTGTGTAGACAGCTTAAAAAAAAATCTCAAAACTTTGTTCACGAGTAACCTAAAAATATGGACACAGCTGTCTGATTTTTTTTTTACTATACTCAGAATTTATGAATTGGTGGGACAATGACAGCACAAAAAAATTTCCAGATTATATTGTGTCCCTAGAAATAACAAGAGGTTTCAAAACTACCCTTGTATCAGAAATTTAACCTGTTCTGACCACTCAAGTAGATCAGTTTCACTAAGCACAGTAGATTTTCATTAATATTTTCTAAAACTGTTTAAGCTGACTTGTACTACTCTTGTTGCAAATATAAACTTTTAAAACCACTTCCTAGGCACAGGCCAAACGCACTTGTTGTACTGGAATTTTAAGAATACTTATAACTTCAAAATACATTGCCCCCCCTGCTTCTATCCCATAAAGGGATCATCATGCAAAGGTCAGTCTTGCTGTAGCTACTTCAGCCCTCTGCTGTAATCTAATGTGCAGCTACTACAACAAACCTATCCCAAATTGTTTAATTGACTTTTATATAACATATTAATTCAGACCATGAATCTAATTTTACACAAAACAACATGTTACCAACTTTCACTTAAAACAGGCAAATATTGTTCCCATACCCGGGGAGGAATACACTGTTATTCTTTCCACTTATCTTCTACCCCAAAACCAGCTGCTTTTCCAACAAAAAGACAAAGAATTGGTCTATGAGTTTAGTCTATAGTTAGTTATTAGCAACGGCTTGAGAAAGCTGATTCTGTCCTTTGGGAAAGCAGGAGTTGTTCAGCATCTCAGTCCTATGCATCACTGTTGGTGCTAAAATAAGAAGTCTGCACACTGCTACTAACAAAATTGCTGTAATTTGTTTTTATTTTCTATGAAAATTAAGACTAAGAAAATGACTCAAGAATGTGATCTCAGTACAGTTTTGTATTTCTACTGAGTTTCTGTTTATACATACATGCCTATACACACATGCACACACAAACATATATATGGCTATATAGCAGTTTTCCATATATCATCACTGTCCTACTATTTAGCTTAATACATGGGAAAAAAATTAAAACTAGATTTCTGTCATTTACTAATTATGTGCAAAAATGAATTAATATCTTATTGTAGAAAGAAGACAATGATAGCTCTTTACTGTCAAGCAATGATACACAGTAAGAAACAACTCTAAAACTGATTTTCATCACGTTTACTTCATTAAAATATAACAATATGGTTCATTTAAACCAAAAAAGTCTCTCTCAAATGAAAAAGGGCTAGTTTTCACTTGACATGTGACATTTTCATTTGGTTTGAATTTTTACTAAGGGCAATTCTGAGTACAGGGAACAGTGCAGTTTGAGTTCTAGCTTCCAGCACCTTGAAATGCTATTTCTACAGAAACAGCAGTGTTAACTCTGAGAGTGGACCACCGATGTATTTAAAATACATGTGTATTTACGTATTATATTTTTTCAGAAGTGATCTGAAAAAGCAGGTAAATGTGAATTATGTACACCTAATACATTTTGTTATGTAATCAAATGGACACCAACACTGTAATTAATTGAATTAAAATGGACACTGACAGTGGTAATTAAATATCTAAGAAAAGCAGGATGAAAGCAGCAGCTAAATACTGAATCAATTTTAATGCATTTCAGGACTGCTTCAATGTCACATGCTGTGAAGTTTAAAACCCGCAGAACTGGAAACCCTGTAGTGAAATTCTGGCTCCCAAACTTGGCAAAATATTTGATTACGTAAATCTTCAGAGCACTCCTCACTGACTAAAGCATTAGAACAGCACAGGTTTAGCTGAAGAAATACTAAAAGCCTTATTAATCAAATAACTTGATGAAAACATTAGGAGTATGAAATACCACACCCACTAAGGCCCAGTAGTTTTTCTTTAGTGAAGTTGGCCTTGTCAGCTCCTAAGAGTTTGTGCAAATCCAGCTCCGCAACTTGAAAAAAATAAAATAACGCTGAAGACAAAATCTAAAATGGAACTGGTTCATCAGTCAGAGTAGCCCTCGTGTTGAGTTATATTAAAAAAAAACCCACAAATTTTGATACTTTGTGTAATACAGGTTTTGAGAGCAGTCCTGTATTACATCAAAATCAAGGGAAAAAAAAGCATTGTTTGCATTCAGATATTAAATATGAGCCATACTAGAAAATTTATATTCTGAAAATAAGGAAAAAAATTAAGAAGCCTGCCACCATTCCCCAAAAAGCAGTCCATGGAATCATGCATAACAGCTAAACACAATGAATGGAAATTCAGTGTTAATAAAATTAATTTCAAACAAGCAAGCTAAGTGATTGACTTACAGGATCAGCTGGTGCAATGTTAGAATCAAATTGGGTCAGAGTTTGTGAGCTTGAGGAGCGTTCGCTAAATGTCTCCCACTGCTGAACAGACAGAGGAGAGAAGTCAGCACGATGAGAAAGATGAGAGTAAAAGATCACTGAGGAGATTTAGCACAGTAGTTCAGAGGTTGCACTGGAAAGTACTATGTTTGCACTGGACAGTACTTGACTTGGGAAGCACACTGGTACACATTAAGTATTTCTATTTCAGTCTGAGATTGTTGTGCAACCAAGTTTGTTATCCCTCGATATCAATCTTTAAATACACATTTCATAATGAAGATACAGGTGCACAGTCAACACAGAAGTACCTTCAGAATTCATGTTTGCCAATTAAAATCACGAGTAAAAAAAATGGTTAGATAAAGATAAAAATCAGTGCCACATGCTGTGTGCATTTGTAATTATCAAATCCACAGAAAGGTTCCTCGGCTTTGTAGCTGCCGAGTTTCAAACATATTTCAGAATTGCTGATTTTCTTACAGAATCCCAGACAAATGAACACTGAGTAGTCCAACTACAGCAGTTTGGCTTGCAGTGCAACCCCTGAGAAGTGATTCTATGCTGTAAAAGAGGATTTTTACAAGTCTAAATCACTGACAAGGCAAAGAATTAAATTCAAACATACTGTTGATTGCTAAAAGCAAATAAGTCAATCTCTAAACAATTTTACAAGATATAGGCATGCTGTATCAATAGATGTTTGTCAAGAGTCCTCATGTTTAGTAAGTCAAACTACAGCCACAACTGGAACAATAAAGTACCAAAGTACATAAAATTAGTCTGTGTTTCAGAAACCAGACTAGAAATTATAACAGGAATGCTAAACTTGTTATATTTTGGTAAAATAACACAAATACTAACCATGTTTCAAACACTACAACAAAAATTACAAATACAAAGTTTTTAGTGCTCAGAAAATTTGACAAAAATGATGTTAGTATAGTTGTGAAAACAAATCAATATTCTTGTTCCATATCCACAGGCAAATAAATGTAAATTATTCCAGAGGATACAGGACAAGTTATATGGTGTTAGTCAACTTAAACTCACGTGCTCCTCTACACTGAGCTATGCCTAGTGAATGGCCTGTATGTTAACCTAGTCTAAGCCAGTTATTTCAGAAATCTCTCCTCATTTCAAACTTCAAATTAAGGCAAAGTTGTTTTTTTTCTTTTTTTTTGGGGGGGTGGGTGGGGTGGGGGGGCAGCACAGGGGGGAATGGGTGTGACAGTTTGTGTTGGTTTGGTGGTGGTGTTTTGTTTTGTTTGTTTTAAATACACAAAACTACCCCCTTGACGGACAGAACCTAATGAACCCTTTGTAGTAAGGATGTGAGGTTTCCCTTCCTAACTGCTCTGCCCCACTCCCCGTATTAAACAGTTCATCTGCGTGTCACTCCAGCCTTTCACGAAACGGCAGCATTGTGAGCACTTTGGAGCTATATGAACCTGTTGAGTGAGCCACTTTTTAGTAAGTCAGAAACTTAATGGCCAAGTTCTGCCAGCCTTTCCCCTAATTTGGCCTCTTGCATTTACAGAGCTGCTCATTTTCATGAAAGGTGCATTAATATTTGTTTTAGGACTACCACTACTGTTTTAAACTTGATTTGACCAGTAGCTTCAAAGTTACCACTGAAACTGGCAAATTTGATTACAGAAATACTGGTTTTTAATTTTTCAAAACTTCCAGAAAGGCATACAACACTGATGTTATAGTTAAGATCAATGCTAAAATATTATTTTAGAGACGGATGTTGAATTTACCTCATATTCTGCTCCTCTGAAGCCAAACTACAGAACATTTATTACTTGTCCTCAAGCTTCCTGGCTGGGCAGTCAAATGAGCACCAACACCTTCTGACTACTCTGGGGAATACGCTGTTTGTGCTGCATCCTGACCTACTACCTGAAAACAGATATTGCTAATTCCCTGGTTAAAAGAAAGCTAATATATATATATATAAGGCTCTAATGGATGGCTTTTCAAAATATGCGCAAGTTTTAAGAGCACGGACAAAACAACGGATTAGCTAGGATAAAACTCCTATTAGCTGAAACTAAAATGCTCTAGACTGCAAAAATGTTTCAAAAACACTTTCAAAAGGTTAACGACTAAAAACTAAAACTCACATCAGCCATTACTAAAAGAGCACCAAGAGCACACAAGGTGTAACAGTTGTGACCTCAAAAGCAAATCCCTGTTACCTGTGTCAAAGCTAATAGGACCATGACACTAGACTGTTTTCAATAAAAATTTAGTAAGCTTTTCCATTTTTTTAATTTCTCAGAACTTGGTGTTCAGCCTTGAGACTGTATGGAAAAGACGTCTGAAGTGAGAAAGAAGGGACAAGTGATGAGAATGTCAAGTATGTAATATCCAGAGCTAGGTGGATTGTCATCGTGCTCTTTATTCTGAAGTTTGAGATTGATGCCTTGGCCCACATTTGTGCCTGAGCCCGGCAACTGGAGTCTAAAAGTCAACTATGAGCTAGAAAGAACAGAGTAACCAACAGTTTTTATACTAAAGGGGATGAAACTGCCTGGAAAGGCAGATGATCCAAAGATGCACAGATTTTTCAAGCAATTCATTTGATGATGACAGTTATAAGAGGTTCAAAGAGGAAACAATTTGACTGGTGCCTGCAGTAATACCAGAAATTTTTTCATGGCATTAAAACTTTGAGGACTTTGACTTGACTCATGCTGAAAAGAAAATGCTCAGGAGCAAGAAGCATGCACAGCAATAGCTGAAAAAAAATCAGAAACCCCTTTGTGTTAGAATAAAAAATTCTTAACATTTAATAAATGTTCAACTCTTATTTTAGTGTAGTTAGTAACTGGTAGTATATTTAGTGTGAGAACTTTTCCAAACCACTTAAAGTTTTAGCAGATTTTCAGAAAAAAACCCCACACATTATCTATCTGAATGGACAAAGTCAATTTTGTAAGACAAGATTTTTGGCTAAGAGAGAATTGTCATTAACTTTGTTCCATTAGCGTAACTACCCTGACAAATGGGTTTGAGTTGCACTGGACAATGAAGTAATCTGTTCAGCTACAACGCAGCTTACCAAATTATTAGCTTAATTAAATCTTTATTGCAAATTTATAAGAGAATGTATGAATGTAATTTTTAATGCAGTTGCAAACATTTACAGCTTTTTAACAATAACTGAACATCTGCTCACCTCCCTCCTAGCTTCCCACCAGCAGTCTAAGAGCCACTCCATCAGACAGGACAACTAATAATCATTAAATCATTCCCTACGTTTTTATTTGGTAAGGACATCACTGTCACTTAAGAGGATCAGCAGACTTTATTAAGTCCTTCCAATAGAGTGAGGGAGTTTCCTCTGCTCCTAGCTTTAATCTTAAAATCTTGCTTATTTTCTGTTTCATAATAACTCTCCTTTGCCTTGTCTAAATATTTTACTACCAATCTTCTTATTCACTTGAAGTCTAACAAAGAAAGAAGAAAGCCACAAAAAGCTCTTTCAATAAGAACAGGTAATACAATACTCAGCTAGTGACAGAACTATCTTAGATATTCAAACCAAGTTTTAGATTCTTCTTGAGAATCTCAGATTATTAAATGAAAAGACTTTTCCAAAATAATTTCAACATGTTTCCCTTTTTTCCCCTTATAATGAAAAATAAGCCTATATTATCTTTGTATCATGGTTGCAGACAGGAACTCATTTGAGTCTCTGAAGTAGCCATTATAATAAAACACTGGTTTATTTTCAGTAAAAAATGTTAAAACAGAGCAATAAGAAAAACTCTAGGAATCAATCCCTTACAGGCTTTTTAAACAATGGACATTTGTAAGGAAAAAACACCAAACCAAAACTTGTTTGGTAACTTCAGTTTAAAACTCTGACAAAATACACCTTTACTATGTAAGACTCCTTATATAGCAAATATGCATGGTAAAGGATGGTATCACAGCAGTACATAACAGCAAAAATTTAAAACTTAAATACATTTAGCTCATGCTTGACTTCAGATTCAACTTTAACTCTTTGCTTCTGAAACAAGGCCAGAGCTATGACTTCTCTACATTACTGGTGAGATATTTTATATTTCATCACCTCCAGAAAAGAGTCTCCATGTCCAGATCCATCAAAAATTTATTTCAAAGTTTTGCAAAAATAATGCCTCTACTAGTCCTTCAGAGGTAACAAAAAGCCCCAATCAAAAACCCACACTAAGTGAAAAAACAAAAATCAGGAATGAATTCAACTTTTTCAATAAATGTCATGAGATAAGCGTGATTTTTATCACAAAATTAAGAACCATTAATGATATTTTAAATATTAGCTCATCTTACAATGAGACAGAAAGATCAGAAGGAAGCCATTACCTTTTTTTACAATTTCACATGTAGAACCTTCCTGTGTCTATTGTCCTGCTAACTTTTTCATAATTTGTGGTCAACAATCCACTTATGATGAATTATGGATGCATACACAACTTAGTTATCAACTGGCAATGAAACAGCTCTTAAATAAAAGTGCTAACCTCACTGCTCTGATTCAATTCTGGCCAGGTCTGGTTTAGGGATGGCATTGATGGAGACTTGCTTGGAGGTGCTTCTGCTGGAGAGCTGGAGTAACCTACCTCACCAGTCTGTTCCCCAACTTCTGAAATGACAGGAATCACTATAAACTAAAATCATGAATGGCATTCAATTTATTCTCAGAAGAACTGTTAACATCTCATGGAAAGCGCAGAGTACCCTTTGTTTTCATATTTTCCAAGGAAATACTTAGCGGCAGACAAAAAGCATTTATTCAAGTAAAATATAATATTTATCAGGTTCTACCATTATTTTGAGGATCTTTCTGAAAACTGGACTTTAAAGATTAATTACTCTGTACCACACTATCTACCCATTCGCTGGCTTTTAAATGGCATTTTTAGATTTTGATTACATGCAGACAAATATTCTCTCTTATGAGAAAATAAATTCACACTAATGTATATAACATCAAATACAGCACTGAGAAGCTTATCTTGCAGAATAAAACACTTCCTTATATGAAAGGTTAAAGCAAACCCAGTATATCAGAGCAAATACAAACAAAAATAAACGAAAAGAGAGATGAGAAAAAATTCCCTTCGATTATTCCCCAAACAAAGTTGCCTGTAAAATAAGAAAAATAAACATACACATAATACTTTTTGGTTTCATGTCCAATATATAAAGTTTCCAGACAGCTTCAGTTAAGTGATAAAACCTTGAAATCTACTACCAATAAAGGCATTAGAAGATCAGGTGCAGATATAGTTGTTGGTGTTTGTCTTAAATAAAAATGGTTTATACAAATAAATGTTTCTCCATTTCCTATCAAGATTTTTGCTTGGCCATTACTTTAACACAGACAGAATGAGTCAGTTTTAGACACTTGCTAGGTATTTACCTAATTGATTGTAGATATTTCTTATGAATGTCTTTGTCACAGCAAAATGCTTACTCATCCTGAAAACCCTTCAGTTGCAGCTGATTGCTGTTGGAAAGCTTCTCTGAGGAGCAAAGCTACTCCCACAAAAATGGTTTAATTGTTAAAGCAGAGGTAGTAAGAGACACAGTATTTAGTTTAAGAACTCGTCAATAATTGTAGACAAAAGTAAAAAGAAATTTAAGTAGTAAAAGAAATAAAACTCTAGGAAATCATAGTTAGGTGTGCACCAACAGTATAACCTGACTTTCCAAGCAAAGACCACTTGTTAAAATGTAATCTAAAGCAGTTTTAAAATATTCAGTTTCCTTTATCTGTTTTAAAATAAAAATAGAAGATGGTTGCAAACATCCTGTTTTTAAACATCACTTTTACACTAGTTTGCTTTTCGGTTATGGGACTGGGTTTTTGGCACATATTAACAAGCAGAACTCATACATTCAATGGTTTATCTGGGAGCACCCAAAGTAAAGGACTATGCACAGAAAGACAAGGTGACAAAGTGATAGATGATAAACCCTGATGTCAAGTCAGGAGTATAATTAAGAAAAAACCATCTGTGCTGCCGATCTTGTACTTTTAAACTGCACAGTCCTACTCATAGCACTGAATGCGGGAGTATTTTCTGAATACCTTCAAAACGTAGAAACCCAAGCTGTATTTTCAGAAATGAGGGTGAACAGAAAGCATACTCATTTGAAATCAAGTCTGAAGTATAGCTGAATTGGAAATATGGAATGCAATAGCTGATCATTTATAAAATTCATACTGTAACAATTTTGTTTTCCTTAACGTTTAAAGCACACATGTATTATTTCCAAATGTAATAGTCAATATGTCTACTGTTTCTAAATAACTTCTCCCTGGTACAGAAATTCATGTGCGCTCAGATTAGCTCTGAACACTGATAAAAAAAAATTTCTAAAACTGCACATCGCTTTACTTCCTACTAATGGGCTATGCCCATAGAAACCTATAAATATCTGCTGATATAGTGTAACAACTATATCATAATTCTAAAATTGTGAAGTCTCTGTTGAAGCATGTCTTACCCGTCGAGTCTTCCAAATCAATCAGTTTGGGCATTAAACTTTCAGGTAACTTTTCTGGCAAATCATACCCATTCTTCCTAGCAACCACCAGATGAAACGCAGCGCAGAACTCGTCCAACGTCAGTGCACCATCTTTATCAAAATCTGACAGTTCCCTAAAAAGGAAAACTTAGTATAAATAGAATTTCTGAAGGTTATTTTACTTCTAAAAGAGTTCTAAAATCCTTCTGTTGTGCTACTTAAAAGATGAAAACTCAGTTTATAGTTCATTTTACCCTACTAAATACTTAATATGACTAGCATTACGTGTTTATCCTTCAAACAAGATGAGCCTTCATTAATAACACTTCTTAGAACTTAACGATCACTTACACCTACTTTTATCTCACCTGGTATTTAACTCATTTAATACAGTACTACGCAATATTATTGGTCTCAGAGTTTTGGCAAAGTATACCAAAATAACAATAGTGCTGAGACACGGTGATTTATTTTAAGTGGGAAAATACCTGAATTAGAAATCATGACACTGAAAGATCAAATATGCCAAGGTAAGCCATTTAATGACAGCATGCAAGAATGCAGTACAAATTCTAGAACACAGTGAAATACAAGCTTTGCACCAAGTCAAAGCTATATTTGTCATCAAGTCCCAGTAAGTGTATTTAAAAGCACTTGCATCTATACATTTCATTTAAACTTACTTAGACTTTAATTCATTACTTACCTATACTTATTTAATAGAAATGCATCTTTAACAATAAAAACCTCAAATAAATTACTACTTATTCTGAAGTGTTTGGCATTACTTCAAAAGCTCAAAATGCCTTGTAAGTAGTGCCAGCCTAAATCCATTAAAGCCCACTAAAGTAAAATTGGCATAAATGTGAATAGAGCTGAACACAGTAGAGTACTACTGAAATTTTACTTTGTAATACATTCTAGTCAGTAGATTATCACTGCCAGATAGCTGTCATCTTTCTAAATAGTTATCCCAAAACACTTACCAAATATGAGAAAGCTCAAGAATAGGGAGTTTTGACTTAGTGAAAAACTCTTTAGCTGCAGATCCTGAAAAATTACAACAACAATTTTTAATACAAGTTAAATCATTAGAAGGCTTAGACTTATGGTAAAGGAGAAAAGCTACTTATCAAAGTTTTGGGAAAAATGGTACCAATTATTAGGGTTAAATAAAGGAAGAAAGCAAATTGGTTTCAAGCTCTTTCTTGAATTACATTAGCATTTACCAGAACATTATGAGTAAAATGCAGAACTTTCTTCCAAATGGTATGCAAACCTAAGCACATAACAAAGCCTTTGTAACAGAACTGCTGTGCCCACAGTTCTATTTTTAAAGGGTAACTTACCTGGTATAAATCCATTTAGATCAGGTTGAATGGTTTTAAACTGATTAACATAATATTGCCTTTGTTCATCAGTTATTTTCCAGGGGTCATCATAACTACTTGATTGCCTACGAATTTCATTTGTTGTTGCAGCTGATGCTACAGTTCGTACTGTTGTCTGGTCCTGAAATGAAATATTTTTCCTCAGTATTATCTACCTAAAATGCTTCTAGGAATTCTCAACTTCTTGCCTTCAAAAAATAAAGCATAGTTAAATCATGCAGTAGTTTAAAATCTGCAGGAAACTATCAGTAGATTGCATCAACAGGATAATGACAGGGTGTTTTGGCACAGATACATATGGACAGGAATGACTGCAGGTATGTAAGCAGAAAAAAAAAGTATGGCACATATGCAAAAAAGCTAAACACAAATGTTTTAAAGTCATAATTGCTGACATTTTTTAAATTAGTAGCTTTCAATTAGTCATTCCAAATGAAGTAAACTCAATAAAACAAGTATCGGTTGGGCAAATAGCACTGAACAGACTACAGGACAGATAAGACAGTAAACATCTGTAATGAAAATTCTAAAAAAAAAAAAAAAAAAAAGAAAAAAAGGACTGCAACATCAATTTGAATGAAGCAAATCAAATACCAATAAAGTGTCACACCTGGACAGAAGCAGGATGCATGGCTAAAAGAGCACTGGTTGGTGGAGTATCTGCAAAACTGACCCAATTTTCTTGATGGGGTGGTGGTGAATGGCCAGACCATATGGGATCACTAGAAGCAGATGAGCCTGAAAGTAGAAGAAACATTTCCTTTTTAAAAGACAACCTTGAAAACTGAGTAAGAACTATGGATATGGAAAGCAGTAAAAAAAAAAACAAACCACAACCCACAAACTCCTGAAACACACGCTCCTAGCAGAGAGATACAGCTGTAGAATGGTAAAGAAAATGCCAAATTGTACCAAGGTAACAGTTTACCATCTGACAACTCATTCTTGTAGATTTTTACATTAGGTCAGTTTAGATCTGTACTAAGGAAACAGAGTTGAGGAACACGCTTATTGCAACATGTGTAAAATTTGAATTGGGTTTTATGCATTTAATAAGTCTTGAATGAGTTAATATTCCACATTTCAAGTTAATTGAAATGAGAAACACTTGTTTGGGCTAAAAGGTATTTAAAAGTGGCATATGGTATGAGCACAGAATCACAGAATAGTTTGGGTTGGAAGGGACCTCAGAGATCATCTAGTTCCACCCCCTGCCATGAGCAGGGACACCTTCCACTAGAGCAGGTTGCTCAAAGCCCCATCCAACCTGGCCTTGAACACTCCCAGGGATGGGGCATCCACAGCTTCTCTGGGCAGATTGTTCTGGTGCCTCACCACCATCATGGTGAAGAATTTCTTCCTTATATCTAATGTAAATCTACTCTCAGTTTAAAGCCATTACCCCTTGTGCTATTGCAACACGCTCTGCAAAGAAGTGCCTCTTGAGCTTTCTAGTAGGTCACCTTTTAGGTACTGGAAGGCTGCAATAAGGTCTCTCTGGAGCCCTCTCTTCTCCAGGTTGAACAAGTCCATCTCTCTCAGCCTGTTCTCATAGGAGAGGTGCTCTGATCATCTTCATGGTCCTCCTCTGGACTCGCCCCAACAGGTGCAACTTTATCATTATTGTTAAATGTTTTTCTTTTTTAGGTTTTAGTTTGCATTCAAAGAACAAAGCCTTGAAAATTCCTCTTAAGAATCAGGCTTTTTGACACAGATAATTTTTTTTTCTAAATTATTTCTAGACTAACTCAGTTGCTTAAAACCAGACCAAGAATAATAAAAGGCATCCATACAGACCACTGACATCTGCTATGTATCAACTATCTGGAACACACTAATTGCAATTCACCCAGTGCCTCATTATAATCTACTTCTGAAGTACTGTCGATGTTCAATGTCTTAATATTAAAATAACAATGAAACAACTATAAGAAGATTTGGTCACCCACTGCTGTGTGTGCAAAACCTTCAAAATTATCTTAAATTGTAATTGCAAATAAAAAATTTAAGGAACTCAAATCAGAGGGAAAACAAGCCACCTAGAGCAAGTCTAGAAGAATCCCAGGATTCCATTCTACTCCTTGACTCCTAGAAGAACTGTGGAACTCCTTAAATCCAAACAACATTTGTGAAACTGATTGCTTCAATCTACTCTTCCTGCACAACTAAATGCTTTTCTCTTGATATATGTTAATTAAAATCATACTTAGATAGGAATTTCTGTCTCATATATAGAACTACATTTCCTCTTAAAAGGCAGGTCAACTTCTTGTGAGTTTCTGTAAGCCCTTCACACAACCCACAAACAAGAAATAAGACACTAATGTCATCATTTTAACCCTGCCACTAAACTGAAGCAATAAAACCCAAGAATTTACTGTCTAGATGCTGACTAAAAATATTGCTATGAGAAGTCCATTTCTATATGAGTAATCTATTTATGAAGCTGAAAAATATCAACAGTTTCAGGTTCTTGGAGGCTGATGACACTACTAGTACACAATCTGCAGTAAACAGAGTGAAGGAAATCTGAGCATCAGTGAGGCACACTGAGACTAACACAAAGTGACAGAAACATTGTTAGTATACAAAATCGCTATTTGATATCTGCCAGTACGCAATTACTCTTTCATTCCATAAATTACTTTTTCCTAGGAGAAAGTAATGAGAGAAATGCTTAGAACTGCTTTATCATTGCTCTTCTCCTACATACAATAGCCATAATTGTGAACAACACATTTAATCTTGTACTACATAAAATAAAAATGGAGATTTCTATGAGGAGAAAGATCTTTTGAAAGAGGAAATAAGTCAAATATACAAAATTGAAAAGTTACTTTTTTTTAAAGTTTGTTTTACTAGTATAAAAACCCACTAGTAACTACTCCTTTTGTTCCCAAATTTGTTCTCCACTCCTAGAAGCTCCTGATGCGGCTTGGAGTTTCTAGCAAATTTATCCAAAATTGCTGAGAATAACAGCAATGAGTTTGACGATGCTTTTTGCCTTGGGGTTATTCTTCAATAGCTGGCCTAACTCTAAAACACTCAAAAGAAATGTGTAGAAAAGCTCAGTCTTTCTCCACTTGGTCTCTCTCAGCACAGAGCTATCAGACTGTAAGGTTCAGACAAGTCCTTCCCAGCTCTCCTGCGGATATGTTACATTCTAATTTTACTTTTGACACAACGGTTCTCTCCCTTCTGCCCCTCAGACGCTGACATTTTTACCACTAACCTTACAAACGATTACTCTGCCTTTACTCCTCCCAAAAATTTGTCTTACTACAGTTCAACTTGTATCCACCCCTACTTAGCACAGCATCTGTTCCAAAGCAGTGCTTTGACAGTGATGGAGATGACAGTTGTCGCAAATTGTCATACCTTCCCAGTACTTTACAAGTATTATAAGAACCATTTTCTTTCTCCCTTGTTCAAATAATCTCAACAGGAATAGTCTTGCCTTTCTGTTCCTGTTATTCACTCTGCAACGTAACGTTTTAGGAAACAGGATGGGAACGTTGGAGAACACTGGAGAAAGATTACTTTCATAGTAACTGTGGACACATGGATCTACACACATATAAATCAACTGGCACCAGCCACTAACTCAATTCTCAATCATTAAAACTACATCTGACATTTGAATTAGGGACAGTTACCTCTCACCTTCTTCTCTAAGTACAAAACCAGACTGAACACTGAAGTAGAAGGGAAGGTGGAAGAAAACTGGGTTACACAGAAGACTCAGATAGTCAGTGTATTTTTAATCTTACAATATGTAACCCAAAGAAGAAACAACCTCCAACGGTTTCTGCATTTTCATGAATGAGACCACCATTAACAGGACTTCGAATGAAGAGTAAGCCCAAGACCAGTTATCATACTTGAACTTGCTGGTAAAGTCTAATGTGCTACATTTAGTATGCAGACTTAACTTGAATTCCTGCGGCTGCTCTATATCCTTCTACTCTAGCTTGAATCTCTTACCAACAGATTGATAAGTTGTGGAAAATGGTTGCATTTCCTGGGGAAAAAAGTTAACCCCTCACTTTAAGCTAAAAATGTAAGAAATCATCTATCTAGATAACATCTGAGTAGCTCATACTACTTATTAACTACACAAATGTGGGTTTACTTACAGAGAACTAAATTTTCAACTAACTTTGTAAACTAGCAAGAGCTCACCTTATCACCTATTTGTGATGAAGTAAAACCAGAAGGTGAGTACAATTTTGACAATAAGATAAAATGCTCTAAGTTCTTCACTTCCTTAATAATCATGTCCAGATAAGAATAATCATTAACTTGTAACAAGGCAAATTATCAAGAGCTACTGCAGCATTAACTTGATGACAAAGGACTATTCAGTACTTTACAAGCACAGTAAATATCTCAGGACTCTAAAGACACAAGTGAACTGTTAGTACAGTAAATACATTCCACTTCTGTCCATGAAGTTGTGGGTTCTTCATTTCATGAACTGCAGCAAAATCTCTCCTCATGAGGTAAAGAAAGAATTGTGGCTTAGGGCTGCAAGTTCTCATGTATATGCAGACATCAAAACAGAACTTCAATGCAATGCCAAAAAAAGCTAACAGGTATCCTATGACTGAACAGGAGACTTCAGATTTTTTTTACCAGTTTGAAATCACTATTTGGATACTACCAACATAAATGCTGTGCTTTGCTTCCAGTCCAAACAGACTACAAGGTAATAAAATAAAAATTTCTAGCCTGTATGCTGACATGCCACTCAACCACCATTTGAAGTGGGGAAGGGGTTTTTCTACCAAGCTTGTCACAGTCAGCATCCTTCTTGCAACTGAAGCTGTAGCACAAGATGAGTGGAAAAGGTAAAGGTAGGAGTATGAAGTAGTTTTTTCTCTTGTAACTATAGGAACTGATCCAGATCAGAGATGCAATCCAGAACTGAGATGCAACAACATTATTTTTGAACAGTTTCATTTTAAACTGTTAAATCAAAGGCATCTAGACGACTTGAGAGACTCAGGTTTGAACAGAACTGACTCTGACATTTAAAGATGACACCTGAACTGACTATAAACTTCATTCTACACTGGTGATCAACATCTGTCACTGAACTTTTAATTCCTGATATTAAAGTAAAATACATGTACCCTTTAGGGCTCTCTTTACAAAAAGGCTGAAAGAAAGATGGTAACAAGCCTTGGCTTCTGATTTCATATGTATAAGCACACTGACTTAATCATGACAGTGCCTCAGAGTCCAACTACATATAAGCATCACTAACACTATCCTAACTGAATTACTGGACAATACAGTGGCAAAAAAAATCTGTAAAATCCCAATTATTTTGCTCCATTGAGATGAGAACAGATTTACTTCCTCAAGAAATTAAAAACTACAGCTACAAGTTATGCTTAAACCTTCTGATGCAAGACAAGGCGCAAGATTTAAAAAAAAAACTTGAGTCATTAGCTAATAATTATTATACGGCTGAATCTGATACAGAAAGCACTATTTAGTTTGTTCACGGTGGAAATATGATGATGCAATGGAGTGTCTTTACTATGCATAACTCAGAACCTGTTTACACACATCTTTCTCCAAACAACAACAAAAAGTTTTGATTTTTGTCCCTGTGGTTTAAGACAACATGCTATTTATTATTAGATCCATCAGAAACATTTTCACAGTTGAGGTTCCATGCTTCCACTTGACAACCCCATTACCCTCAGTCAATGTTTCACATAATGTGAAATACAAGCAGAGACCTGGGTTCTTATTTTTCTTGGATCACAAGTGAAATGGCATAGTCCTGCTATAAGTCCTACTAAAAAAATATGATGTACTTGCAAATTACCCAATTTTTCAAGAACATCTTGTATTGGTATCAAGATGAGCTTGCAACATAGACTGTTGTTTACTTTTCTTAAAATCAATCTGGTTTTACCTAGATGTCAGCAGAACATCATTTTTCTGTTATACAAAACACTGTACTTAAAAAGTAGGCTCAAGAAAGGGGAAAAAGAATTACTAATGTCTACAACAGCTGAAATTCAGAAGAATAATTAATCATCTGCAGTGCAAAATAATCACCCATAGTGAATAAGGATAACAATTTTTTGTTAAATTAATATATGAAAATCCACTCTATCTTTAGCATTGGCAGAACAGACAATCCCTCTGTAACAGTATCTCCAAATTACTTTAAACACACTAAGAACATGTTTCAGTATGGAAGATTGAGCTAGTTCAGAAATGTTTTCAGACAGCTACGGAAAAATTTATCCATTAGCCATCACAGGGTAAGCACTGCCAAACTGAAATATTAACATGGGATTATAACTTTATTTTTAAGAGGACAAAATTGAACTCTTCAACAGTAGGAATAGTTTACACACTTTCCTGGAGTCCTTGACTTTGTAAGTCAGAAAAACTTCACAAGTTAGAAATCAGCTACCAGACAAACTTGTATTTCAGTTTGCAAGAAAAGCCAATCAGCTGTACTACACAAGAAAACAGTCAAGAAACTGCTGAAAAAACACTGTCCCTGACGAAACCCATAGAAATTATTATACATGTAATGACCAGACTAATAGTATTTATTTTTTTATTCTAACTCGACTGGCACTTACTAGCAAACAATATTCAGGACACTTGCATAAACATCTGCATAAAATTAATTTAACTTCTAAAATACGTTTTGTTTCCTTATTCAACCAATTCTAACAACAGAATCCCTGGTCCTCAGAATGATGACAGACTGAAAGGCAACAGATCACTTTTGGAACATCACAACTGAAATAAAGCAATTAACCGCAGTTCAATCAAACTACAGCTTGCAAAATGCAACATGTTATTTAGCATGAAAAACAGAACCTGAATTAGAATTGTTCCACTGTTCCCAAATTTATTAAGCCTATCGAATATCAGAAAAGAAAATAGTACTCTATGAAATATGACATATTAAGGTGGAAAGCTGCTTAAATCTGAACACAATGATTCAACAACAGGGAGGGTCTTCATGTTAAATGAAGAACAATAAAGAATGAAAAGCTGTACTGAAACAAGTGGCTCTACCTTGACAGATTGGAGATACAGTAGCTTCAGTTATGTTTACATAAACTTTAAAGAAAACAAAAAATGTTAAGAGAATTAGTTGTTCTCACAATTCATCTAATCTACCAGAAACATAATTCAAACAAACAATGCATTATCCGCTGCTTTCCCTTGAGCTTCCCACGTCTTTGGGTATACTGACAGTTCCTGCACAATTTCAATAGGATGACAGTTTTGTATTAGAAAATTTTCCGCTGTGAAACTTTCAAACTCTCCCTCCCTCCAAACTTTAAGCATTTCCCATACCACAGTAAGAAATGGATCTGCCATGTGCGAGATCACAGATTCCACAGTGTTGCCATCAACACAAACATTTGAATCTGCGAGAAAGTTCCCAGGATTGGAAAATACAAAGATAAACTGCCCTAAACTAACTCAATATATTTAAGAATTCCACAACTTTGGGTTACAGCTGAAGCATAACAGAAGACATTTATACCTGGTTGTGCTTCACTAAATGGAGCCCAAAAAGGCCCAGGTCCAGCAAGAGGTCGTTCATTATTCCCTCCGCTGGGATGGCGGTTGTGCTTCCTCCATGTATGTGGAGAGGTTGGTGGGGATTGCTGTGGTGAAACAACTGGAGATGTGGACTCCTAATAAAACAAAGGAACCTTTTAAGTTTTTTGCTAAATAACTAAATGCACAAAAGCCTATCTAAAACCATTATTTCTAGGAACAACCATCACTGCAGGTAAAGTCTCATTTTAGAGATTGAAAATTTTAGTAAAATTAAATTGACTGAACAGGAAAAGCCAGGTATGTTACAACTGGCACTAGACACATTCACTTCAAACAATGTCATCTAATATTTTTTAACTTTGCATTCTTAAGACAGCAGCAATGCCAAGTTAAATGACTTGGCTTCAAAAGAAATTAGATTATAAGACTCACTTTCACTTGTGATAGAAATTACATTTGAACCCAGGTCTCAAAATGAAAGATTACTTACTATGTAACTTATTATTATACCTAATTTTCATCAAGTGACTCACAATCAGTTACTTTCATTTAAAAAACAAACCAGAATTAAACATTGGGGGGGGGGGGGGGGGGGGGGGGGGGGGGAAATCACTAGACAGGCCACATTTTTTTTTAATGCAAAAACACAGATGTAATTTTTTCAAAAAATGATGCCACCTAAGATATACTTTCCTGCTGTACAAATTATAGAGTAGTTTTTCCCTGATTTTAAGGCTCAAGCTTCCCTTCAATTCTACGATGTAAAATATTATCCTCCCTGAACAGGTAGGAAAACAGGCCATCACATGTGCAATTTCTACCTGTCTCATGAGACATTCAGATTACCAGATTATTCCACTTCAAAATAAAAAATACAAAGGAAAAATAATTTACATTGTACAAAGTGAAGTATTTATACAGTAGAAAATAACTTCCTTCCTCTACCTACATCTTTTGACATTGCTGATTGCCTGATCTCCCAATTCAAACCAAACTGTAGTACTGAAAACAAGTAAAACAAGAAAGCAAAGCTTGAACTCCGAGTTTCCTGAAAAGTAAAAACAAAGCTAAAAGGCTCAAAATCTCTTTCAGCAGTACAATAAAAAAAAAAAAGTTTGGTACTGAATGCTAACAACTGTTAACATAGTATCAAGTACCAACAGCCAGACTGACTTTAGGCTTCCACAATTCTCAAAAGTGAACTGGTTTACTTTGCCAAATATTCAAATGTCATTTTGCCTTTTAATCAATATTACATCTGCAAAAGTCTAAAAGTCAATGAGAAAGGGCCATAAACAGGCTTTTCTCCAAGCAAGGTACATACTAAAACTATATGCATCCTAACAATAGTTTCAGGGCCATGATGACTGGTTACTTTCTAATGCATTGATGTAAACTTCCACTTCCCGCCCCACCACCCCCTTCCCCGGCCTGATTTTCATATTTGGTAGGGTATAGGGCCAGCCTCGTTGATTCTGAAACTGAAGTATTTTCTGAAAGTTCTGACTATTGAGTCAGATTTAATTTCCTAGGCCACGATATTCTGAACTTTCCATTCAAAGCATTTAACTGATGCCCACAGGTGTTGGCAAAAAGTATTACAAAATGGCTGGGAGTAGTATTAATTCACTTCAACTTTTAATTCCAGGACCAGCTGATTGCACAGTTAAAGTCACTGTTTATCCACAGCACCACCCACCAGCTCAAGATTTTTTTGTGGCAGTTACACGCTTTTTTGAAATTTGCCTGAAGATTCCTCCTCTTAGCATCTTACTTGACCAGAAACTTATTTTAGATGACAGTACATTCTTACCCTTACAGGCACATGGGGGCAAGAGGGGAAGGAGCAAGGGTATCCAGAGTGCCACTTGCAGGCTGGAATCTAGAACTGAGGTTGAATGGTTAGTGCCCACTTAGCATATGTAGTGCAACAGGTGCTAGGAGAACCACGATGACCTATCACGGAAATCAATTGAAAACCTTCCTCTTACGCTGCCTTTCAAACAAGCCATCTTTTACCAAACAAGATTTGCAAGATGTGTGAATTTTTAGACAAAATACCATGTGTAGATGTAGGGAAAGCCATGCTTGGTCACAGACAGTATTAATTTACTCCAGTACTCCTACTCTTGACAAGTCAGATGGTCCAGAAAGATACAGAAGAAAACCTGAGACAGACAAACATATGATCATCTACCTACAGGAAACCACTCACTACTTCTAGTAGCTGCATCTGAACATTAAAACTCTTGATACATAGTCCTCAAGAAGCAGCCTGGCCCTACCAAAGCAGACAACTGTCACTATTCTGTGAGCCTCCATCCAACATCTGGCCTTATACTAAAGACATAGGAACAAAGTGTAAATTTGATCCTTAACTTCAATTCTTCTAAATATTTACTTTAGATGAAGTTCATGTGATTCTGTCAAGCATGTAATAATGGTAATCAGATAATCAGAAGTACAAGCATAATAAATAATTAATTTGGTTCTCAATGTTCCAATCAACATTATATCAGAATTCTGAACACTTACAGATTTCCCACAGTTGATTTGAAGCTTCAGTTTACAGCAAAAGTGTGCTGTTAAACAGCAAAAGTGTGTCATTAACTCTGAAGTCAAAAAGCTTCTGGAAGAGTGACAAGCCACATCTTCAGCTTTACTGTCATTACAGTATACACATTACATACAGTAAACTGTTCCCAGAACAGTCTAAACCAAACTGAGATGGCATTACTGTGGCACTATCCCCTGTACAAACCCAGTAACTCTCATGTGTGACTGATGGCATCCACTGATCTAACTTACTAGAAGCTTGGGAGAGCTAAACTCAATTATTTAAAAAAAAATATGTATATGTACATATATTTTTTATATACACACACACAAATATATGTGTGTCTATGTGTATGTAAAAATATATATATATATATATATATATATATATATATATAAAATGGCTTAGCCAAAATACTGATGGCTCAACGCAAGTGTAAAGAAGAAAGATGCAAGCCAGAAAAGATTGGGGAGGAGGCAGAACTGTAGAAACATTCACTCAGATTCAAAAGCATTCATAGGAAAACACAATGAGCAGGAATTTATTGAAACTGTAATTACATGCAAGTTCATTCATCCCTTGTACACAGGTTAATATCAACTATGTAATCTGCCATTACAGTGAGTAAGAAATTGTCATTTTCATATACTCATGCCTAGAAAACATGGTTTGTTGTACAAAGTTTCCACTTCAATTTTGCATTGAGCTTCACGTTCTAGTAAACAGAGGCTGTATATCCATTATGACCACATCTGTTCCTCAACTGCAACATGCACTCTCATAAACTGAGTGTGTTTTAAGAGTCTGAGTGTATGTCGCAGCTGAGGAAGCAGGGCTGTTCATCTGTTCTATCTATTAATAAAATAAACTCATTTTGAAAGCCTGAAATATCCAGGATCAGATTTTTATGAGAGTATCAGGGTAAAGAACCTAACTTAATTGCTCTTCAAAATTCTAGCATGGAACGACTACAAGAATTTGCCTAATTTGGGTTACCCATAACTCAGATATTTTGAGTTTCACCAATTTTAACAGAAGTTGCCCACCTAATCTCTTCAGGAACTTCAACAATTTTACTCACCATCTGCATACTGTAGTTGATGCATCACTTATGAGATCAGCTACCATTAAAATACTATCTTGATAAACTTTTCTAGCACTTCCAATGCAATTATATTCAAACATTTAAAACACTACCTTTTAATTTATCTCCAAACAAAACTCAATAAAAATCACAACAACTATGATGTTCTGGTTTTCACTTTCTGAAGACATCTGTTCTTCCTCTTTACATTATTCCAGAAAAGTTATTTAAATAAAAGCATGCTGACATAAATAGTTAATAATTGTTTAGCACTTTCATATTAGATCTAACTGCTGAGAACATTCTTCTCAATCACTAATTACTGTTATATCTAAAAGGCAAAAATTAAGTAACCCATCTTAATTTGAAAAAAAAAAAAACAACAAAACAAAACTAACAAACCCACACATTAAAAAAGTTGTTAAAAAGAATGACTTTTGTCAAACTGGAATTACAAAACCAAGATGCTACAAAGGACTCAGAACTTGGACTTTTTTGGACTGACAAATACCTAGTAGAAATGGCATGTTAATTAAAAAGGTGATACAATCTATGGCTCTTAAAGAAGAATCTTAGTGAAGATAAGTCAAACAAACTGGAATACGGCAACACAATACTGTGCTAAAGCAACTCTGGAGGGAGCTCAACCTCAAAAGAGCGTTGCAAGCATACATGAGTCAAATGAGATGATAAACCTTTTCCTGGATCTCACACTTCAGGCCAGAAGAAAGCCTCCTAAGGAGAATTCCAGAGACAATGAAGCTAGACATGATATCCAGAGGGTAGCTCTAAGGGTGTTGTGATCCAGGTCCTGATATCACACAGCCTGCATAAGAGTCAGGGAACAGATCCATCATGAAGAAAGATTATGCTAGAGATGGTAATTGCATCGCAGAACCCATGTTTTTGTAATCAAATAGCATTCATACTGAAGAACAAAACAGTCCAAGGTTCTATGTGAACTTCTCCACATGCAGCACTATACATAATTAGAGGATGGCGGTGAAGGGGTAGGTCCCCCAATTACAAACTTGTTAGTCTGACCTCAACAGTTTGAAAAGTTTTAGACTAGGCTGTGAAAAAAAAATAAAATTAAAAACATAGACACAAATGGAAAAGGGATCAATCACAGCATGGGAAATTTTACTTAAGTTGGCTGATATTACTTTTGTGATTTTTCTAGACAAAAGAACTGTGCTACATTTAACCTGAATCTCAGCATACTTGAGTGAGGTACCACACAAGATAACTTCAGTGTGGAGACCAATACAAGAATCATAGGTGCAAAAGAACTGGCCACCAAAGGAGCAAAGGTGGATCGTATTAGAATGGGAACTATGGAGTTGAAAGGAAGTTTCTAATAATGCTCCTGAAGGACTGATTTGGGGAATTACCTAATTTGATACTTCAGGTTACTGTTCATGCACACTAAATAGCATGCTGATGAATTCTGGTAACAAATGTAAGGAGGCACCAGACAGGGTGTATTCCTTTCAGGACGTAGGTAACAGTAAACAACGAAGTTTTAAAATATAAAATACAGATTCTTGCATAATGGAAATTAATACTAAA
The DNA here is from genome assembly GCF_036013475.1 of Columba livia. Lineage (NCBI taxonomy): Eukaryota > Metazoa > Chordata > Aves > Columbiformes > Columbidae > Columba > Columba livia. Next base: position 61,722,887 of record NC_088604.1, read on the forward strand.
GTGTATAATGAGAATCAATGAGCTGAAAATGGAAGACTGGATGCACAGGTCAACTATCAGACCATTATGATATCAAGCAATATATCAAGCAGAAGCAGGGAAGTACCCTACAAAATAGTATCAATCCTGATGAGATTTCATTTGGAAACAGGAATACAGATCTACTGTATGTTTTCAATAAGAACAACTTCAAATTGAATCAAAGGCAGAGAAGGATTGTGAGGATTACTGGTAACTACTTTGAGACAAAACTGAGACTATGGATTCTTTTGTCAAACAAAAGAAGGTAAGGGGGAACACAATGGTTTTCTAGTAAATACTGGTGGTGTTCTGCAGCAAATACTAAGAACAAAGTTGTTAAAAGAACGGGTATTGCCTGATCTAAGGGAAGTGGAAATTCCCACCATATTCCCAAAAGTATCTCACTATATTACTACAAAGGCCCTACAACAGTTTTCCCCAATGTGGCCATTATGGACAAAAGGTTGCAAGTTCAAGAGAGAAACTTCATTTTTTTTTTTTAATAACTCATTAGCTAATACAATTTATCAAGATAATAGAGAGTTAGACTGAATGACATGAGGTCTTTTCCAGCTCTGCACTCCTAAACAATTTATTTAATACCCTATGTATTTTACTTGGAATTACCTCTTCAATCTGCAAAACAGAAGTGAACAGAAATGGACTACTGGCAAAACCTTAAAAGAAAGTCACAAATTCTCGTATCGTTAAAAGATGAAATTATCAGATTGACTGCTACAAGCACCAAATTTGAGTTTTCCCTCCTGAAGCTGCACTGATACGGCAATTAATCAATATAATCTAGAGTGCCAGTATTATGCTTGAAGCATAACTGAAGTAGATTAATACTTTATATTCACTTGGATATAACAAGGTTCAGCCTATAAGCATTTGCAACAAACACGTTTTTCAACTGTTAGAGCCTGAACAGCTATTGAAACAAGCTACTCCCCTTTCACAGAAAAGGGGGTAAATCAGTAGAGCAGTACCAGATCAACATCTGGATCACATTTAAAGACACTGGAAAAAGTATTTGCTTTTTAGCTTTAACAACAAAACACAAAACATTCAAAGGTAGCATCTAACAGACTGATACTGAGAACACATAGTCTCTTGAAAACTACCTTCAGAAGACAGAAAATATCTCATAATCTCAACATCGTTGCTTCTTCTAAGAAACTGCTTTTAGTACCTTTGTCTTAATTCAATTCCTTTATGAAATAAAAAGCTTCCATCTGCAATGACAGATCATAATTCTTCTAGGAAGATTTATTTTTAAAAAGCACAAGAACTCAAGAGAATCTGCTTCTCAAGATTAGCCGAAATTGGTATTTTCAATAGTGTATCTGCTGCTACTAAGGCACAGAGATATGTATACATGCTGTGGTTAACACACATTATGTCAACACAAGTGCTCATACAGATGGTGCACTGTCAACAGAAGTTTTCAAACCTACTTAGCCTCTATTTTCTAGGAAGATGAGCAGAAAAAAATATTTTCCCCCAATGTTTTATCTCCACCAGCACGTGCAGTCAACATGCCATCTAGTGAGTAAAGGCACCTCTCATTATTTGGCGTGGCTCCTAGAATCAGTTCTGCAGCTTCCATGAAAGCTGGCTGTGACTTCAGTCATCCTCTAGTAACACTAACAATAGTAAAAATATATAAACTTCTGGCCAGTGCTATATTTATATAATACTTAGCCATTATAAACTGAAAGTGCCACCACAGAAATGGTTGGAGATAGAAAAAGGACATTACTGAACTTAGCTCGTGCTTACTTTAAAAGATTACCTCATTTATAGTTGCTCTTTGGAAACACAACGTGATTGCCATTTCCTGACAACCTGCATCCAAGTAAAACTCATTGAGGGGAACTGCCAAAATAACGCATTGATAAATAGTTTTAGCTAGGACATTTCAGTAGAAAACACTCTAATGTAAATTCTTTTACAGAAATTAATTGTAATTACAAGATGTTAATCTACGCATGACAAATCTCACCAATATGGAAAGCTGCGCATGAATGAACCAAGGTTTTAAAGAGGAGGATTAATATATCTTGTGATTTCATATAAATATAAGATCTCAGCCAGAGCATTTAATGAAATAAATTTAATGTATTTTGAAGTGCCAGACATATTATCAAAGCCAGTAAACAGTTTAAGGAAAAAAATATTAAAACCCCAAACTCACTAATGGAGTATGTAACAGCTATATGACAAGATCTAAGAGTGACATATCCAAGCTTGACTTTGACACTCAAATTCCTCCAGAAAGAACAGTGATCCCTAGGAAAATGACATGCTGCCATCTACTTCTCAGACATCAGCTCTTCTCATCACTGAAAGAGGTAGCATATAATGAGGATTCACAGTCTGAACCTCTCTCTCGATTTTATAAATGTGAGCTGTATCTCTAGGTAAAGACAACTGGATCGGCAATTTCTACATGAACATAGCTAAAAGTTGCATCTATCTTTTGGGAAATAACTCAATTAGAATATTTATATGGTTAAGTGAGAAACCTGGGCTCAGGGCCTGTTCTCAGCCTAAGGAGACTTAAATTCTCAGCTTTTTTAACACAGTATCTGAATCAATAAATATTAGACTGGGACAAGAAGGCTGCTTAAATGGATTCAATGTACATGTAGAGCCAGCCGCAGAAAACTAGTTTTACAACAGGGTGCAAAAAAATCAGACAGTGCTTCCCTGATGTTTTAGACCAAGAATGCAGCTTAAAACTTCTGGACTCAATGATTTTACATTTGCTGTCTGTTACATTTGCTCCAATCTGTTTTCTGGGCCAGATCTCTCAAAGGACTTACACACAGTTCCTTTATTCTCATGATTCCATACAGACTTGTGTGAGAGATACCAAGTTGCTTCTATCAGCCACAATGAAGAAATGAAATTTGGATGCCTATACACCTTTGTAAACATATGGCTTCTTTATCCAGAACTTGAAGATCTCAAATAACAGATTTTTTTTTTGTCATTTTCAAGTTAGACCAGTACAGATTGCTACATCAAAATAAAGCTGTTCACTAAATACGTTTAACACCACATTGGAAGCACACAAAACACTATTCAACCAAACTAAAACCCCATCACCAGATCAAGATCTGCAATTGGTGATTTCTTCATGAAGCGCTTGAGAGCTATCTCAAAAACGAGACAACAACAAGCTATCTTCAGATGTGGTGCCAGCCCTCCTTTCATTACAGTCACCATCCCCAGCTTGGGAGACCGGAAGCGGCAGCCAAACACTGATTTTGGATGGCCTCTGCTAATTTGCTTTTTCTTTATATTGGATTAGCCTGGACTATTCCCAGAAAGATGAATAAATGTTTACTAGTGACTCCCTGATTCCCAGAAAGATTAAGGGACATCTGCAAGTTCCTCAATTCTTTACAAAACAAGCCCAGAGAACAGTATACTATGGAGAAGAAAATGGGTCATTCAACAGTTATGCACAGACATACATTCACACAGCAAAATGTAATATTTGCACTCAATGTTTTTGCTTGTAGAAAAGACAATCAGAAAATATTTCCCCACAGAAAGAGAGTGCAAGGACTACAAAACCCAAGGAACTATGAGGAGGCACAGAGTTGTAGGCCTTTACATTTTTTGTTTATTCAGATATTATGTAGCTGAAGATGAAAGGACCAGCAAGTAAAAGAAAATTCATTTCCTCATTATTACAGCACAATAAAAAACTACGTGAAAACTACTGTCTATTATTTCTGGTTCTTATTGTCTCTACTTAACAATTACACAGTTGAACAATAAAAATGTAAGGCAGAGAAAATAACCAAGATTTTAAAACAAATTCTAAATAAAGTATTTCAGATTTAAAGGTATTGGAGTATGCTGAAGGACTAGAAACCCAGTCTTCCATAGCATTCACTATCACTGTTCCAATGACCAGGAACCCAATGTGAACTACCTAATAAGTGAGGTATTAACATCATAACGAATTCAACTTGATATTTTCTATCATACCTTACACGCTGATTTTCTTTTGTCAATTCTTTGCCTCTTACCACTGATATTTTAAACACAAGACTACAAGACATCATAAAAAAATGTCTCCTACATGCAAGTATTTCAGAAGAATAAGTGGTCTTCATGTATAATATAGACTAGTATGATTATTTTTTTAAAGAAATTATATTGAAAAGAACAAAGCTTAGAGGCCCTATCAAATTGACACCTATGCAGCAAGGCAGTGGTTAACAGCTTGATTTAACTTTCTAAGTTAATTTACCTGTTGATCAGCTGATGTACGTTGCTGAACTGCATCATGGCTCACAGAGCCTTTTTTGACTTGTATCCTGCCAGGTGGTGGAGGAATCACACCTGAATATGAAGCTGGGTTATCAGCATCTGAAGAATACAAGGCTGTGTGTCTTGATTCTTGTTCATTCTTTGACATAACAAATCTGGGAAGAGGAAGGTCCTTTACTGTTTAAAAAAAAAAAAAAAGATAGAGCAAGTCATTTACTACACAGAAGTATGATGCTTAAAAATAAAAACGCAGTTCTATTTTGCAGTTAAAATTACACCCTTGCCTTAATTACTTAAACACAGACTGCTGCTATAGTCATAGAATTGTTTCAGTTGGAAGAGACCCTCAGGATCGAGTCCAACCATAACCTAACCAAACTCTAGCACTAAACCATGTCTCTAAGAACCACATCTAAACGTCTTTTAAACATTTCCAGGGATGGTGAGTCCACCACTTCCCTGGGCAGCCTGTTCCAATGCCTGACAACCCTTTCTGTGAAGAATTATTTCCTAATATCCAATCTAAACCTCCCCTTGCGCAACTTGAGGCCATTTCCTCTTATCCTATCACTTGCTACTTGGGAGAAGACACCAACATCCTTCATACTACAACCTCCTTTCAGGCAGCCGTAGACAGTGGTAAGGTCTCCCCTCAGCCTCCTTTTCTCCAGGCTAAACAGCCCCAGTTCCCTCAGCCGCTCCTCATGGGACTTGTGTTCCAGGCCCCTCACCAGCTTCATCGCCTTCTCTGCACTCTCTCCAGCACCTCAATGTCTTTCTTATGATGAGGGGCCCAAAACTGAACACAGTATTCAAGGTGGGGCCTCACTAGTGTTGGGTACAGTAGCACAATCACTTCTCTAGTCCTGCTGGTCACGCTGTTCCTGATACAAGTCAGGATGCTGTTGGCCTTTTTGGCCACCTGGGCACACTGCTGGCTCATATTCAGCCAGCTGTCAATCAACACCCCCAGATTCCTCTCTGCCAGGCAGCTTTCCAGCCACTTTTCTCTGAGCCTGTAGCACTGCCTGGGGTTCTTGTGACCCAAGTGCAGGACCTGGCACTTGGTCGTGTTAAACCTCATACAACTGGCCTCAGCCCAATGATCCAGGTGGTCCAGATCCCTCTGTATGGCCTTCCTATCCCTCAGCAGATCAACGCTCCCAACAAATTGACGTAATCTGCAAATTTACTAAGGGTGCACTCAATCCCCTCATCCAGATCATTGATAAAGAGATCAAACAGAACTTGCCAGTTAGAAAAGAGCAAATGCCCTTTCTGAATTATACTTCATGAATCTGCTACCGAACTTGTAGTTTTGGTATACAAAGAGGACTTCACACAGCTCCATAAGTTTTACACTACAACTCTGCACTAAATGCAGCAGCAACCAGATAACCTGGATTTAGCTCACTTTTTCTTAGTTTTGCCAACACTTAATTATTAAAATGTGATTTTCAAAATTTATCTACCATTTCTAGAACATATATAGAATTAGAGTGTCTTCATACAGAATAGTTCATGAGCAAAGACGCTAAAATATTGCAGTACATTCAACATCATCTTTTAGTGAGCTGATTGCATGCTTATATTTACAAGAAATAATATAATCTAGTCTTACTGCAAAAACTGCAACTATTCCTTTAACACATCTGTGCACACGTTTCTACAATAGAAGCTAAATTAGCTGTTTCACTGGGATACAATGAGGAGCATTCCAATATCTCTTCACTTCGTTACAAACACTTTTAAAGTAAAATTTCTAGAAAATGCTAAGAGGTCCTCAGCTATATATACCATGGTTCAGAATAGTCTGATAGAAAAATGAGACTGCATAAGCCTTCAATTTTTCACTGAAAGATTTCTATCATTTTTCTGAATCCAGCCACAACTTTTTTATTGGTCCACTGTGAATACAAATAAATTGCAAATTTGCTGTACAGCCTGCTTGGAAATTGTATTTCCAGCACAAAGCAAATTCCGAAGCATGGCTCAAATTTAGCTTCTCTTGTTGATAGCTTACATTGATTACTTTTGATACTGAAAATGAGTCAGTAGTACTACCAACTGTATTAAAATATGAGATGAAATTGCACACAGTTTACTGTATAAAAACTAAAGAATAAACTGATTTGTATTAGAAGAGTGTCATTTGGATCCATAGTATCCAACTATAGACACCTTTATGTATCCATAGACATCTTTATGTATCCAGTATTAAAGAACATCACTCCACTAAGAACATAAATTCTTTACTTAAGCCTCTGTCACTAAGCACAATTCAAAGCGCCAAACAGCTTTCACCACAGGTAAGGAGCATGCAATACAACCCCTTTGCAAAAGTTATAGTTATCCATCATGTGGAAATGCTGTTAAAGCAAATCCTGATGCTTTCCTCATTCCCAGACACCCATTTTCACATTAGCTTTGTACCCCATATTGCACTAGGAACATTATTTGCATAGCTAAACAGTGAACTACAATGAGTCAAAAAGTGAAAAAGTCATTACATAAAAGTGAGAACTTGCATCCCTCCAAAACATGATAATACAGATACTAGAACATCCAGCTGACACAGGGCAATCAGTTGTTTCAACATGAGGCTTTGCCATGAGATGTCTAGCACTATTTAACAAAATAGTATAGAAAGCTCTAAAATAAGACAAAAAAACTCTATTATAGTCTTCTTTAAAAACAAGACTAGATAAATGTAGGTTTGTTTCAGTGTACTGTTTCTACACAGCCAAGTGAAATCAGCCATGTTTACCTCTCTCCTCCGTCTTTTCTCCATAACAGCAGAAAATAGTAATTCTAACACTACAACATTTTTCACTATTCAGAAATCCCTCAGTTATAAATACAATAGCTGTTATGAATGGAATTTAATCTTGATATTGAATAAATCTGAAACTTCTCCGTACCTGTATGTTTGCATCCTTGTTAACACTTACCTTCAACAAAAGCCATATTCCATGTTTAGAAAACAAACATTACTTTGAAATAGACATTGCTCATTGATTTCTCAATATTCTGGGGGTTCTGGTCAACAGCAAGTTGATCATGAGCCAACAGTGTGCCCTGGCAGCCAAGAGGGCCACCTGTGTCCTGGGGTGCATCAAGCACAGCATGGCCAGCTGGGTAAGGGGTGATTGTCCCGCTCTGCTCTGCACCTGGAGCACTGTGTGCAGTTCTGTGCGCCCCAGGATAAAAAAAGATATTAAGCTACTGGAGAGTGTCCAGAAGAGGGTTACGAAGTTGGTGAAGGGTTTGGAGGGGAAGCTGTATGAGAAGCCAGGAGAAGAGGAGACTAAGGGGAGACCTCATCACTGTCTACAGCTTCCTCACCAGGGGAGGAGGAAGGGCAGGTGCCAAACTCTGCTCTTTAGTGACCAATGACAGAACCCGAGTGAATGGCAGGAATATGTGCCAGGGGAGGTTCAGACTGGACATTAGGAAAAGGTTCTTCATCCAGATGGTGGTGGAGCACTGGAACAGGCTCCCCAGGGAGGTGTCACGGCCCCCAAGACTGACCACTGTTCAAGGAGAGACTGGGCAAGACCTTTCAGACACACGGTGTGAACTGTGGGGTTGTCATATGCAGGGACAGTAGTTGGACTTGATGATCTTTAAATGTCCCTTCCAAGTCAGGATATTCTATGACTAATTTACCTTCCTGGAAGGAAAATTTTCTGGGACAGCAAAAGGACAACAGATTTAGAAGCTTGTAGCATAATAACTAAAGCCAGTATTTTCACTACACTGCAAATCTCAGTAATCACAAAAGCACTTAGTTAACTACGAATCAACCGGATGACACTTGTGCTGGATGGACTCAGTACTCAAAATTTGATTGTAATCTCAACTTGGAATTTCGCGTAAAGAAAGTTTCCTATCTACTGAAGACACACAATGAACCAAAGAGCAAAAGAAACAAGAACAGCAGTGGAGAGAAAACACCAAGATAAAAGAATGAAAAACATTATGACAATCATTGAATAAAACACACAGAGAATGCAGAGCTGAAAAGCAGATGTCCTAAAAAATAAGCGTTAACTGATTTTCAGTGTTCTACTTTGAAGAGCAAAAGAGTAAACGGACTAGTTTGGGATGGTTCTAACAGTTCCTCTAGAAGACCTCTTGGAGATGGACTGTGGGCAGAACCCAGCAGGTCAGGTTGCTGAACCCCAGTTTTCCAAGGAGGGTAACCAAGCTCAAAATCATTGAGTATTCAAGCCTGCTATATTTTAGCTGCTTAGTAGCTGCTACAACACTTGAATCTCCATCATCTTCCAACAGTCCTGGCTCACTGGGGAGGTCCCATATGACTGGAAATTGGCCAATGTTACCCCAGTCCACAAAAAGGGCTGCAAAGCTGACCCTGGCAACTACAGGCCTGTCAGCCTGACCTCGGTGCCTGGCAGGGTTATGGAGCAGATCATCCTGAATGGAATCACACAGCACCTTCAGGATGGACAAGCGATCAGACCCAGCCAGCATGGGTTTAGGAGGGGCAGGACCTGTCTGACCAACCTGATCTCCTTTTATGATCAGGTGACTCACCTGGTGGATGAGGGGAAAGCCGTGGATGTGGTCTATCTGGACTTCAGCAAGGCCTTTGACACTGTCTCCCATAATATACTCTTGCAAAAGCTGGTAGCCCATGGCTTGGACAAGTGTACTCTACGCTGGGTTAAGAACTGGCTGGAGGGCCGGGCCCAGAGAGTGCTGGTGAATGGGGCTGCATCCAGCTGGCGGCCAGTCACTAGTGGTGTTCCCCAGGGGTCAGTGTTGGGTCCAGTCCTGTTTAACATCTTTATTGATGATTTAGATGAGGGGATTGAGACCATCATCAGCAAATTTGCTGATGACACCAAGCTGGGAGGGAGTGTCGACCTGCTGGAAGGCAGGAGGGCTCTGCAGAGGGATCTGGATAGACTGGAAAAATGGGCTGATTCCAATGGGATGAAGTTCAATAAGGCCAAATGCCGGGTGCTGCACTTTGGTCACAACAACCCCCTGCAGCGCTACAGGCTGGGCGCAGAGTGGCTGGAGAGCAGTCAGACAGAAAGGGACCTGGGGGTGCTAATTGACAGGAAGCTCAACATGAGCCAACAGTGTGCCCAGGTGGCCAAAAAGGCCAACGGTATCCTGTCCTGTATCAAAAACAGCGTGGTCAGCAGGACAAGGGAAGTGATCCTTCCCCTGTACTCTGCATTGGTGAGGCCACACCTGGAGTATTGTGTTCAGTTCTGGGCCACTCTGTTCAGGAAAGACACTGAAGTGCTGGAGCGGGTCCAGAGAAGAGCAACACGACTGGTGAAGGGACTTGAACATAAGACCTATGGGGAGAGGCTGAGGGAGCTGGGGTTGTTTAGTGTAGAGAAGAGGAGGCTTAGAGGTGACCTCATCACTCTCTATAACTACCTGAAGGGAAGTTATAGCCAGGTGGGGATTGGTCTCTTCTCCCAGGCAGTTAGCAATAGGACAAGGGGGCATGGGCTTAAACTCTGCCAGGGGAAATTTAGGCTGGATATTAGAAAGAAATTCTTTACAGAGAGAGTGGCCAGGCATTGGAATGGCCTGCCCAGGGAGGTAGTGGACTCACCGTCCCTGGAGGTTTTTAAACTGAGACTGGACATGGCACTTAGTGCCATGATCTAGTAAACGGACTAGAGTTGGACCAAGGGTTGGACTCAATGATCTCTGAGGTCTTTTCCAACCCAGTTGATTCTGTGATTCTGTAAACATCCTAGGAGCACAGACTTCATAGACAGAACTGGAACCACTGCAACCAAGGCAACAGACAACTAAAGCTAAAAATAGTTAGGGTAAAAATAAATGTTCTGTCAATTGTACTTGTTGTATTTAGTAGGTTTGGAACCAGTTACAGAAAATTATTCCTCGAAGTCCAGAAACCATCACAAGTATTTCTAGTACTGTCATGCATCAAGGAAATGTATTCCACTATAAAAGATCCAATAGTTGCTATTTTTACAGCAACATATTCTATATTTTGGAATTAATTCTGTATCTTCATTTTCACTCCTTCCTTCAAATTTCCCCCCTCCTCCCCCTTTGTTTTAATAGAAAAGTTCCTTCCAGTCAAGGTATTTTTCATTAAAATAAAACCAAGCATACAAAACGCTGGAAAAAGCTACATACACTGATTTTAACCTTTGCCTTCTTAAACAGGCATTTGATGAGAAATCCCACAATATATCAAGTCCCAGTTTCTATCTGATGTTAAGAGTTGAAAGTTCCTTTTCCAACTTTCCTATTCTGTAGCATTCTGAAAACTCATCAGGAAAGCTAGATAAACTGTTTGTAAACAGAGTGGCTTGTGAGCAGAAAGGAACTTGAATGCTAGCAAAATGTTGACTGAAACACTGCACTTTTCCAGAAAGCTACAAAAAACCCCACGAAAGCAGTATACACAGTCTGTATGAGCCTACAATAAACATAACTGTAAAAGCATACACAATGATTCCTTTACTTTTGGATAGCTTTCACAAATACTTCAGTCATACCAGGTTGTTTTTAACATAGTTTCCTTAATTATTCTGTTTAATCTATATCCTTTAGACACAAAAAACTCCTAAGCTTTCTTTTAATTACTAGAATATATAAGTTATATCATAACATGTATTCTATTGACATAAAATCTACTAGGGAAGTCACCTTAATGCAAAACTGTGCTCCAAAGATATTTTTTAATTGTGAGTTGTGTACTATACTGCAAAAGGCTGCAGTGGCTAAAAACTCAGTACTTCACCTTCCCAAGTCTATTTTCATCTTACAAAGCAACACTGACATGGAGCCACTCACATCACTCAAAAAGCTACAGTAGAGCCTCATATCAAAACTCTTCCCGCTGTTCTGAATCGTCTTCCCAGAGTAAGCTTTTTTCCTCTTTCACTGCCCACACCACAGCTGACCTTTGAAAGTAGGATAACAGGTGTTTTGGCTGATAAGACTTCAAAGATCTTTTACAGGTCAAGTTTTTCACTAGAAAAATCTTAAACCACTAATCCTCACATCTGCACTAAGAAGGGAGAAAATTATCAAGCCAAGTGTGAAGGAATTTGACTTTAGAAAATATGACCTTTCACTTGTTGCAATCAAGGCTTCCCAAACTCAGCAACTACAAAAGCCTGCAAACATTGCATTCTTCTTTTCCTTCCAATTCACATTAGTCCTATTAGTACTTTATTCAGAGGATATGGCACACAAGTTCTCACGTCAGTAATCTATAGAATGAACTTGTACCTACACAACAGTCAGTAGTAGTTGTTCATTTACCCCATGATGAACACAACACTTATTCAACAGGTATTGGTAAGGTGTTTCACCTTGTATTTATTACATAGTAGCAATATCTTCCTTCATAGTCTCTCCACAGTTTTTTTTAAGTAAGCACCATGTATAAAAAGACATACCACACTAATTTACAAGGTTACTCTACAAGAATCTGTGAGCCAAATAAAATAATTCTGCTTAGCAACTGAATTGCAACTCCCACCCCCGCCCCGATCCTGTGATTTACCTGTATTTAAGCTTTCCACTCTTAGAGGGAGACCAGATTGGGCCACAGCGACGAGTTTCAAAGCAATGTAAAACTGACTTCTTCCAAAATAGCCAAGTCTTGTTGCACCACAGAGCTCCATAATCTGAAACAGAACAGAGCTACTTACACAAAGAAACTTAAAACATGAGCAGATCTACCAAGGTGATTTTATACATTCAAGAGCAGCATGCCTTGCACTAAATGCTCACATCTTCCTCTATACAATATTTCAGTAACAACTTCACATGCAGTCTTTAAATGTTACGTGAAATGAGTCAGAGTATGTGATTCCTCACAGTCTACCAAGTCACCAAGCACAAAGCACCAAGTCTAAAACTTGAATTTTTTCCCAATTACCCACCTTGTCTTTCACCTATGCTTCTATAGAATTGATATGAGACACAGTAAGAGAATAAATGGGATCACGTTCTTTTGAGAAAACAAAACAACAACAAAAAAAACCCAAACATCCCCCAAAAAACACCAAGAAAGCACATAATAAACATCCTATGTCATGATCAACTGTTCCATTAGCAGCTATATTGTCTGTCTGCAGCAACTGCAACAGAGAAGGAATAGCATTCAACATTTTTAACATTGTATTGTCAAATGTAACCCGGAAACACAAAATTAAGACTTCCAAATAATTCTCAGACAAAATTGAACAGTGTGTTACCAATCAAGTTAGTTAAATGGTCTGCTCCCAAATATCTCCCTGAAGAGTTTCAATGAGAGATTAGAATTTATAAAAAGTGAAAAAGCTAGACAACTGCAAATTATACCTTCCAGCCTTTTCTGATATAGGCTTGCTATAGCTCAAAATTTAGCTTATGAAACAATCGTATAAAGCACTCATTCAGAACACAAAGAAGTATCCACACAAGCATGGATTTCAGCATTGAAGAGTACAGAACTTCAGGTTCTCCAAACACCACCACAGATGCTATTTAGTTTAAGAAGTACAACAAAGAAGTCATGTTATCTTATTCCCTTTCTTCCCCTGGTGTTCTATAAAACGGAAAGGTGCTTTTGCTCTTTGTTATGAATTTTGAAAAATTCTGGCCCCTCCAGACAGCAGTATTCAAACATACTGACTGTACACTCCTCCACATTGAAAGCCTGCAACCTTGCTGAGGGTGCGTTCCTGCTTGTGCCAGGTCACTAATAAGATACTAAGCACGACACAACACAAATCAGACTCTCCAAGTTCAATGATTCAGATTGTCTTTTCATGTACCTAGCAATCTCATCCAGACTGTAACGTTCCTAATGAGACACAAGGATACTCTTGGACACCATGGTGAAAGCTTTATTGAAGTCAAGGTAGATTACATCACTACTTTTCTTTCTTCAACCACAGTTCTAGGCTTGCACATCACAGCAGACAATCCGGTTGACAAGTACCCTTGGTAATTCCATGCTTCTAATTCTAATAACTATTTTCACCTTCATATGCCTAGAAATGGCTTCCAAGCAGATTTGCTTCACAATTTCTCAGAGACCAAGTTGCAGCTGACCAGTCTGCAGTTCCTCAAATTAACCTTCGTGCCCTTCCTGAAGATGGCTGCAACATCTTTCTCTAGTCTGAGGCCCAGCCCTGATCCCCCACAACTATTCAATGAGAAAGGTGGCTTGCAATGATATGAGCTAATTCTCTCAGCACCCACAGAAGTATCCCATCTAATCCCATGAACTTGATATTTCTCAAAAGATCCATCAATCTTCTTGTGATACTACTAGTTTCTTTCCTCCTTCAATCCCATGTCCATCCACAAAAGCCCATGAGACCTTATCTTTGAAGATCAATGCAGTGAAGGCACTGAGAATCTCAGCCTCATCTACATCCATGGCTGCCAATTTCTCTCCTCACAGCTCAGCCATAATGTCCCTGTTTGGCAAATCTGGTCTCCTGACACATTTGGTAATTTTCCTAACTAGTGGGATGGACCATTACTGGGCTTAGAGAAAGCTGTCCTAAAAGATTTCCCAGCTTTCAGAGATCACAGTTCTGAAAGGCGGAGGAGCCCCACTTTTAGGCAAGCTCCTACTGAAAAAGTCAACTACATTTTCACAGATCAGCAACTGAACCATGTGACCCACAAGGAATTAGTCTGTATGCTTCAACACTGCTGAAACAGGAAACAGCCTTTGGTAACTCCATACAATCAGGCAAATGGATGGGCTTATTACCTATAGCTAAGCTAGATATTGCTTATCAAAAAGCTGCACCAGGATTCTAGGACCTCCTGAAAATAAGCTGTTGTAAAACCTGTCACATGCAGGTGTGGGAAGCTGAAAAACACTTTGTCCCAAAGAAGACCCAAGAGGATCAGCAGGTCTAGGGCTGTGCATGCAGCTCAAATCCTGCTAGAGAGAAGCTAGTTGCATTAAATCACTTGGCTATGTCTGCTTTACACTTCCCACATTGTCCTACAGCACCTGTGTTATTTGCATTTTCCAATTATAATATTCCTGCAGCATGATGTCTGGACAGAAGTCAGGGTACATTCTAAAGTTCATTAACTAAGATAAAAGAAGTCAATACAGTTGAATACAATACATTAGTTTCAATAAGTTGGTTGGACTACAGAAAGTGCTACAAGGAAAGAAATGAGTCTAAATCGACAGGTGACAATTCAAACAAGAAAAACTTTGAGGCATCAACATCTAAACCAAATTGCATATACCCAAGCTAATGCCAAAAATAATTATGCTACGTTTAAATAACTAGCAGAACTAAAGCAGTGAAGATTCAAGAGACAGCTAGCAATTCAAACCAGGGCAACAGCAAGAGTAATTCCTTTTTTTAAAGCACTGCATTCTGGAATAATGATGAACATCCATGTACTTGACTACACCTAACACAGAAAAAGCTTGTGGATCCAGTAGCCTAGCACTGACAGATGAATAACTGAGCAGACTCTGGAAAAGCTTCTTAGAGAAGTAACACAGACATTTGGAGCCTATGGAACCACTAAGCAGCAATGGCTTCAGGCAATCTCAAAGCCAGTCCTGGACTAGAGATTATCTTGTTTGGAGCTAGTCGGTACTGCCAGGTTGAAAAAATTTTCAGGTAAAAACTGCATTAATAATTAAGCTACCATAGCAGATAAGTATTAGAAAGGAAATACAAGCATGGATTCAAAGTGAATAGATATAAATGTAGAAAATAGACCAGACATATAAGAAAAGGAAAATGCTAAGGATAAAAAAAAAAAAACAGAATGCCCTCATGCTGCTGAAAAAGTGAAAAAGTTGCTGTCGAATCCACCCACAGATAGTTAAAGGAGTCCTTTATTTCAAAGACTGAATATAACACAATCAGAAATATGACTGAAGGTTGAGTAAAATCATTAAATGCAAGCATTTAGTGGAGACTGCTCTGCTGACTGGCAGCACTCTTGAACATAATCAAAACAGCTTCCTATAATCTCCTTGAATGAGGATTTACACATTCAACAGGTAATAAGCTATAATGACGAAGGGGGCAGAATAATAATTAAAAAAAATAATCAAGGGATTGGTTCTCTGAGATTTATGTTTAGAGATTTCATTTTCTTGGGAAGAGAAAGGACAAGGAATTTCCTTAAATTCGTCAAGGAATGCAGAGCCATCTTCAACACTAAATGCTCCATGACTGTTTTAATCTCCTTAGATACGAAGATACTGAGGTCACACTACTGCAATTAATCAGATTAAGGCCAACAACTCTGTGAAGCTCCAGAATTGCTGGAAACTGTTGATACAAAATAACTCCCAAAACTAAACAAAAAACCCAACAACACCACCCAAACAAAAAAAACCCACAACTCTCCCCCACACCCAACCAAAACAGCACCACAAAACATTGCAGTAGATGTAAATTATGAAATTGCATGCTTAGACATCTACACTGCAAAGAAGTAACAGCAGCATCAACAATATCAGGAGCTGGCAGAGATGAGACATACATGGGAAGCAATATGTTGACAAGGGGCACCATTTCTAACACCTTCTAGAACTCTTGCAGGTTACAAATAAGAGGTCCTTGAACTTGGAAAGGCTTACAAACAAAAAAACCCTAAGACTTGAGAACCTTTAAAAATTCCAGATGAGTTGAAACAAATCATATCTCTGTCAAATGAGGTGAAACACAAGTTGCTGAACTCAGAAAACCTCTCTGAGAGAGTCTTCAGGAATATCCCAGTCCCCCTGCACCCAGGTTCTTCTACAAGGCAAATCAAACCCATTATCTCTAAACATTATTAATGCAAAAGTACAACAGCATTTAAGCAGGGATGACCTCAATGGTAAAACAGTCAATGAAGCAACATGCATGCCACCTACCTAGTAAAGATAAAAATATTTAATCTGCTTGGAGAGTTACTAAAGTACCTACTGTTCCATACCAGAGGGTGGTAAGAGGCAAGACTTTAAGGCAGCTTTTGAAGGCTGAAATTATAACACACACTGGGTATGCTGACAGGCAGGGGTGAGTGAAAAAATTCAGAAGAGGATCTTTCGTATCACCTCATTTGAACTAGAACATTAATACAAGTTTATCCACTTAAAAAAAAAAAAAAATCCCATACTGATACAAAGAAAAAAGAACTGTGATTCAGAATATACATTTTGGCCCTGATTTTATTAATGCATTCTTAATTTCAGGTATTCTAGCAGTCCTACTGTGACTTGGCAGGAATTTTCATGTTTATACTGTTGGTGTAAGACTTGTAAAAACATTAAACACAAAGAAATCCTATGTAGAACCACAGAATAGTTGAGCTTGGAAAGGTCCTCTGGAGATGATCTATTCCCTCTGCTTGAAGCAAGCTCAGCTACAGCAGGTTATTAGGACTGTGCCCAGTTGGATTTTGAGTGCGTCCAAGGATGCAGACTCTACAAGCTCTCTGAGCAACCTCTTTCAGTGTCTTATCATCCTCACAGTAAGAAAGTTCAATGTTTCAATGAAACAGTCACCAGAAACAATATCATATAAACCATGACCAGAGGTGCAAAACCAAGTTTTCGCCTTAATTTTACAATATTTGATACAAATTGCATTGAGTTTTTGGTTATTTAATAAAAATGCAACTATGATTACAGACTGACTTTGATTCACAGTTTAAAATAAAAAACATTATCATGTCAACAATGTTATTTCTGTATCCCATATGCAACAATTCACTGATGAGAATTCTAAAGCTCTTTGCAAACTTACACAAAATAGAACGTTTATTGGAATACAGGCTCAAATTGGATACTAGAATATGCCATCTTACAAAAATGCTCTTCCCAAGTAATGTAATCCACTCACCTCAGCTGCAACAAAAACTAACCATACCTCTACAGCATAATGTAATCTGGGAATGTGTAAGGGAAGTTGAAAAAATATTTCCTAATCATTGCTATTATAGCAGAAAAAATAACTCTGACCATCACTACATACCAAAGACCTATCAAAACCTCTTTTGTGCTTTTTTTCTAGACTGAATACATTCCTTTCCTCACAACTCATTACCTTCTAATCTTGTTATACTGCAACCACTGTCCAATACATCAACTCCTGTCACTTGCTTTATCTCAACCTGTCTCACTAACTGCAGACCACAGCTTGGCACAGTTTTCTAACTACAGTCTCTCACCTATCATTAAGCAATACTGCCTAGTTATTCATCAAGAATTTTCAACTTTTCTTCAGAAAAACCCCACTTGACAGGTAGCCTCTCAGATGCAACAGTTGTTGACAGCACTTTGTAGGAGGAACAAGACAGAAAACTGACAAATATCCTTATTTTGATGAGTTATTTTTAATCAAGTCAAGTCTCTGACTTAGTTCTCCACAAACCTTAGCACATGGTGGCACACAAGAAAAAAAAATGGAGACAGGACAAAACCCAAAGCCACTAAAATACATAGTTCAAGTATTGCTCTGAATACTATGTTTCACCACTACTAGCAGTATATGATAAACATTTAAATAGTCTCAAACGTATCCGAAGATCATTTGCAAAATGTACTTATGAAGGATATAAAGAACTGCTATATTTAATTCATTAAGTGTAAAGCAGGCAATGTTCATGCTGAATAGCAAGTATAGTATTACCTCTCATACATCTACCTTACTAGGCACTTAAGAAGCATAGTCGTAAATATAATTAATTAGTTGATACCAACAATTCCCAGGCACAGGGTATACTTGGGACATTGTTGTACTTTGTTGCATAACAATTAGTAAGGTTTTCCTTTTAAGTCTTACTAACTGTTCTATGAAGGTAGATCTCAGTCAATGCCACAAGCCTGGCTTCAGAACACAAGCCTTTTTAGAAACAAAACCAATAGTATTGGAGGACTTCCAAGGTGACACACGTTCTCTGGCAATGAACTATTTAGAGTCTCCTGCTCTCTGAGCCTCTTCTTATACTCCTCCACCCTTGATTTTCACACTGAACATATCCACAGTGGAAGCTGACTGCTAAAACACCAACAGGAAGGAAAAATAGTCATCAGCTCTGACAATTCTCTACAGATACTTAGTTCTAAACTTTCCCATTCCACAGGTCATTTCATGTTCAAACATACATACGTTTCAATCATAAGAAATTTCAGAATGAATCATGTCAGAAATAAGTTAATTAGCTGGTTAAAAAAAGACTCAATATTTTAAGCCTCAGAGGAATGCTTCTGCCCCTCTACTTTGGGGCTGGTTTTACAAGGATGTCCACTCCCTGAGTAAGAACTGGCAGATTTCAAGTCATGCTTTCACTCTGTTAATAGAAAAGCAGGAGACAAAACGCACCAAAAATTTAAATTTCTGATTTATGACAGATACACATAATAAATATGTATCTAAACAAGTGAATATGTCATACACCACACACATACAAAGCCACAGAATTTTTACCTACTGTAGTTAAAGCAGTTATATTTTAGGTGATTCCTAACTTCAGCCCACTCCAAAAGTGGTCTACAGCATCTCATACTGTTCCTGGTAGCACATACGCTCACAATGGATTAGTCTTACTTACCAAAGACACTTCCTAATGCAGTAGCTTTGATTTTTCCATTTGCAATCAAAGCTTGTGGTCTTGCTAGTAGTTCCTGCAAAAGCTGTCACAAGCCATACACACAAATCTTACCTGCAGAGCTTCTTCCGCAGAGCTCCACAGCTCTCTAGAGGTCAGTGGTTTCCTTCTTGATTTGGTAGCACATGGTAACTACCATCAATCAATCCATAAAGAAGAGGCAGATACACCCTATATGCAACTATTAGGTTGGTACAAAAGTAATAGTGTTTTTTGCATTGTTGAAATTTGCCCTTTGATATTGGAACACATTCTTAAATAAACGTGATTATGTTATACATCGTTTTAATGTGCTTTTCTCACTTTGTCTTTTTGCTACTGAATTATTACTTGCTGTTTATTTTATATGCATTTTAGACTATGGAGATTACGTTAGACAAAAACCAAATTTGAATTATTTTCTTACTCAAATTCACAATGGTTCATAAAGTAGGAAAGACAACTTGCAACATCAACAATGCGTTTGGCCCAGGAACTGCTAATCAACATACAGAGCAGTGGTGGTTCCAGAAGTTTTGCGAAGGAGATGAGAGCCTTGAAGATGAGAAATGTAGTGGCCACCCATCCAAAGTTCACATCAAAGCTGATCCTCTTAAAACTACACGAGAAGTTGCCAAAGAACTCCACGTCGACCATTCTATGGTCATTCAGCATTTGAAGCAAACTGGAAAGGGGAAAAGGCTCGATAAGTCGGTGTGTCATGAGCTGACCGAAAACGCAAAAAAATGATTGTTTTGATGTGTTGCCATCGCTTGTTCTACACAACAACTGTGATGAAAAATGGACTTTATATGATAACCAGCGATGACCATCTCAGTGATCGGACTCAGAAAAACCTCCAAAGCACTTCACAAAGCCAAACTTGCACCAAAAAAGGTCATGGTCACTGTTGGGTGGTCTGCTGCCAGTCTGATCCACTACAGCTTTCTGAATCCCAGTGAGATCATGACACCTGAGAGGTATGTTCATCAAATCAATGAGATGCACCAAAATCTGCAATGCCTGCAGCCAGCGTCCATCAACAGAAAGGGCTCAAGTCTTCTCCACAACAATGCCTGACCGCACATCACACAACCAATGCTTCAAAAAGTGAGCCAACTGGGCTATGAAGTTTTGCTGACCTGACCTCTCACCAACCAACTGCCACTTCTTCAAGCATCTTGACAACTTTTTGCAGGAAAAACGCTTCCACAACCAGCTGGATGTGGAAAATGCTTTCCAAGAGTTCGCTAATCCTAAAGCAGGGATTTTTACACTACAGGAATACACAAACTTATCTCTCATTGGCAAAAATTTGCAGATTGTCATGGTTCCTATTTTGATTAATAAAGATGTGTTTAAGCCTAGTTATCAGGATTTAAAATTTACAGTCCAAAACTGCAATTACTTTTGCAACAACCTAATACAAAAATGTTCAAGATACTGATTCTAGAGGGACCATTTCTCCAAATACCTAGAGCCACAGCCTGTCCTACTTGACTATAAATCATCAACAAATTATTGTCAAATAACCTCAAAAAGAGGACAGAATAAATAACCATATTCCTTTATGACATGGTCAATAGCCCCAACAAAGGAAAATCCAGACAGACAGATGAACACTTACTTAGAAAGCAACTACTGTCCTCCTAAGTAAAAAGTCACAGCTGGAAGACCTCAAGGCAGAGTTGCTCTTTGCTTGCATTAAGATTCTCTCTACCACTGCTCTTCTGGAAGAGTAGGTGCTCATGACAGAGGTATCTTAGGAGCAGTAATGGTAATAAAGCAGCAAGAAGAACTTGAAACTAAAAAAATTTGAAGCAACAAAAAACAGCCTGGGGAGCTACAAGAACCATTTTTAATTCTTCATGCATAAAGAGAGGTTCTTTTAAAAGGAGATATTTCACATACCTGTCTCCTCTTCCCATCAGCTTTACCTTAATGCTTAACCGAAATAGCTCTTCCTTCCTTTGCTCTCAGCTGCACAGTTCCCCATTCCTGAGCACTAACTGCTGCTCATCTATCTGATCACACAGTGTAATTACTCCACTTAGTAAGCCAGAAAAAGTTGCTCTGTTAAGTTATCTGGTCTTTCATGAAACTGAGTCTGTCTACTGTACAACCAAGGAACACCTCAGCAGCTACAATATACACAGGAACAAGTGGTTGATAGCAATAGTTTGTTTATTTTACTCTAAATTTCTCCTAAGGCTGCAGCCTAAAGAAAGTAGTGTGCTTTGCATTTAAGAGGAGCAGAAAAGGTTGAAATGATGCAGCTGAACAGAATGTCACATCAAGAGCACTTGCAACTCCAACTTCTTTGACTTACTCAAAGAAACCCCCCTTAGAAGGGAAAGATATGTTCACGTATCGGGCTGCTAAGAACTGCTCTCAGAACAAGGGTGTCTCCTTTCTCTTGGTGGTGCTGTGAAGAGTTCAAGCAACAGGAGACGAAGAAACAAGAATGTGCAATGCCTGTGCCAGTCTGTGACAATTTGAGACTTCAGGATGATTCTATAACACTCAAGCAACTGTATGTTCTGGAACAAACGGTAGCAGCCAAAGTATCCGTACAAGCACCAAGAAAGCATCTAGCTTCAGGAGGTAGAGATATTTACTGCAGTAATTTATTTACGATTTCAAAATATTACTCCAGTAATACATAGTGCAAGGGAAGTCACATGGATGTTCTAATTGTGGATGTTTCTACCATGCAGCATTAAGTTGAATGTTCTTCCTGCAAAACTTCTACTTAAGTGCTAAATGCTGAAAAGGGCAGCATTTATATAGACATTTTGATACCTTTCAGACCTCCTTTATAATTGAAGCATTCAAGTGATTGATATTCCTTGGTAATAATTATTTTCTTTTTTGATTTTAATATTTTCTCTTCACATCACCTTTTATCAATATATCAGAACAAAAGTGAGACAGAAAAGACTCAAAGAACAAAGATAAGCTTCTGGCTTTTTTCTAATGTAAAATGAAGATTAAGGCATTCTCTGATCCCAGCATTAGTGGTCATGCTGTGGCCTGGCCAAATAAGACCGCTCAGATCTGGTGTTGCTACTTCTGAGCACTCCTATACAAGTCTACCTGAAGCCACTGTGCCCGTTACTTGACACTGCTTTCCCATCTCAATGTTTTCCTCTCAGCAATGTGAGCAGTGTTAATTAGTTACTTCGCACTGCTCTCCTTTGCTCAATAAGGCCTTTACAAGTCTTAACAATGTGTCTATCAAAGTTTAAACAAACCTCAGTTAAAATTCTAAAACCTGCATGCTTACGGAGCTACATTTGAGACTCGGAACAGAGCTGCTAACACTAGGTTTTAAATGAGATAAGAAATTTTAATTCAGAAAAAAATAAGTCATACACACAACTGTAGTACGAACAGACTTCTAGCTCAGTCCTGATCACCTTATTCTGGGATTACTAAAGCTTTGGAACTGAGTCTACTAATTAGGTCTGTTACCATACTTCAGGAGCATTTTAGACATCAGAAGTCAATCATTCCAGAAATTCAGGTCAGACTGTCATCTTTTCCAAGTCCTTTAACATATCACTATACACAGACAGGCATGCCTAAGTTATAAATGCCTTTTTTGTATAAGAAATGCAGGGGATAATTTAACTCTTTAGACACCAACCCCAGCTGGAAAAATAATCAAGTCAAACATGATCAGCCAACTCTGTTTCAAAAGAATGACACTGACTTAATAATATCCCTATGGTCTAAAGAAATGGTAAAGGAAAAATACAAGTAGGAAAGACATTCTTACACTAATCATTACTGGAACTCCAGTGAAAAAAATCTGATAGTCAACATATTGCTCCCACACTCACTTCTCACTTCAAACCCATTTAATCAAAGAGCAGAACTTCAATTTGAAGTCTACAAATTCTATAACAAAAAAAGAGACTCATCTAAACAGCGAATTCTTGTGACCTAATAGGTGTGAAACTTGTCCATAAGGACTAATATTTTGAAAGCTAGCAAATATAACTGAGAAGTCACAGAGAGTACCAGTTAAGTCCTATAATTTCACAGCATCTGCAGTAATATTTATTGAAGATGAGACTAAGATAAGGACAATGTTTGCAATTTTTCACAGACATCAGATGAAGTGCTCACAACTTCTCATACAAAAGAATCATATTTACATGAAAAAGATCAAGTTTACAACACATAATTTTGTACACTTGACTTGATTCTAAGACAGCTGCATTTGCCAAAGGCCATGATATTTCTGAAGATTTTTGGAATTCCATCCAGTCATGTCAGAATGGATATTAACCATCCCTGCTGTCAATTGATGGCACATTTAAAAAGAAAAAAAATAAACTGTTTTCAAAGCTGAGCTGTAATACTTGAAATCAGCTGAGCACTGTGCTGGCATACAGAATTATGAAGGAATTATTTACTGTTTAAGTATGAATGTCAGTCAATTACATTGAGAAATCAGTGGAAAACAAATATAAGTCTAATAGACCTAATCTACACTCCCGAAGTTTTGCCATTAACTGCCTGCCTTTGGTTTCAAAAACAATGATTATTCTCTGACTAAAGGCTACTGAGACATGAGACTACTCAAACTAATTAATTGAAAACAATTTGCAGCCCATTGTAGTCTCTGTGAAAGTAACATCATTATAGTAAACATTTTTACCAGAGTACTGCAGAAAACTCAAAGCACAATTCAAAGGATACAAAGCAGACTAAGAGTCACTTCTGGCACTAACAGAGTAGACTGCTTATATATCTCATCATTACAGAGAAACAGAACTAAACTACTGCTCAGCTGAAAGGAAAGAAAAATACTCTGCTACAATAACAACTGAGGGGAAAAAAATACGTAATTCACAAATTGGATATTCTTAACCGTGGATCCAGGCGCTGTCTGTATTTACAACAGATTTCTAACAAGTCTTATTTCCTAAAAAAGAACTAAGATATATAATGTATGTACAAACATCCCTTAAATATAAAAATATTTTGTATAATTGTTATACATAAATTACATACCATTATAATCCTAAAAGGCTACAGGCTCATTAACTTCATGGTGCTCAGGCTAACAAAATATTAAGAATGACTAAGAAAAATGTCATAGTTATACATTTCTACACCCAAAGAATGCCTTAATAAGGACATGTTGTGAATGTTGCCTTAGAAGACATCAAAACTAGATTTTAAAATGTCACGTAGAAAAGCTGAAAGCTTTAAAACAAAAAATATAAACCCAAAATGTATGGTCTGGATTCAATTAAGTGATTTGTTTTTAAAATTTGGGCTTGTTTGTAGATTAGGTAAAAGTAAGTGTTAGAAGAAATCTTTTTACACAAAAAGATCTGAAGATGTTATATATTTTTAAATTTATTCCAAATCACTGAAAGGAAGGCATAACATTTGCACTGCATAAGGAATTCTAACTTCTTACTCCACCAGTTCTGAAAAAAATATTAATAATAAATTCAGCAAATTAAGAAGAACATGGTTGAGTCTTCTGCATGTCTCTACCACACAGATAATCCCAAGCATGCACTGGCTCAGCTTCCATTTGCAGCTGGTATTTAGTAAATTTCACTGATTTGATAAACAGGTAGTTTTTGCAAAGGAAACCAAAACACCAACTGCAACAATAAAATCACCATGAATAAATTTTTATCTTCTTAGATCCCTTTCTCTCTGTATCTGCTCTCCAACAAAGACGCCAATATTTTAAATCAAGAACCTGCAATTTTGTTTTGACACTTTCTGCCTATGTCTTATAATTCCAATTATAATTGCATCACATGCCACATCTGGCATCTGAGGGTGAGGCTGCATCTGGAGTACTGCATCCAGTTCTGGGCTCCCCAGTTTAAGAAGAACAAGGAATTACTGGAAGGAGTCCAGCAGAGGGCACAAAGATTATGAAGGGCCTAGAGTACCTTTCTTATGAGGAGAGACTGAGAGAGCTGGGTCTGTTCAGCCTGGAGAAGAGAAGGCTGAGAGGGGATCTCCTCAATGTTTATAAATATCTCTAGGGTGGGTGTCAAGAGGATGAGACCAGACTCCTTTCAGTGGTGCCCAACAACAGGATGAGGGGTAATGGGCACAGAATGAAGCACAGGAGGTTCCATCTGAATACAAAGAAAAATTTCTTTACTTTGAGGGTGCCAGAGCACTGGAACAGGCTGCCCAGAGAGGCTGTGGAGTCTCCTCCTCTGGAGGCATTCAAAACCCACCTGGACACATTTCTGCACGATCTGCTCTGGTGAACCTGCTTTAGCAGGTGGGTTGGACTAGATGGCCTCCAGACAGCCCTTTCAACCCCAACCATCCTGTGGTTCTGTGAAACCACCATTCTATGTTTTCCCTATGTCTGCCAAAAGCTATCACCCCAAGAACAAGAGAAGACAGCACATGCCTGCACCTTGCTGTTTTCTGCACACCACAGAAATTGTAGATGATGAATGAGGCTTTACAATAAGAGTCTGGACTTCACAACGAAGCAGCTGCATCACAGGTCTGCACTTTCTTACAACTTTTGATGCAAAGGCAAAAACTGACAGAGAGCTCATGTAAACAACAGAGCCAGTATTTTTTTCCATCAGCAACACAAGAACAATAAAAACTAACCTGTCTGTAAAGACTCTGGCTAACAATAACAAAAATAGGCTTTACACTGGGTTTTTAATGGGCTGATACTAGCATATTGTAATTGAAGAAACTGGGAATAATTGCATCAATAATTTCAAATACTTTCTAACACTAAATTAGAAGACATGTAACATTGCTGGACATCGCCAACACTGAAGATGACAATTTATTCATTTTAGAAAAAGTACATACAAATACTCCTATATTTGTTGTTTTACAGTAATGTTGCACTTTAAAGCAAGATGCCTTGACTCATTAATTTCAGATGAGTATCATACACACAACCGATTTTGCTTCTTCTCTTGTGATGTTTCTGTGATTCACACTCAAAGAAAAAAGTGCAAGTTCATAAACTTTCTGTGATTAAATAATATAGATAAGAATTCTGCAAATTGAGCAAATGAGACGGCTATTATATTAATCCCACGCACAAGTAATGAACTTCACAACACATTTTTTGGCTGACTGTAGCTTTTGCAAGTGACTTCACCACCAGTAGAGAAGCACCAAGAACTGATTTAAACAGCACACCTCCATTAGCATTTTAGGTCAGATGTGAAATGTGCTTTTGAAGACAAATCCTGATCACCCTCACTGCTCCGGTTCATACTGTGCAACCATTCCACAACAGGCAACTAAATTTCTTTTGTGTGAAGCTAACCTTGAAGATACACCCTAGGAGTGCACCTAATGAATCCCAGGCAACATTTGGTCTACAGGACCAGGCCAGAACTTGATCAAAGTTCTGAAATAAATATATGAAACTTCTGAAATACATATACATGGTGGATAGCAGCTCCTCAGCATTTGTGTCGTATCATACTACTTGATAATACAAACACCGATGCACACAAGACTAAGCTGTGAGCTCAGGCAGCTGAGTCAAGTGAAAAATAACTTGACAAAAAGCCCCAACTTTTGGCTGAACAAGCTCCCTGAACCTGCTCAGTGTCTGTTCAAATGAATGTCAGCATCAGCATTAAGGCAGTTCCGGCTTCTAGTGGTTTAAGTTACCATGAAACCTGTACTAGGTCACACCTGAAATACCCAATTGCTCTAGAAAGAGGAAAGTTCTCCTCCCCTCCATTGGCAAATGGTTTACCCACTTCCTCCCTTGTGCCAGCACCGACATTCATTCAATCCCACTGTTAGCTGATACAGAGTTAAGATCAACAACAACATCATTATTTTTCTGTCTGCATAGCCTCTGATGTCAG
Source organism: Columba livia (assembly GCF_036013475.1). Taxonomy (NCBI): domain Eukaryota; kingdom Metazoa; phylum Chordata; class Aves; order Columbiformes; family Columbidae; genus Columba; species Columba livia. The sequence goes on from NC_088604.1 coordinate 61,749,670, forward strand.
CATACAACAGCATCAGGCAGGCATTAGTGCCTTTACAAGGAGAAGCAGCAGCAGGAGCACATAGTTGGGGGAAAGGGGACGACTGAACCACCTTCTTCAGTGACAACTCACCATTAGATTGGTTCAGCTGCAACGTGAAACCACACCCTGAGAAAAACGTAAAGACTCCAGTAACCGTCGTGAAGTAGCTGGACTTGTTACACCAACACACTTTTATTCATTGTTTTATGCAAATCATCTACCTTAACGTGAATTTCAAGGACGTGCACAAAAAGGCAGAACTATGGGATAATAAAGGCTGGTGTTCTCATATGTGCAGTTAGGGTTCTAACACCTTTGGTGTGGTATTCTTGTTCTGCTAATAAGGCTGCCCTTCTGTAGATGTGTAGTAAGTGGACATAGAGCTTTTCCAGTGCTTTGTTGCTTTTTTATTCACATTTAATAGGCAGCTGACAGGGTCCTTTAGAGGCAGAAATTACAATTACTAGGGACAATTAGCCACATGTATTAACTCTTCCTGCTGCAAGACAGGTATGTCACATAAACCTAACTCTTTGCAAGAAAGGTTGCATATATATCCAGCCTTTAAACAACAGATTTTCAAGTAAAACAAGCTATGGGTCTGAAAATGCGACTGTCGCACATTTTCATTTCCAACATAACCAATTCCAAATTATTCAAAGGTGTCTACAGACCTGTACTACTAAAGAGGAAAAACTCTGAGGTAGTTCCTCAGGACTACTTGGGCCGCGTGAGTTTGAAGAGTGGTTATTTTGCACTATGTTTTGCACACCTAGGAAGGTACTTCGCATTCATGTGATTAGCACTACAATTGCATTCCAGGATTATACAAGACTGGGGTAACTAAATCAAATTCCTTTCCCAAGAAGCACCAGGTCCTTCAAATGAGCAGGTAAGAACACAGCACCACATGGTCAAAAGAAAATTCCCTCTCCTTCACAGGGCTTCCTTATTTCTTAAGCTATATCATCTTGGCATTTTAGTTACAGTCACAGCTTCTGAAGCATTAAATGCAATTTCCCTTGGAAGAACCTCCATCCAATGTATTCCTGCCTGTGTTAACCTGAGGTACAGCCATACTTCAAGAAGAACATAAAATAACAAGACAGCTAGATTCTCTCCTTCACAAGTACAAGGTACTTCATACGTGACAGACAGGGATTGCACGAGGTATGTAATGGGTCAAACTGCTAAGGACATTTTTACTTTCTTCATACTATTTACTGTCTCATTCCTCAGGCAATCTAATATCTCGTCTGCCGTTTTAAGCACAAGGTTTTCCTTGAGATCACTACAGTGATAAGCCAGGTCTGATTCTTGAGTCAATTTATTTAGAACCCAGAGAATGATGCCTGAGCAGCTTCTCTTCTTCAGATACAATATACTTTGCAAGAAAATATGTGACCTCCTCTGCAACAGATAGGGATATAATCTATGGCCACTTGTATTGAAAATTCCAAGTACTTCCATGCCTTTCCAAGTTCTTGCACCAAATCACTGCATAAAACAAAATCTCTAGCACTAGCCTACTTGATCAAGACAAATTTTATGGCAAATAAATTTTTAAATGCAACACACATGTAAACACTGACCTTCCTGGGATGATTTTTCTGAAATCAGCTGGCCACACACAAAAAACAGCAGTGGGTGGCCCTTCAGAAACCTTGCTCGTATTACTGAGCATGCAAACTCTTACCATTAACTCCAGTCTAGCAAGTCATCAAATATGAGATTACTAGTTTTACCAGTAAGAAACATTTCTTATTCAGCTCTCTTCCACTTCTTTTGCATCTTAAACTCATTTTAACTAACCAGGTTGCTCTTACAAGCCAAAGCACATCAACAGTAACCTTAGTTAAGCATAAGTATTCTCCTGAAATCTGGTACTGAATTGCAGAATGCTGAAATTCACATACTGTATTTCCAGCTACAGTAAGTTCAATGCTTGGCTAAAAGGGCTGAGGATGAAACTGCATAAAAGGCAGCATGGCTTTTTAGTTTTACCCAGAGCAGCTCAAAACACTACATAAACTTTAAAGCACTGAACAATGAGAGAGGGAACTGCAGAAGCAGCAAATTATTACAAATAGTTCTTCGTAAGAATGGTTCACTGGGAATACTTTCCACAAATAATTACACAAGACTAATCAGAGCAGACTTTCCCTTTTCTACATACGTAACTCTGCAATATTACTACACCTTTTAGAAGTAACCTAGACAAGGAAGTATGTGCTCAAACTGTGCACATACATGTTGCAGGTAAGGGCCACTGTAATTTCTAACAATGAAAAATACAGTGTTAAGAATGTTTTGGCAACTACAGACAGGTAAGTTAATACCTGCCAGGAACTGATGTCCAGAAAGGACTGCATGGCTTCAGTGAACGGGATTAGCATCAGTAGCGTCCAACAATACAAACCCAGACCTCCTTCTGTGTTGCTCTTCATCACCAACCTCCCTCACATCCCCAAAACGCTCTGGGTTCTCATCCTTTGGGTGGCCTCTGCCGACATGAAGCAAACCAGACACTTTCTTACCAGTTGCTGGGCATCGCCAGCAGACATGATCAACAGCCCCTTTCTCGTCTTCTAGTCGGAGGCCCCACAAGTCCATAAGCAGGGGGCTGCTTACAGACACGCTCAGCGCAGCACCCCCGCCGGAGAGACTCAGCCTCCCCCTCCCGCCGGGGCTCAGGTGGCCGGCTCTGGTTCGGACAATAGCTCCCGAGCCTCCAGGCGGGTTCCGCTCCGGCCTCCCCGCCCGGGCCCGCCACCGCCGGCTGGACGACCCCGCCACGGGGCTGCCGGGCGGGCAAGGGGGCGAGGGCCGAGCCGGGCGCGGCAGAGGGGAGGGGCTGTGTCCCCGCGGGCACTAACGGCGGGGCGGTGCCCAGGCCCGCCGCCCCCCGGGGGTCCGCAGCAGCTACCTGCATGACCACGTCGTTGGGCAGCTGCGCGGCGCGGAAGAGCTCCAGGACCCGCCCGTTGGACGCCACCTTCTTGGTGCTCTCGGTGTCGCAGTAGGAGAAGAGGTCGCAGTAGTAGCGCTGCTCCGCCTCGCTCAGCGTCAGGCCCTCCATCTTACGCCCCGGCTCCGCGCGGCGCTGCTGCTGCTGCCGCCGCCCCGCATCCAACGGCGGCGGCCGGGCCGGCGGGGGGCGCGGCGGAGAGCGCGCGGGGCTGCCTCGCGCCGCCGGGTCCGGTCCGGCCCGTCCCGGGGGTGGCGGCGGGACGGAGACGCCGCGCGCGAGCGCCCGCTCACACCTTCCCCCACCAACCGCCCACCCGCCCCGCCTTCCCGCCCACACGGCGGCGCGCCTGCGCGCCTGCCTCCGCGCCTGCGCCCGCCGTGCGGCGAGCGCGCGCCCCGCAGAGGGAGGCGGGGGAGAGAGCGCCCACCGCCGCGGGGAGCCGCCCCCTCCGCGAGAGCGGCGGCGGAAGCGCCAGGCCTAAGCGGGGCGGGGTTACCGGGGAAAAGGGCCAACAGCGTTCCCCGCCGCCTGCGGGCCCGCCCCCTCCGCGCGTCACGGTGCCGACGCCATCGGCAGCGCCCCCGAGGGAGGGGCTGTGATAGCGGCTTGGGTGCACCGCCCTCTTCCTGGAACCCGGATGTGCGGTGCGACCGTGGGCGGCAGCGCCCCCTATGGGTGTGGCGGTGTGAGGAAACAGCCCGGGCCGGGCCGGGTGGCGGCGGCTCCGCGCTGAGCGCTCCCCTCGGGAAGCCCTTGCGCTCTCCGCGGGGTGCCGGGCCTGCTGCGCTGGGCTGCCCGCGGGGGAACCGCGCTTTCCCCGAGACAGCGCCGCTGGTGTCCTGCTGCCTGGCTTGGCCGTGGCTGCGCGCAGCCCCCGCTGCACCGGCCCCCAGGGAGCGCCTCGCTAGGTGACGCGGGGATGCGCCGCGGCCCGGCCCGTGGGCGCTCAGGCATCTGCTAGACGGGCCCTGCTGTGGATGGCCGCCCTTCTCAGCACGCCGGGGCTTCACGCTGTCCATACCTTATGTAGCAACAACACGTAAGGCAAAACCAGAAGTGGCCTGAATAGTAACACCGTACATCAGTCTTGCAAGAAAGAAAAGGCAAGAGCTTGCTTATTTCTTCAGCCAGAGCTCTTGCTCCACAAGTCTCTCTTCGATGTGTTTTCCTGGATTCCGTGTGTTTCCCTGGACCCGTCCATGGTCGAGCTGCAGTGCACTAGGAAAGTTAGTTATCTCCAAGCTTCTTTGGCTTCTGGAGGGAGTCTAACACCCTTGACAGAATAAAGGGCCTATACAGAATGCCATGTTCTCCTGCTAGACCCGTTTTACTACCTGATTTAAGTCCCACTGAGGTGGCAGCCCGGTACTTCACACTCAGAGGAATCCTCTCATTTTTAATTTTTCCTTCTTCCCTTTTCCCACTTCACCGTCACAACTCTTCCAGTTTTTCCAGATTGCTGTTGCCAACTGCTCAACTTCCCTTAAGCACCTCATCCTTTTTGCCTCTAAGATAGTTGTGTTCTGAACTTAAAGCAGAGATTCGTCTTCCTTGCCATTTGAAATGGTATAACCTTTTGCTGCTAACTAAAGTTCCTGAAAACCACTAATATGTTAGCTTATAGTTAAAATAACAGACAAAAGGAACTTCCCAGAAATGTACCATTATCAAGCTTTTGCACCCAAAATTATATTAATGATGAAATTACACAGGTTGATCACATTTCTGTTAGTTAAAATTCCTCAAAATAGGCTATATTGAAGAAATAATTAACTTTTATATATATTGTATCTAGTTATGATTGTAGACTTAGATAAAGCCAACTTAGCATCATAGGTCACTTAATTGGAGCTATTGTCACGTCAGCATCTCTGCAAGTGAAACTAATGTAACCTTCGCTCCACAGCAAAATTGCATACTGCAATTCTATTAATTATACAGAGCTATTTGTAGAAGACGTTTTAAAATCACTTATTAGCAGATGATTGGGGTCAAGTGCCTTTGCTTCTTACACATTCAGTGATTGTATGCTAGTTTGGGCACTGGAGTTTGAAAGATTAATGTATTTATCTATCTGTAGCTATAAAGTTCTTCATAACTTAGTGTAAGGATCCCAAAAAACTTTTATTGTCAAGATAATTTAGTTTTATGTCTGAAAGTAATCTGAACCTCTTATTATTTTAATTTAGTTGCTATTTTATTCTTTGTACTTTTGCAGTGAGAGCACTCTTTTGACATTAATGGGGATCACTTGGCTGCAACAGTTTGTGCAAGACAGAAAGAATAATACAGGGAGGAGGTTCTCTAGAATGGACTATTACCACATGTCTAGATGCCAAACAATTCTGAAGTAAGTTTAATAGTTGTTTATTTCACTAAAACCATGATGTGTAATGTGAAAATGTCATGTCAGTGCTTACTGGAGGGTTGAATGATTTGGGGGAATATGCCGGCCTTTTCACTGTGTGTAGCACCACTCTGAAGCTGTTCAGGTCACTATTTTGGAAAACAGGTTGTTGAGTCTCTTTTCCAACTCTTGTACCATAAACTTACCTTCTAGCTTTGTGCTAGTTAAAAGACTGAACAGAAAGAATAAGAATGGCATGACATGTAGCAAATAAATTTCTAATTCCAAGACTTACATGTGGGGAAACTATCTTTGCCCCAGAGAGACCCAGTACAATGTGTCTGTGTTTGGCTGTGGGGTATCCCTTCCTCCCCATCAGCCCCTTGCAAACCTCCAGGACAAGGAGGGATCTGCTGCTCAGAACATTACCTATTCCCATCAAGCTACACCTAGCATCTACTGAGACTAAAAAAAAATATTTTCAGTGGATTCTTTATGAGGATTTGTTTTGTTTGGCTGGAGAATATGCTGTTTGCTACAGGGTGAACTGAGAAAAACAGTATTCCTGCATGTTTGTAAGATATATTGCCTTCTGTGTATTCGCATTTTAAGTGCAACTGACCCAAACAATGAAACCATATTTCTATTTTTAGGGTGGTTTTTGTTTGTTTGTTTGGAAAGATCTGTATCCCAGCATTTCCCAGAGCTTACAGTAGATATGCAAAGAATAAGGTTTATGGCAAAATACGCACCAAAATGTATCATTAGTGACACATTTATGATATAGCAGATTTGGCCTTTGGTACATGTAAAGCCTGATTTAACTGCCTTGAATTATGATTTAAACATAGCAAGAAGAGGAACTTTTCTTGGCTTTTTAGGTATCATACCTTTTAATCTCTTTCCTTAATGTATCTTCTTAGAATTCACAGCTAAGAGTTAAGCCATTCTCCACGTGGTACCTAATTTTACTGTATTTTATTTCCTGTGAAGCAGCTATTAGATGACATATATTGATACCAAAGCAATCATCCCTTTAAAAGATCAAAGTCAGAGAAAATTACCATCATAGGAAAGCCAAATCTAATGACCCAGATGGAAGGAAGTGCAAGGTTATTTTGCTGCCCATAACAACTCTTAGAGCCAAATTATCCATCAATAAAACATTTTTTTTTTAAGAAAAGGAATACTTTTACAACTTCATGCAACTTCAAACTAATTGTTACACATGCTGAGACTACTTTCTAAAAATAAATACAACTCATACACATATGCAGGGTCTAGTCTTCATCAAGTGTCGTGGGAGTGCTATGTCTAGGGTCTACCTACTTTTGCTGGGCCTCTGAATCTTTGAGTTCTTATTACAGTTAGTGGGTCTCATGTACGACATTATTTGCATTAAAGTAAGTTATATGATCATATTTTTATTTATTAAAACACCTTCAAATAATATTCAGCCTTATAAAGTATGTGTTTGGGTCCACTTTCTGTCTTGCACCTGGTTTGCCCAAGTTTAGAAAAATGGCCCTGAGGTTATTTGTCATTGCCTTTCTGAATTCTTCCGCATACATAGTGCTGTGGAACAGGTTTTACAATGCCTGCCAATATACTCCTTTGCTTGCAGCTCATCAGGAGTTATGGGAACTTGTTCTATCCTGATTCTTTAGTGGAAAGACAAGTAGATTAAGGCTAGAAATGAATGGGAGGTGCTTAAAAAAACCTACTGTTTCAGACTTCAGAGCTGGTTTATTGTTACTGCTTGATCTTTTCCAAAAAGAAGATACCTTTGGCGGTAAGGTACTTTATTCCCAGACAGCAGAATATTTTGAGAATGGTGTTAACACTTACATGTATGTTCTGTGTTTACAACCTCTTTCCAACCTTGATGTTTATATTCTTGCAGTTTCGTCATATGATCAGGTTTCACCTGCTGCTGATTTTACCTTCTACAAAATGGCATCTGTGCTTCAAAGAACCTACTCTCTGTTCTACCAGTCCCTCTGGGATTGTTTCTCCATCAAAAGGGCATCCCACATGTAAGGCTATGAGATTTTCCATGGTAGATGAAAAAGTCCTTTGCACACAGAGCTACGTAGCAGACAGTAACAACGAGGGAGGTATTGTTTTTTCTCCTTCTGTAAAAGAAGCAAGGAGCATTCAGCAAGCAAACGGTGGATCTAAAGCAGTGTTGTTACTCACCACAATGTGGTCATTCTGGTCCCTCCTGTACCTCTGTGCAGGCACGTCCCGTAAGGGGAAATAATAGCTTCTTTCTCAGCAGCCTTCCTGGTGTGTTGTGTCACCAGGGAAATATGCGTGGGATCCTGGCTGGAGACATGTGCTACCTGTGGAGTATTTAATAATATTTCTCTGTGCAAATTTCCTCAACGGAGAATGAATAGTACCTTTCCCATGTCGTTCACCATTGTGCCTGCTCTGTTTTATGCCCTGTCTCCTTTAAGCTTTTAATTTGTATATATCTATCATGGTTCTTGTAAAAGTTGCACATATTTTAAAAAATATGTCAATTGATTGAAAGGAGTAAGCAGTAAAATGGAAGCCTCTAAAGGAAAACTTCTTTGATTAAAAAAATCGAAGTAGAAGATACTGGAAATGAGAAACCTTTAATCTTTTATGATTTTGGCAGATTGCTAAATGAAATTTCATTTCAGCATCTCAAAAAGTGAGGTACAGCTACCATCACCCCAGCACAGCTGTATATGTTTGGTAGGTTCCAGGGAGGAATTCCTTTACAGAATTAACTGAAGGGAGAGTGACTTCTCATATTTACCTCAGGACCTCAAAAGCCCAAGCAGCTGGTCAAATCCCACCTCTCTTTGGATCTTAAAACTATCCTTGTTCCTTCCAAAAGGAGAGGATGCCTCCTGCTTGCATGGTACTATCAAGTCTCTTATAGAAATTAAAACTCCTTTTAGATCTTTTTGACATTTAACTATAAAGCCATCTGGTCTTGCTGCTGTATTTATTTACAGATTATTTATGACAGTGTCTACATCCTCCTTTATAAATATATTCTCTATAATTTTGTAGTGTGAGGAGGAGTAAGATAGTTTAACTTTTCTTGGTACTTTTTGGCACTAACATATGTATTATTCTTTATAAAGTTATTTATGTATTGATAATAACTGCCTTGAAGTATGATAAGGTTATATTAAAATCACTTTTTCTTAATTATTTGTGTTACCTTTGTAGGCACTCAATTGTGGGAACAGCAGTTCCAGCTAACGGGCCTTGGGCAGATTATACAGAAGTATGGTTTTTATGAGTGTAAGAAGTGATAGCCCAGGCCAGTGAGAATGATATCTCAAGTCAGAAAACTGCCCCCATATGTATGATGTGTGAATGTCCTTGGCCCTGGTCTGTGAATGAGTGGGAACATAACTGAAACAAAGATAACATCAGTGTGGTGTGTTTTTAATAACAATTATTGGCAAACCATCTTGTGTAACATCTTAGTGCAGGTCCATATCTGTAAATCCTATAAATTGTCACTGACTAATAAAGAAGGGCTCAGCCTAGCTTAGCTCGCTGCTCTGCTTGGCACTCCTTCCTGAACAAGATCTCTGCCTATGCGTGCATCTCTGTCTGCATCCTGGTGTGCATCATTTCTAATCGCCGTACTCAATATGTATCTTTGTTTTGAAGCTCTAAAATTTACATTACTGAAGACCCGTCTGGTCTGAAAACAGTCTTATACCTCCTTCACTACCTTTATTTAGTTGGCTTCCGTCTCCCTGGATTCTTGAGCAGTTCTCATTGTTCTTGCGCTTCTTACTCTTTCCTCTTGCTCCCTGCGTGTGGAAGTGCACTGTAACTTGCTGGTGGAAGAGGATGTTATCCCTTCCTCATGGATCATTACTCCATTGAATAATGATCTCCATCTGGGAGCGTCATTAATGGCCACTTCAGGAAATTTCTGGCAGATTACTGAATTTGTCAGAAATTGGTTACGATGTGGGAGGAAGTGCTGAAAGCAAGATTTCACATCTCTGTTTCCCATATTACACACATTCTGACCCTTCCTACCCTTTCCTATTCTCTGCTTTTATCTGTGTGTATAAATATATCTCTCCTTTTCCATTTAACTTAGATTTTATTTTCCATCATACTATTTTTTCCTTAACAGTTTTAAGTTATAATCAGTTACTCAAGGATTTTAATTTCATCCTTTAACCTTTATTTCTATATTTCTTCTTCACATTAGCAATACAATCCTCCAGAATATTGACAGTCTTGAAATTTGTACTCCAACTCACCTTTTCCTTGTGGTTTGGTACCTTGTCTATTCTGGATTCTCCACTTTATTTCACTGGGGTAATTCTGCCTCTTGGTCAGAATTTGACTCAGCCTGTTCTTTTAGCTGTTTTTCATTAAGATCAGTTTCCCAGGGATTTTAATTGCTTCCTTTTTCTCCATGGTGATGTAGGTTGCTCCTGATATGTGAAGATAAATAAAATGCAAAACTCCCTCTGTGTCTTATATTTAAGATAGCAATAATCTAGTTTATTTCTTGTTCTTGAAGTCCTCTACATCAAAAACACCCCAACATGCTTTCAAATCTGCTGCTTTTGTTAAAAACAACACTGTTATAATGGCATTTCTCTGATGTTTGAGTCAGGTATAGGCTGCCCAGGGAGGTTGTGGAGTCTCCTTCTCTGGAGACATTAAAAACCCGCCTGGACACCTTTCTGTGTAACCTCATCTAAGTGTGTCTGCTCTGGCAGGGGCATTGGACTAGGTGATCTTTTGAGATCTCTTCTAATCCCTAACATTCTGTGATTCTGCATAGAAGGGATATTAAGAACACTGTACGCTCCATCTGTGGTGGCTGTAAGGAGCCTAATAATTAAAGGCCTCTCTCTATGTATAGCTTTTCTTTACTATGTTTTACAGACTCTCATTTCTTTACACTTTTATGTTATTTTTTCCTGTTGTGTCTTATCTTTTTTTTTTTCTTCCAAACATCTTGATTTATTTTTAAGATCTATTTCCAATTACATCTCTTTATCCACATTTATTGTCAGAGATTAGCAAGGGAAGCCTAGAGCTGAGCATAATGACACTTTGCCAACTAAACTGCCATCCCATCACCCCTTCCAGGGCACAGGGTAGGGCTGGCAGGTCTGCACCAGTGGCCCATGGCCAGGGGCAGGCAGGGCTGCGGTGCAGTGGGGCTGCAGCTCTGGCTGGTCCCCACGGCAGAGCTTCAGCTGAAGGCAGCTCCCATGGGGTGAGGTGGGCCCCGGCTGTGCCTGCCCCTCCAGCAGCCAGCTCACAGCTGGCCCTGACCCTGCAGCCAAACCCCCACTTACCTTGAAGTCATGGACCTCACCTCCATGTCCCCAGCTTACATCTGTTGTTGTAAAAGCTAGAATAATTCCATCACATTGAGGAGTACAACTTTGCATTTACATTAGTGTACTTGAGAGCAGAAATTGGTTTTGAAATATGGTAGCATTCTCATGGCATTTCTATTCTCATTCACAGAAACCCCATTTTTCTGAGTCCAACAGTAAGATATATACAACATACATAGAACTGAAACTTCTTCTGTTTGCATTAAGAGACTCAATGTGTCAGAGAAGAAAGATGTAGTTTTCCTGTTAGTATATAAATAATTCCTGAAGCAAAGCTCTTACCATTGTAACTTCCTGCTAAACTTGACTCAGTTAGCAAATGCTAATGACGGTCCTGTAATGTAAAATCAATAAATATTATTTGAACTAAACCTATTATTTGAGCAGAATGGAAATATACTTAATTAACACATAGTCAAATGTTCTAAAGAAATTACATTTCTTTGTTTTTGAAACATCATGTTCTGTTCCAGTCATTTTAGAGGAACTATATTAGGTAGAATTAGGGCTAAGCCTACACAGTGCTACAGCTTTCTGACTTTCAGTGGAATCCTTGCCAAGTACTTTATTTCTCCCTGTTCCTTCTAGAAAGAGGTTCAGATCTTACAGTTCTTTAAATTAATTATGAAACAAGCATATCAGAAATTGGCAGGATGGAATGAATTTATGCGCACAGAGAAGCAATTGCATCTTTTGCTATTCACACATTTTGTCATATAACTGTTAACTTGTGTGTGCCCCTGTGTGTGCGTCCCGTCAAAGTCCTTTGCCATTTTGTGTCTGTGACAGAGGCGAGAGAATACTCTGAGTGCATGATGCGCGTATCTCTCTTTTACTGGAGGGTGAAAAAAAAGGTGAAGAAAAGCAGCTCTTTGCATCTTTACTCTTCCCATGTGCCTTTTCTTTCAGGCTAAGAGCAGTGTGGCCCTCTTATAGAGAAAATAATTTCATTGAGAAGGGATTAGAATATATAGTCACCGCTCTGGTTGAAAGGCTGGGTCCCAAATGGGTATCTCTTCTGTAGTTGCCAACAGATCAAACAGCGGTCGTGATTAAAGGCAATGCTGATTCTTTGCAGGAGTCCAAGCGCTGCTGTTACGTGGCTAAGGTGGCAGCCCAGATCTAGCTCGAGCAGGTGCTAGAAAGTAACAGGCTGTCTCATCCCCCTCTTCCTCTCCTGACCCAGAGAGTTGTACTAGTAGGTTTCTTCTTGGCCAGCTTAGGGAGATGTCTGGGTAGTGCTTCTTTTCATAGGTGTCCTACAAATGGCTGAGAGGCTGAGAGAGGACAAGCCTCTGGCATGATCCCTGCAATTCCTTTACAGAGGATCTTGTACAGAGAGAAGAAATAGCACTGGACAGCAAAGCGGGGCCCGCTGGGAGTGCACACTGGGCTCATGCTTGCCTCCCCAGATCTCCACTTACAGTTTGTCACTGAAAGAGAGCAGAAACTTCTTGTACCGCTTCCCAGTTCATTCCAATGGGAATTGTTTCAATGCTGGCAAAAAGCCTGGGACTAGGGTAGCCAAGACTGGGCAAATGTACTTCATAACTCAAACCTTTCTCTTGTTTGTGTTTGATCATCATACTCCATCCATTTGAAGGACTGAAGACATAGGAAAAATAGCTGAGAAAAATAAACGCCAAAAATAGTTCATTGAGGTCTTGTGGGCAGGTTATTTATTTGTATGGTTTGATCTTATTCTCTTGGAAGAGAGACAACACTTTGAATGAAGAGCTACTGTATTTTATATGAAAGAAAAGCAGAGGCAGCAGCTACCTTTGACGTACAACCTTTTTATCAATAAAGGCTCTTCTGATATTTTCTGTGTACTACGAGAGCCATTCATGTATTATTAGATATACAAATACACTAAATAGAGATGATGCATTCAAAGTGGCAGACCTTTGCTTTTTCAAATGAGGCATAGTGAAAAAGGAGGCAGGAAACTGTAAGAACAATAGGTCTGGTCCCATTTTCCTTTTCTCTTTATATAGAGAATTTGAAGGAAGTGAAATGGCTCTGTTTCCTCACATCTGACCTATGAGAAAAATAGCCTGTGCAGTCAGTTTTTAGCTTGGGAACACATACGAACTCTGTTTCCCAGTAACAAAATGAAGGATGTGTATTCCTTAGAAAGTAAGTGAATGAAAAAATGACCATGTTTCTTCTGGTGTGAGATACATGTCTTTCCATTGCCTGTTTGCCTCTGTGATGGAAACATTCTGATCTGTAGTAAACAATTAGCTGATGTACCAAGTCTTTATTGATGACTATTTGCTATTGAGGATAATTTGTGTGTTTGGTTAGAGAACCTTTGGTTAATTGGTAGAATGGGGTCAACAATACAGCCTTGGTACTGTAGTTTCTATGTCTCTTAGCCTACAGCTGTGACTGAAGAACTATTATTTGTTCAGTGTGTCTTTAGCTGTCTTAAAGTCAGTTGTCATCTCTGACCTACTTATTGAAGCTCCCCCTATAGTGGTGCTTTATGGAAGGTGAGGCCTTTATCGCTCTTCTTTACTATAAAGACATAACTATGTATACATACAGAGAGTTAGTCAAGTAACTAACTTAAAATAGACACCTTACTTTCAGGTAGCTAAAATCTGGTGAGATGAATACCAAGGTAAGATTTACTCACAAGTAATACAACTTAAAAGCCTGACTGAAAGTTAGGGATCTTTCAGCTCCCACCCAAAATCTTAGCCACTACACTTTACCCAATGATTTCTTAAATGCCCACTGACTTTTGAGGGAGATTATTAATTGCTCTCTACACAGTTCACAACAGTCCTACTTTGCTAGCACCTGCAGATAAACAGTTTTCCATGGCTGATGTGCATCCTAGTGCAACACCAGTCATTTTAAACAGTGTGCATCATAGTCAGGGCACCTTTCAGAAGAAAATGTCAGCTGAGGTAAAGAGAGGTCTTCTGAAGAATTAGAGCATAAAAGGTCACAACCTACTCTTTTAGGGAGAAACAAGAGGTAAGGCTCTCACTACATTTTCCCGTCAGATCTCTTTTCTCCTTTGCTTCCCCTGGCAAGTGAAATAATTCAACAGGAGGAAGGAGGGAAAGTTGGCTGGCTGGAGTCTTTGGCTTTGTATGTCTCCCTAGTAGTAGACAGAACCGACCCACTGATTTACCTAATGATCAGTTGCCTCCATTTTAGATACTGTTTCTCCAGTTTTCCTCCACCCAGAGGACTTCTGTCAACTGTCTATTTACAGCTCCAGCTATATGACTCTGTGAAATAACTGAGAATAAGTCCCTGTTCTGTTTTTTATTTCCATTTTAAGGCCCCACCTCTCCTGAATGTGCTCCTGAGGAAGATGGGTAGTATTTCCTCTGTACTTTATCTCAAATGGTGTACCTGTGCCCATATGTACTTTTCCCTCTGATGGACATGCATACCTTGTTTATGGAGCTGGGACATTCCTCTCCTACACTGACTTACTTTTCTTAGTCTGTGATGCAACTAATTGTCTAAATAAAAATAAAGCTACCCCTCCCATTCCCTTCCATTTCCTGTTGGCACTGTAATTACAGTTATTTATGTTTTTTAGAGCAGAAATACATATATAAATTCTGGAATCATCAGCCCCACGTCCCTTATTGTTTCTGCCAAATTTGCAGACCTTCAGAAGCACACTTTCATGTCATCTAATATTATTTTATAAGTTTCCATTAAATTCAAAATGGAGATGAACTTTTTAAAATGGATTAATGTGCTGGCTCCTAATAGCGGACAGGAGTTGAAGCTGGTCTAAACTTATGTAAGGAAGACTTGGATTCAGGGGAAGTGCATTGGGAAGTTTCTGTAAGAGTTCACAAAGAAAACACTTGTCTGTCTGCAAGACGGCTTTTGTGCTTCCTTTGGTAAACACAAGCGAAGCGAGATTCATTTCTGCTATTTGTGTGACAGAAAACAAGTAATATTTGCTTCAAAATATGACATCACAATGCCTTGAGAAGCAAGTTTTATATACATGTAACGCAATTATGTAGGATAATAATGAACCAATCAAGAAGATGGTTGTACTTAATTTTCTGAACTGTGTTTCTAAGCTTCTCCATCACATCAGAGATGATTGGACAAAATTTTCCTGAGGAAAAATAAAAAATGGTAAGACTTATCCCAGAAGTTTGGGATTCACAATTACAATTAACTTTGCAGATGAAAACTTAATGAAGACTCATAAAACTTAGCTGTTGGATGAAGAAGAAAACTGGCACATCATTTGTAACCAAACCATATGGTGTGTTTGAAAGTACAAATTAATTTGATGTTCTCATAGTACCTCCCTGGTAGATATTTTTCTACTGTTTGAAATCAGCATACAGTTTGACCATCTACATCATGACAGAAATTCCTTCTAGGCTATTAGGTCATTAGGTGAGACCATTAACAGTGCTCTGTGGGAAGCTGCATTGAGTCTGATCATTGTTCTGTATTGCAGTTTCAAACAGCATGAAATCAAATGATTTAAGATCAAAAGACTTGTAGCTGCAGTGCCAGTGAAATTAATAAAATTTTATCAGTTACAAATTTGAACCTCATTTGGATTTTAGAGCTAGCATTGCATCTTGAAAGCATAAAAGAGTTCTTAAAAGGTAGTTTATATAAAAACTTGTCCCTAAAACTACACTTCCTCATATGCAGGAACTAATAAAGTGTTTCTGTACTTGACTTCAAAATACAGCATAAATTTGGTGTAATTGTGAAGATTATCAGATTCAAATCACAGAATCACAGAATCACAGAATCGACTGGGTTGGAAAAGACCTCAGAGATCATCGAGTCCAACCCTTGGTCCAACTCTAGTCCGTTTACTAGATCATGGCACTAAGTGCCATGTCCAGTCTCAGTTTAAAAACCTCCAGGGACGGTGAGTCCACCACCTCCCTGGGCAGGCCATTCCAATGCCTGACCACTCTCTCTGTAAAGAATTTCTTTCTAATATCCAGCCTAAATTTCCCCTGGTAGAGTTTAAGCCCATGCCCCCTTGTCCTATTGCTAACTGCCTGGGAGAAGAATGTGCATCTTAAGCACTGTTTTTAAGCTGACAACCTGGAAAGTAGACTAACAAAATTACAGGTTTATCCCTAAAAATGCTATAAACAGGATTGTTATATTAAATTATTATTAACTGTCATGAACTCAGTGATAAAGTTTTCTTATGCCTTTAGCCAACTATAAGCTTCTGTGAACCATGCTTGCATGGCCAGCAGGAGGTCTTAACATTTCACAAAATAAAAAAAAAAAAGTAATGACTTTTGCCATGACAAGGTTTCATATGTTAAGTAAATGTATTCTGACAAATGTCAGTCCACAGTTCCATTTCAGTTCCATTTCCTTCAGGAAAAGATTTGATGTACTTCTGTTATGAGTCATTATAAATGCCTGAGCTTTAGCAAGGAAATTTATATGAAACTAATAGATAAAGATATTACACCTAGAGCTGTATTTGATGTGGATGTGAATAGTAATTTTATATTAATGTAACTGTCATCTCTGCTACCATTATTTGACATCTTTATGCAAAGCCAGTTGGTTTTCAAAAAAAAGCCCCCAAAATGTCAGTATGCATATGTGTAGAGGGAAAGGGAGAAGAGGAGGTGATTTTTTTTTTTTCATGATGCATACCAAACAAGAGGACAGAGGGACTGGATGATTCAGTTGTTACCACGTTGTCTGGAGATCAGGAGATATACTGCTGTTTCCTTGCAGTATACAAGAGATTTTTTGATACCGGGAATCTGAGAAAATAATAAGTGTTCATGTTCATCTCTCTCAAACATTCAGCTGTTACAGCAAAGAGCACTATATAACACACTAAATACAATCAGCTATTTATATACTTATTTTTGTAAACTGTCTCCAAACACTTTTTGATACTCTGCTCCCTGAAGACATTACTGCACATCCTCTTTACTTCACATCCTCTTGTGTAGAAAAGCATCACCCAAGCTCAAAATACACCCCCTACTAATTCTGACTTTGTGCATATTTAGGGAGGTTTTTTTGAGTTCAGTCTTACCATTTTCAAGTAACTACTCTCAGGCACATTATTAGGGTCACCCTGTAGTTCTTTTTATAATGTGTGCTGTATAACTAATGTTACGGGCCCAGTCTTTTAGCCTGCACTAATACAGCACCTTTCTGTCATTACATACAGAGGTTTACTCTTGAGTTAGGGGTAGAGCAAGTCACTTTGGTGATCTGCATCGAGATTTTAAGTACCCCTTCTCTTTTCTATTCAACTGTGGTAAAGATTTGCATGTTTAATTTAGGAAGAAGCAGTATTCCATTGTTTGAGGCACCTAGTAGATAACAAGAAGCGTCTGATGCCCTGAGGCCATTTCTGAAATGAGTTTCCTCTCCTGGACAGACACAGGTGAGTAACAGTGTAAGTGAATCACTCCATTTACCTCAACAGAAGTGTTCATTCAAGTGCCAAGACTGTCATTAGTCACTGTGCTTGTACTTGTAGTCTCTCTTGTTCTGAGACTGGTCCATCATGTTTGCTTTTACATTTAAAGAAATGTGTATATTTTGTTAGGTTACTTTTTCAACTTGCTGCAAGAGAGAAAAAGAGTGTGGGGTTTTTCATTATTATTTTTTGTTTTGGGCTTTTGTGGTTATTATAGGAAAAGTAAAGTTTAAAGCCCATACAATTAATGTTTTAAAACACGGCTCTACAGGAAAATTCTTGGAAAGTTTTACAGACCATCACTATGCTTTTTATTTTGATAAAATAATTTTCTCCCTCTAAACAACTGCTGACTTAAGACAAAGCAGCCAAGTAAGACTAATGATTGGTCCAAGAATGATGAACATGCTTTGGATATGGAGTTCATAAGAAGATAGAGTGCTGTTTTCCTGGTTGATTGGCTTGTCTCAAAGAAGATAGTTGTACTTCTGACTATCTCTAAAAACCATACTCTCTGAATATTGCTTACTCCTCTCAGATTTCTATAACAGCATTGACTTGCTGTGGTTTTTAATTTTGCATTGCAACCAAGGACTCTGTCTTGTTCTAGGAAAAGATATCTTACTTTTCCTGTGGTGTTACCAAGTCCACCGGAATAAGGAATGTAGTGGATCCTCTACCACTTGTGATCTTTATATCATGTAAAGACATATTTTAAAGACCTGTTTTGGCCTGGGCTGAAGTGGCTTTACAATTTAATGTTGAGTCATAACCCTACAGTGGGTTGCAGAATATACCACACCCATGCTGAGAAGTGACTCACGGCAGGTCGACGGCGCAGATACGTGATGGGAGTGGGCTAAGACAAGACACATACGCACACCGCTGATTGACTCACACCATTGTAGTTTCTGTTCCAGCTTTGGATACAGTAAGGACAATCTCTGGCACTTTGCACAGGTCTAAGTGGCTGGTGTTAAAGAGATGAGATGCAGGCACACGTTGTCAGGAACTCATGTTTATACTCAAGCAGCAAGTCAAACAAAAGTGCATTGAAAGAACAAAGAAAGACCTGGACTAAGTGAGAAGTCTAGCAGTGAAATCTACAAATCCTGGTGGCAGTTCTAATGGTTTGTAGCTGGGGAGGATCTCAACAGAAATATATAGGCTGGAAAACAGAAAAAATGGTCATTACTCAGCAAATGACCTTGTAACTTTCTGCTATGTTTTTCAGGCTTAGCCTGTTATGTCTTTGGAGAAACCTCTTACAACAGATGCACTTACAACATGTTTACTGTAAACATGAAATTCTTTTTCAAAACTAATTTCTTATGAGGTAAGAAGACAGGAGGAGACAAAAAGTAGAGCTGATTGTTGACATTCATGCGGGAGAAAGTTTACTAGGGTGCTCTTAGGCCATCTCTGCTTGGACGTGTATTGTTCAAAGTTGTCGTTGATGACATGTGTAAAGAGGTGACAAAGTTTGTGTCATCCTATTTGAAATCATAGCATAAAACAGACCATGGTACTGAAAAGGGCAAAGTAATATACTTGGATGAAAATAATCTTAATTATCTGTAACAGAACTATTAATTATTATCACTTTGGAAATAGATTTTGAAACCACTGTGGGTAGTGCTCAGCACTTTTCAAAAAGACATGTTAAATGCTTGGAATCATTAGGAGGAAGAACAAAACAGAAAATATCATTATGTCTTTGTACATGCCATACCCACATACTGAATAATGCTGACAGCTCTACTCATTCTATCCCAGAAGAGAACATGGAGTTATTTGAAAAACTATAAAGAAACAAGGAGGATGAGCAACATGGAAAGGCATTCATCTTACATGAGAGTAAATAAAACTAGGGCTCTTCAGCTTGAAAATAGGATGAGTGATGGGAAAGCTATAGGCAGGAATGTGATGGAGAAGGGACAAGATGGAATAATTACTTGCTCCAATAAGTGTCGGCAGCCAGGAGAGAAACCAAACAATAGTTTTTGTTGATTATACTGTTTTCTGAATGCATTTTGTCACTGCTGAAGGCAAAATGTTGGATTAAATTGACTGTTTGATCAAATCCAGTAAATTTACTGAGGTGTTCTCAAGCTATGTTTTTTTTTCCGATCTTGCATTGCATAATTTCCCTGTTTGGCTGCCTTCATGTTAAAATGTGTATCTGGGGGGAAAGTAACAGTACAGTAAGGTGCCAACGAAGGTCAAATTAGAATAATCTGTTTTAAAACAGGTTCTTATGACTTTTGGGGAGCACTCTTAGTAAATGTGTCTAAAATGCATAATGAATTATGAGTCCAGTGACGACCTCAGCCAGTGATATGAAATAGGTAGGAGCAATATTTCCATGTCTGTCATGTGAGCTTTTTTTTTTCTTTTTTTCCCCAAGTATCATTTGTGGAAGCAGAATAACTGAAAACCGTGATCTCTCTAATTTTCACATTTCCTGCTCTCTGCCGCTGCCTCTGTAAGGACATCATCAGTCACTTGCTCCTGGCGCTGCCCGGCTCATTTTCATACTTTGGCAGCATCATTGCTCTGTTAATTGTCATGGTAACAGATGGTTTTGATTACTTATTTTCCTAGAATTGTTTTAACATTACATGACAAGGAAGGATGATTCAATAAATTGTAATGAAAGCATACCGTGTTTCAATAATCTCCTGGTGTGTTCCTGGGAACCAATACTTAACAGTGTGCATAACACTTTATTTTCGAAAGACAGGAATAAAAAAAAAAAAAAACACAAATGCACTTTCTCCAAAAAAAAGGTTAAAATAAAACAGATAAAGAATTACTGTGTTTTGTTCAACTTTATCAGATAAATAGTTGATCTTCTTATAAATTAGGGACTGTGATTCAAAACAGACTTGAAAAATAATCTCTAAAATAGATATAATGATGAAAATTATGATGATAGTAATAATAAATTTGGTCTGAAAAGTCCCTAACTATTACTTGATCAAACATAAATCTTCCATTACAACAATCACATTATGCCAAGCAAGGGCCTACATTATTTATTCAAATATAATGGTGTTCTGATGATTACAAAATCTGGAGTGTGCCCATGACACAACTGAAAGCATGTTGTTAACAACAAAAATAGAAGATAAGCACTTTTATTCTATACTGCTAAATAACTGGAATATTTTCCATATTTGCTAACATACTAAATAGATTGTCCTTTAAAAGTTTTGTATCAGATTTTCCTTAAAAGTCTATTCTTTTTATTGTAGCATTTAGCATTGTGTTGGCCAACGAAACAAAGATCTTAGGAAAAGCAATATGCCTTAATATAAGCACACAGGCCATCATATGCACAGAGCATCAATACTCTTCAGATATTACATTTTCCTGAGAGTTCTCCACTGTTTTTTGATTCAGTTCAGAAGATTTAAGTGTCATTAATTTCATTATCGACTTAAGAATGTTTTCCTAACTATCAGAGTTTGTTTTTTGAAAAGAGCACCACTTGCTGATGTTAAATACAGCTAATCTGTTCAGGAAAATGCTTTGATGTGCTATCATCTGCTGAATATATAGCTCCTTGTGCAGAAAGCAGCATGGCATTTTTTTTTTTTACTAACTGAAGATTCTGTTACTGATAAATAGTGATTATTCTAAGGAAAAATTAATCTTTTAATAAATCTTTAATAAAAACACCAACATTAAAAAAAAAAATCCCTCAGAAAAGCAAAGAGTTTGGGCTCCAGTTGTATATCCCTGGAGTGATAAAATGTTATGATCTTGGCATCATTTCCACTGCGCAAATCTATTATCTAGCTGCAGGTTCTGCCAAATGAACCCTAGCAGAGCTTGCTCTAGTGTTTTAAGGGGCCATGAGCTATTTATTTGTCCTTACACCGGGGATGAGAGAAAGTAGTAAGGAACCAGAGCCAACTGCCACAGCTCGCAGTCTGAGGAAGCTAATGCATGAAAATGTGAATTGCAAGAGCTGGAAATAGCTTCTCATATCAACTCTGCTCTACGGGCAGTGATGCCTGATAAGGAGGTGGGAGAGTCAGCTGGGAATGGCAATGCCTTGAGCTGTGAGAGTGAGAATTTTCTGGAGACGTCTGGTGTGAGCCTTGCCTCTGACTAGTGGGTTGGTGGCAGCCTCGTTGCTTTGTAGGAGTTAATGCAGCTCTCAGTCTTAATGCCTGCGTCCTTGAGAGAAGATGTAAACACTTTTTTGAGATGAAGAGGAAGCAAGAAAGACAAGAGCAGTAGCAAATACCAAGATACAAGATGGAAAAAATGAGATTGTGTTCTCTGCACAAAGACATGGCACTGAACGAAAAATTAGATAAATTGCAACATGACTTTATTGAAGGTAAATGATCCTCACCTGGCTCATTCTCTCTCTCTGGAAAGAGAACCTCTTTTGTAAGAACAAATTCCCCTGTACTCTGCACTGATGAGGACGCACCTCGAATACTGTGTTCAGTTTTGGGCCCCTCACTACAAGAAAGACATTGAGGTCCCGGAGAGAGTGCAGAGGAGGGTGGTGAGGGGCCTGGAGCACAAGTCTGATGAGAAGCGGCTGAGGGCACTGGGGCTGTTTAGCCTGGAGAAAAGGAAGCTGAGGGGAGACCTTATCGCTGTCTACAGCTACCTGACAGGAGGTTGTAGCATGGAGGGTGTTGGTCTCTTCTCCCAAGTAGCAAGTGATAGGACAAGAGGAAATGGCCTCAAGTTGCACCAGGGGAGGTTTAGAGTGGATATTAGGAAAATAATTATTCACTGAAAGGTTTGTGAAGCACTGGAACAGGCTGTCCAGGAAGGTGGTGCAGTCACCATCCCTGGAGGTGTTTGAAAGGTGTTTAGATGAGGTTCTTAGGGTCATAGTTTAGTGCTAAAGTTGGGTTATGGTTGGACTCAACGATCGTAAGGGTCTCTTCCAACCAAAATAATTCTACGGAATGCGTGGGGCATGAGAATGTGGCATGGTGTCACCTGCGGAAGCCAGTAAAGAGTATGAGCCAAGTATGGTATCACAAAGTGACTGGAGCAGCAGAGTGTGTTTACAGTAACTCTCCTGGAATAGCAGGTGTTACTGAACAGCTGGCCTTGGAAGGCACCTCACCTAACAAACCTTTGCCACAAAAAGAACGAGGTGTGCTGGTGAAAAAGCACGAAGTTGGGAGTCGCTGATATGGAAAAAAGCGAGGTCCTCACAGCGGGAGAACACGGTGCTTCCACTGGGAACGCCGGCCCAGGCCCTTGCCAGGGCCCGAGGGAGAGCCGGGCCTGGCGCCAGGGACGCGGTGGCCGCAGGACGCTGCCGCCCGGCAGCCCTCGCACGCCGCGGGGAGAGGGATCCCGTCAGAGCAGGGAGCCTCCCGCTGCAGCGAGCGACAGCAGCACCCAGCGCGGCCAAGGGCGCCGCACCGGGGCGGCGGGGAGCCCTGCGCCGGGAGGCGGCCCAGCTCCAGCGGAGGCCGCTTAGCCACCGCCCGCCCCCTCGCCCTGCCCCCGCCTTCCGCCGCCTGCCCCGCCGCCCCCGAGCTCTTTGACGCGGCTCCCGCCGGCGGCACCTCCCGGCGAGAGCGGCGGCAGCAGCGGGTGAGTGGCGGGGCGGGGAGCGGGAGCGGGCCGGTGGTGCCGCGGAGGAGGGAGCGCCCTTCCCTCCGCTCCCGGGGAGAGAGGTGCGGCCCGGGCAGTGGCGGGCGGGGGCGGCTGCCGGGGCTCTTCGCACGCGTTTCCCGGTGCGCCCTGCGCAGGCGGCGGTGGGAGCCCCGGCTGGCCGTGCCGGGCAGAGCCCGGGGAGGCGGGGGCTCCTGCCGGGGGTGCCTCTGGAAGGCAGAGGGACCGCGCCGAGGAGCCATGTTCTCAGGTATCCGCGGTGCCCGCAGCGGGGGCGGTCGGTGCGGTGGGTTGGGAAGATGCATTTGTGCTAAATAACTGTTAGGTGAATTTTCAGCCAATAAAGGGAAGTTTAGCTTTCGTAGTACGTACTGAAAAATCGTGCTGGCTTCCAGCAATGTAATCGCATCTGAAATACTAAATAGTTGGCGTGCACTTTTCATAGTTGGTGCGTTGAGTATATGACAATATTAAGTAAATATTTAAGTGTGCTTAAAATGCCTACAATCCCTTCTTCCTTATACAGCCACAGTTCTCTGGTCTCAAAAGTGTTGCATAATAATATAGAATACGTATTTTTAAAATTCTAAATGTTGCTATTTAAATTGGAAGTGTGTGTGTGAGGGAAAAGAATTTTAAATTTACATACATTTAAAGAGTTAAAGTAAAAACAAACAAACAAAAACTTTTAAAGTTAAAAGAACATCTTTTAAGGGAAGCTAATTATCCCATTGTAATGATCAATAATAAAATTGGCAGTTTGACAAATTAATAATGATGGTGTAAGCTTTTTGGTAGACTGGTCATATTTTCCTCGTTGACTTGTAGCAATATATCTAGTGCTCAGTTAAAC
Organism: Columba livia; assembly: GCF_036013475.1. Classification (NCBI taxonomy): domain Eukaryota; kingdom Metazoa; phylum Chordata; class Aves; order Columbiformes; family Columbidae; genus Columba; species Columba livia. The sequence continues at coordinate 61,773,286 of NC_088604.1, forward strand.
TAAAGGTGAAAGCATGTAGAACTCCTCTAAGGCAGTCGTACCAAGGCATTGCATCCTGTTGAGATGTTAGAGGTCAGTCTGCTAACGTCCACCTGAGTGTTTGTTGTTTCCCGGCATTAGGAATGCAGCAGGGGTTTGGATGGGCCTTTGCCTGAACCCCCTGCTGATATGATGCCTGCTCAGTATTGCATGTTAAAAATACAGATTTTTTGCAAGTGAATTTGGGATCTGAAAATCAGACTCTGTTACAAAGGGGGTTTTGCCTCCTGGATAAATCATGAGGGCTCAGGAGGTGGACTTGTGTCACTCTTACTATTATAACTCAATAAAAAAGGAGAAGAGGGGAAGCTTTCCTCATAGGAAGAGTTAGTCACGCATCCAGATGTCAAGTTTTTAACTCTGCTACCTTACCAGATCTGTGCAGAAACCCTGGTTTCTTGAACAATAGGCACTGTCTCAGTGCTCACTGAGCCTGGTTCGGACAGTGCTGAGCTCCAGCAGCTCCCTCGATGGCTTTTGTTCCAGGCTGCATTGTTGGCGCACATGGAAGCTGCATTCAGCACTTTGCTTTGTCTGTGGGGCCTGGTTTCTTATGCTTACCCTGATGCCAGTTTTTGCTTAAGGAGTTTCACATTTAAAGGTTTTATTGTGTTGGATGCTTTGCATAGTGTAGATCCCAAAACACCTTTCAGGTGCCTGCAGTTATGAATGGATGGATGGATGCTTTGTGGCTAAATAGCATTTTGTGTGACTGTAGCGTTGCCATCTACTAAGCTGCGTATGGGTAAACTGTTTCAAGGCATTGGTGCACACTGGTGGAAATTGCTGTTTCACAGCGCAGGATATGTTTGGCCAGTGTAGCGTTTCTTTGAGATCACTATGATGGGAATAAATGTTGACGTTCTTGGGATGCTTGTGTAGTTTGCCTCTGGTTCAGTTCTGCTCCCGGTAGCCGGCTTGGGATAGCTGCTGTCCTTTTAGGCAACCATGCACGTAGACCTGCCGTAACCATCTGGATGCCCGCGGTGTCTTGCCAGGATAAGTGGAAAGCTGTGGTCTGGTTTAAAAAACCCGGATCTACCACATATCCCATATCTCAGAGAGGAATTTAAAGGAAGATGTTCTAATTTTTATTGAGGGCATTGAGAGAATGATGCAAAACCCCTGGAGACCTCTGACATGATTCATGGAGGTCTAAGCACATTCTTTAAAGCAAAACACACACCTCCTGCTGCAACCATCCCACATTTTTCATATTTTGAGAGTAGCTCCCTATATTTTTGTTAAGAGTGTACCAAGGTTGTATTTTCTCTTTACTTCCCCTCAAATGTGGAGGTGTGAAGGCTTTTTGTCCTTTCAAGACTGAAATCTCAGATTATCCTGTAGCCAAGTGTCACCAGGTGACTGGAATTTACAAAGTGCTGTGATATTCCTGATGAACTGACAACAGGACAGGATGGTGCAAAGGATTTACAGGTCTCTTAATAACTTTTTCAAAATTTATTTTACTTTTTAGACCACAATGAACGTGGAACATGAAATTAGCCTCTTAGTTGAGGAGATTAGGCGGTTGGGAACCAAAAGTAAGTATTGTAATATCTCTGACCATACAGATGTTGTCGTGTTATATATACATGTATGTGTATGACATACATGTCATACAGTCATGTTACATCAACCTATGAACTTGGCAAATTTAATTAAGCTGGCTCGGATAACCTGAAAACTTGCATATATACTTAATGTTGGACTGTCTGGTACTCCCTGTGTCCCATCCTTTAAAGTGGTTCTGTTATGGAATTAAACATTTAAGCCTCTGCAGCACAGAGGGCGTAGGCCTGAAATGCTGCTCCCACTAACATTAACTGCAAAATTACCCGTGTCTTTAGGGTACCCAATTCAGCCACCAAAGAAGAAAGTTGTGCCTTTTCCTTTCACTCCTTCCTTGGTAACTTTGGAACTTCCAAGTTTATTCACTTCAATTCTGTTCATCAGGGAGGGAATTGATCTGTATGCCTAAAACTAATCCAGGAGCTATAGGTGTTATCCAAACCTTCCTTAAACTTGCTTAGAAGGTAGCCTGTTCCCTGAAGGTTGTTTGTCATTGCTAAAACTCATCTTTCTTTACAAATATTTATGCAACTTGTGGATGTGCTACCTGCTCATATATTTCAGTTCTGATTAATTTTGTTCAGTTCCATTTGTTTTTCAAAGTATAAATGGATATACACATCTTGCATTTTGTGTGACTGCACCTGCCTTTTAGGAATAGCCTACCTAACCTTAACATATATTTTAAAATTCTTCCTTTGTGTGAGAAGTGAATTCACATTGCACCTTTTTCAATGTGAACCTTAAATATGAATAAATATTAGTAAGTGAAAAAATATATTTGTAAAAAAATTTCTAACAATTCCTTATGCTTTGAAGAGTTTCAGTAGCCTGTTCTGGACATAGGTTTCAGAAAGTCATCAGTAAAAATAGACATAGCAGATGGTCCTTGATAGGAGTCTCTGGAAAAAAGGGAAAGTCATACCAGGCAGGAGTTTTGCCTACTGTTTATCATCAGCATTCATAATATGTTCCCCAATAAATTGGGGGTACACCTTGGAGTTTACTTTCAATGTTCTGGCTGTGTGTCACTTTGTTTCCCCAGTAATCTTCTAACTGAAAGAAAATCTGCATGTGTTTTCATGTTATACCTTTGATTTAGATGCTGATGGACAAGTGAGCGTGAAATTTGGTGTGCTCTTCGCTGATGAAAAGTGTGCCAACCTCTTTGAAGCCCTTGTAGGAACTCTTAAGGCGGCAAAACGACGGAAGATTGTCACTTACCCAGGGGAGCTACTTTTACAAGGTGTACACGACAATGTTGATATCATGCTACTGCAGGACTGATGTAGTGTTTCAGCTATGCATTAATAGAATTGAGACAATGACTTGCAACATCCTCTGAATAAGGCTGATTGTTCTACGGTGTTTTGATGTATTTTCTATATCTTTATATTCAAAAGGAAACTGTCGTATTTTGGAAAACATTCCCTTTTGTAATTCTTCCTAAAGTGGTACTGTGTGTAAGGTAAAAGATGCAAGATTGTGCTTTTTTAAATTTTTTTTTTTAAATCTCAGGTATATGCTCTCAAATGTCTGGTGGTTATTTTCAACATATGAAGAAGGGGACTGGTAATTTCATGTTTACAAATCAAAATGTGCCATGAAAGTACAAAATTAAAACACATAACTAAATTTATGCAATTCTTATTGTTTCTCTTTTTATTTGCAATCTGAAATGAAAGCAAACTGAATTTCTGTAAGGAGCGTGGTTAAGTAACTGTACAGAAAGCATGACAGTGAGATACAAATAGTTTTGCAGCATGATTCAGTTGAAGAATGACTGTCCATTGGAGTGGCCAGATTGTGCATAAAAAGCCACAAATTATAGATGTACCTCGTTCATCTCTGGCAGTGTAATATGCTTTCATTCTTTTGTCCTCTAGACTTTTGAAGAAAGTGGGTGAGGAGTTTCCTGAATGCTTTCGTGCAGTCTTAACCAGAAGATGGTACAGCAGCTTCGCATTGTGATTGTTTTCCTCACAGAATTCATACTTTCTCTAATTCACTCCAGGCACAAAGTGTGAGAGAAGGAAAAAAAAGCCCTCTTGGTTGTTTTCTAGCTTACTAATAATTCTTCTTAGCAGGTAAAAATGCTCCCTCCAGCAGGGAGAAAGAGTGGCTTCAGGAAAGCAGCAGTGGGTAAGCAAACTGCTTAGTGCTCTGTACTTCCGCTTTGCAGCTGCAGCTCTTAAAGTTGCAGGATGGCTGAATTTCCTGTTACTTTGCAGCCTTTTACAAGTCAAAATGCTTGAGAAGTGTCTCCTTGTTTCCAGACATGGGAAATGCATGCATAGTTATGGAATCTCTACAAAGCTGTGTAATTCCAGCTGCTGCCCCTTTCATCTTTGTTTGTTCTGCCTCATGCAACAGCAAAACAACTTAAATCCTGTGTGCAAACAGATCTGGGCTGCCTCTGCCTGTGCTGGCCCAGGATCTGGAGAGCAGGGAAGTGATAAGCAGAGAAACTTGAGCTGTCTGGGTCCAAGCCAGCTGGACTAAAGAAGTAGAGCAGGAGCTCAGCACAGCTTACTGGCTCCAGTGCCCCATCACTCAAATGCAGCTCTTCTGCTTCCAGACCAGACCTGACAAGAGCCCGTGCCCCAGAGGTGGAAAGAAGGAGGACTGAGACCCAGACCTTCTGCATTAGGGGTGAGACCAGACAGCTCTGCGTTACCACATAGCCACAGTTGTTTTTTCCTCCGCCTGTGTTTTGTTGGCAGCCTGAGTCATTGTCTGGGTTCACAGGACAGCCTGACTATGCTGGCAGATACCGGGCGCTTTGTGATTGTCTGCTTTTGGTACAGGAGGGTACCAGCCTGCCCAGCCAGGATATAGTTCTCTGTGTTCACAACAGCTCTTAAAGCACTGAAGGGGTCTCCACCTTGAAAATTCAGCTACCAGTAAATTTAAAGCTTGTTGCTGAGTTGAAGCTGAGACGGGACTATGGAGAGACCTTTATGTCTCTCTCGTTTGGGATTTATCCTCTTAACAGTGCTAATGAATGTATTCGGGGCTTCTGTGAATGCCGTGTGGTAAGACGCAGAGAAACTTGGCATTGAATCAAATTTGTAACAACCAGAGGAGAGTGTGACCATGTACGGCCCAGGAGAGTTGAGATTCGTTTTCACTCTGTTGCTGAGAGCGGAAGAGGGACAATGTGTACGAGGTTGTATGTTCAAGGCCTTGACCTCAGTGTATCTGCAGGTCCCATAATTGTGTGGGCTTCTTCAGGTTATTTACAAGCACTGACTACTTTGTTTCTAATATTTTTTTTTTCAGAGAAAATCAAACACGAACATTGCTTCACATGTGTGGAGCCACGCCTCTGTGAAGGAAGTAATTACCACTGCAAATGACCTGGACATGAGATGGAGTTCCTGGAGCACTTGACACAATAATAGAAAAGCTAACTATGGGGAAGGCATTACCTATTTTTGTAAACAGTAGGACAGTCAGAAGTCCCCTGTGATGGGTTTGTGACCTTGCCAGCCATGAGTCTGAAGGAAGTTTGTAGATCAGCCAGGAGCACTGGTGATTCCAAAATAGCAAGACATTCTCCTGTCTAATGGGAAGTAGGAAGGTACAGAGATCTTCGACAACAGCATAAAAGTGTTGTTCAGTAGAGTGGTTACCTGCCTATAATTATGCTGGGAAATTAGTGAAGGAGTAGCTTAGCTAATTCTGTCTCCATCTGTGTGAGATCTGGGAGCTTGGTGGAACCCTGAAGAGAGGTTAGATGAGCTCCAGGCAAATCTACCTGGTACAATGTGAGATGTTACCAGTGTGTGTTTTCAGCAGGGACTCTTAGAGAAACTGATGGAGTGCAGTGTAGGCACTCACCTCACCTCACAGCTGTTTCCACGCAAAATCCATTGACTGGAGATAAATGTGCTTTTCAAAGTGGCTTTGACTAAGCTGTGAAAGTGCTGAGGTGCAGGTTTGTGTAACCTCTGGTGAGTGACGGTAACATCTTAAACTTCACAGCTATTTCCCTTGCGAGCATAGGTTTTTGCTGGGAACTTGAGCAAAAGGAGGGTTGAAATGCATATGATATTATCTTTTCCATGCCTCTCATGTTGGAATGAATTTTGAAAACGCATGTTGTGTTCTTCTTGTTTCTCATCTCCCCTCCAAAGGTTTGCTGGAGGTGTTCTTTCCACTTCAAGGGGTTTCTCCCACTGACAGCAGTGTCACTTTTGCCATTCATATCTATGTGAATTTGGTTATCTTTATTTAGTTTGTCACAAAAAAACCACAACACTTGAGTGAAAGAACAAGTATAAAAGTAGCATGAAGTTCTTACATGCTGAAAACTGGTTATGTTGCCACTGATACTTAGCAGTTTTATTCAGAAATAGTTGCATGTTTCAGAAATCCCCCAGCTCCAGCAGGGGGATTGGACTAGATGATCTTTTGAGGTCCCTTCCAATCCCAAACATACTGTGATACTGTGAAATAGGCTGAGATTTGCTACTCCAGGAGCACAAAGTGACTGTTAAGTGTGTTGAAACAGTTGTAGAGCCTGTGCTAAAATGGCACAGCATGAACCAGTGAATGCCACAGGACTGACTTTATGGTTCCATATCAAACCACTAACCATTAATGACACCTTTGTGTCACCGCCACCTGGTATAAAAGAACAGTCCTAAAGGATTGGTCTACTGCAGCATAATTCATGTTTGGTATTGCCTGAAATTCTGTGGTCTGATAATTGTATGATGGGGATCCTGGTTTCAAGGACTTAAAAAAAACCAGCACAAACAAACAAACAAAATGCATTTTGTTTGGAAACTGGAAATGTCAATAACTTTGCAAAATTCATGTTCTTGTTTCTGTCCTTCTCAAGCAAATATGAGATGTTTGCTCTGTAATGGATTTTTTTCCTGATATATAAGAAAGCAATTCATTCCAAAGTCAGCCACAAAGGGTAGAGCTAGGTATGAACAAAGCAGTTTGAAGGAAAATGAACCCCTACACCAAAAAATATGTTTCAGTGTTCTGACAGCTGTTTGGAAGAGGTGATCTGGCTGGGTTGAAGAATATGAGTTTGGTGACCCAGTCACATATTCAAGCCTGAATACCTGTCAGGACAAAAGTCAGTATGACATACTTTGTTTTGCAACCCAAAATATGATATATGCCCAAATATTCTGGATTTTTTTTTTCCTGCTTCCCTACATACCAGTCAGTTTTTACTTTGTAAACCATGCATTAAGCTTATGATGGAGACCCAAACTGTCCCCTTTCCTGTATTTATTTTGTAACAGAGAAAAAGGCAAGGACAAAAGAGCTGTTTAGTGCTCTCTAAAACATGCAGACAGGATCCAAGTCAAGACTGTTAACGTTGTTGGTGATGCTAAAAAACAACTGTCTGCCTTCGCTCAGAGGTCCAGCACCCACACCAACTTAGATCTCCTATAGATTTGATTTTCAAGGCAAGACGTCTTCAGCATTTTTGATTTGAAATTGCATTCTTAAAGAAAATTGATAGCAGTTTGAAGAGTTGCTCCAGTGCAATGATTTCAAGAAATCTGTATGGTCAATATTTCCAGGTACTCCTTAAAAAAAAAAAAATTGGACAAATTAGTTGAGGATGAGTGCTTGACAGTGTTTCTAGGAAGCCAGTGTGTTTAAGAACTAGTTACATAAGCTGCTTCATGTGAAATTGTTCTAATAAAGTTTTCCTGAGGGTGGCAGTTCAGTTTAGTTCTGCTACTCTGAGTACAGCTTCAGCCACAAATGCACTGTAGATGCACATTTAGGCAGCTGAAGCCAGTCTCCTGGCAGGTATTTTGAATAATGCACCAGAAGAAGCATTAACTTGTGGTGTAGCGTAGATGTCATCGCAAATTATGTTTATCTCCGCCAAAGCACCTGAGCGAGTCCAGGAGGTTAAATTCCAGGCTGGTACCTGGGGAGGGAGCAGTGTGACCTACAAACATGCTCCAGAGTCCTGTCAGACCAGATCCAGATCAAACTTCCTTTCAGAGAGATGCTTTGAGTCAGACCTGTGTGTTTTCCAGTACAGCACTTTCATAAATATAGCAGCATTATGTCCATGACTTTGCTCCTTTTCGGAGCTCATTCCTGCACAACCACAGCAAGCTGAGTGATACTGAGTGTCCTACGGCCACCTCACCATCCTTAAAGCTGTTCTCCAGAGAGGACAATAGTGTGTACCATGTACCTGTGTATGCATATTATGCATAACTATTTGTACAACATGTACTCAAAACCTGACTATTTTTTCCCAATGGGAATACACTCTGTAAATGACAATGATGTTTAAATGGGAATACAGTAAGCTGCATTTTCTAGTCTTTGCCAAGTCTGCTAAATGCCACAGAAGATCCCATTAGAGTAACTGAGAGTTTATATCTTGCAGAATTAGGTCTTTTGTAAGGCTTTCATGACAGAAGGCATTTTATTGCCAGTTCTTTATTAATCCAGAGGCTTTTGTCTGTCTCTGTAGCTAATGTTCTAAAAAGCTTCCTCTATAAAGTTGTATTTTGGAGCACAGTATGATTTTCTTGGAAATCTGCTTTCAGTTTTCTTAGGAAAAAAAAAAAAAAGAACATAAAGGCAACAGCAGTTGAAAACACCACCATTCAGCAGGAATTTAACACTATGTAGCAGTTGACACAGAAGTCAACATCTGAAGATGGAAATAATTGCATTATAGGTGCCTTCGGTGGCTTTCAAGTACCTAAATTTAAGTGTGTGATTAATAACATCTGCAAGGTACTCACGTAGTTCCAAGTCCACAGGCATCTAAGATTTTACTGGAAAAGTTTGCTGGGGACATAAAATCATGCGAGCCACCATATACCCAGAGGCCCTTCCACCTTGACTATGCTGAACACCAAGGTGCCTGTCCCAGAATGATGTCCACAGGAGATCAGCACACACTCAAGCCTGAATTCCCCCAGGATCCGTGCTGGGAGGCACGGACACTCAGTAGTCCTCAGCCCTGTAAAGAAACATCTGGAATTTTCTTCTTAGGAGTCCACTAAGAGACCTTTCATTATCTTGGCAAATGGTTCTGTCTGGAAGGGGACGGAAGCATCTGCAGCAGGTGGGTGCAGGTTGCTCTGCTGGGCCCTGCGTGCTGACCAACTGCATGGCACCTGGTGTGCTGGGAAACATCAGCAAGTGAAATCACCATGTAAAAAACTGCACCTTGGGCTCCTTGGGAAGTCAGTCTATGCTTCTGTGTTGGCAACACTGATGTTGGATGTTTTGCTCAGAGCCCTGAGTGGGATTCCCTAACCTGTTGTAGAAAATGATGCACACCCCGTGTGCTTACACATGTATTGTATTACACTCGAGCAGGCCCAGCCAGCTGGCCCGATAGTGGGGAACTGCTGTAGTGGGACTTCTCAGAATTGTTTTCTTCTCTATAAACACACTTGGTAGTTTATAGAATAATAGAATATCTCAAGTTGGAAGGGACTCATAAGTTTGCAGCACGCATTAGCTTGGTTCCCTCTCAAATACCTTGCACAGTGAGGAGTTCCCAATCGTGCTTGGGACCCCATCCATAGCCGTGCACCCTAGTAAGGGTCCTGACAGCTTTGTTAGTTTCACTGAACACATCTCATCTTAAAAGTATAATAATACGCAGCTCAGAAAACTAAGGGTTAAAAAAGTGGCAATACCACAGTCCTACTGTCATCACAAAGTTTAGGCCTGTACCCAACACGCTCCCCTTACATTTTCAAAACAGCCAAAGACAGCAGGCTTGGCATTTGAAGCTCCAAGACAGACCTTCCCCTCCACCGTCTGCGGCCCCAGTGCTGGCAGGATGTGGCAGTGGGTGACAGCCCCAGGGTGAAACGCGCCCTTGGCTTCTGCAGAAGGGAAAACAAAACCAATGTGCTTTGGCAGAAGCAAGAGGAAGTAAATGGTATAAACAATGCAAAGTACATGATACTGCAAATTTTGTTTTATCTCAATCCAGACTGCTAGTGATCATGCAGGCACATATTTTAAATTGCAATGTTGATAATCTACATTTTAAACAAAAAAAAGAAACGTCACTGTACCTTGCAAGCTGCAGGTGTTGCTGTCAAGTCTTATGACACTCTCTTTTAAATGTAAGAAACAAAACTAATCGTCTTTGCATTATTAGCTATAGTTGGCCAGTTAATGATATCTTGAAGGTAAGGTGCAGACAGTTGGCATTTTATCTATTTTTAATCATTTTTAAAATGGCAGTGCCATCCCTTCACTCCCACTCTGCCTTTCCCACACACACTCAACATTTTATGAGTCATGCTGTGAAAATACCAAGAGGTTGATGTAAAGATGAGGTTTTGGAAAGTTCTTTAGTAAAGAGTGTTCAAGGTGCTTTTTCTCCCTTTCTTCTGTCTGTGAATGGATCATGTTTCCAAGCCACTGTCTACAGTACAAGGGCAAGGTTTTTATTAAAACTAAAATCTGAGGGTATTCTATCATTAAGGTGAGGCCACAAGAGAAATACATCTTTTGCATCAAGTTTCTAAGAATGTTTCTGCATTTTACAGGATCTTTATTTTTGCAAGTGTCCCACCTGGGCAACACCCACCCAGCTCCTCCTCGCTCGGTGGTCTCCTGCACCTGTCACTGCTCTGAGATGTGGCTTTTTGGGTGACTATCCAAAAGGGTGACTATCTCTGCCCTCGCTGGAGAAGGTAAAGTGTGAGTTTGTGTCTCTGTAACAACAGCAGTCCATTTTACAAGTCTGTTTTTTTGGTTTAGTTTTTATCTCTAGGGTAAACATTTAAATTAAACAGAATTACATACCTCCTTGCTCTCCTCCCTCCCCTGAAGCCCAAGCAGCATATGCCTACCTGTTATATTGCAAAATGTCTCTCTCTTTGCATAACGGGTAGACAAGGTAACCTCTTGAGACCTTTTAGCCCACAAATCCTAGAAAAAGCTCTTGTAAAGGCAGCTGATCATGGAGCCCATCCCTGTAGCTTTCAAGATAGCACCAGAGCTTTTTGGTGGAAAGCCTCCAGAGTAAGTATTGTTCCTTTGAATTTGTCCACACATGTTACGTACCACTAACCTGGTCCTGACTGGAACATCTGCTTTACTGATGCAATGGTACAAATGATAATATCGTCTAAACTTATTTAGTAGCTTTTCAATTTTTTTTTTATTTTTTTTTATTTTTGGTCAGAGTTTGTTTCTCACAAATAGAGCAAAAAGTTTTTAAAAAAATCCATATAAGCCATTGTTTTGCACCAGGGGTGGTGATCAGATGAGAGAAGTGGAGAGAGAGAGATGGTGCAAGGCTCTTTCTGGATCCCTGTAAGAAAGACCCAAAACCAAATAGATTAATAAGACAGCCATTTAACAAGATAGAATGAAGTGAGAAACATAGGTGGTGTGATATTCTTATGTCCCTTCAGGTGCTGGGCAACTCACATTTGCGCAGAACCAGGCAGGCCCCATAGATTTTGCTGTGGCTGATCCCTCCAAGAAGAGGTTCCTCCTTTTTGGTCCTTCAAGTTATTCAATAATTTCCTTACATGGTAACAACTCTATTCCTAAAGGATGTTTGCAGGTGGGTGCTGTACTTGCTGGTAGCAAGCGGGAGCTGCCCGCAGGCTCCTCTGTTACGAGGAGGTGGCTGAGTTTGTCCCGTGGCCCAGGGGCCTGTGCAGCACATGGCAGGCTGGAGGCCACGCTGGACGTGTGGCACAGGATGGGCCTGGGACTGCTCAAGTTTGCTGTGGTGTGGGTGACGAACTCCTCGATACACAGCAGTCTCCTGGTCAGGATAACAACACAGATGCTTTTGAATCTTCAGTTTATTCCATCTAACAAGCTGCTGAGCTGCTCCTTGGCTGTCCTCCGAAATGAAGTCATTTAATGTGCCATTGGTAATAGGAAGGAAAATTGGGGAAGTACTTTCTGTTGTTGTTTTCAAGCACAGTAACTGATCTTCCTGAAAACTTGGGTGTTTCACATGTTGGGTTAGAGCTTAAAAATTGTCCCAAGGGGAATTTTTCTAAATGCAAATTTTCTATTACAGAAAGACTATATCATATCACATAGAACTAGGATATTAGTAGGTACCTAACTCTACTGAGTATTGTGTCCTGTTTCTGTGCCTTCCTATTCTTACAAAGATTTGGTCTTCTCTGTTTTTTCAAAGCTGCCGGACACTTTTAATCCTGGCCCATGTTACACTGATCTGCACACTCCTTTTCCACACTGTCGTGTCTAAACTGTGGATTCACTGTTCGTGAAGCAGACTGAGGGAGCTGTGGTTACAGTCAGGGAGCAAGTCTGTAGCAGCTGGCAGGGACGTGACTGAGTTTTATTTTGTAATATTCACTTGCTTTATTCCAAGAGAGATGCTCTCTCCTGCAGTCTCTTGCCTTCGCTCTTTGCAGAAGTTTCATTTCTTTCACAGTGGGGCAAATGAAGTAAGTAGCCTCATTACTTTCCAATCTTCCTTCTTTTTATTATCGCTGTTTTCACCATATGACAAGATCCCTGTGGGAAAAAAATAAAAAAAAAAAAGAAGAAAAAAAGAACATTTAACTAAAGGTTATCTCCCATTGCACATACACAAAGAACTGAATTAAAGCTGCATGGAAGGTGTTATTTATAATTCTAGAGTGTTTAACCTCAGTTTAGAGCGTATTATGTAAGTGCTGTATGTACAAGCATAGATACATATTGATAAGCATTATCTCTGTATTGATAAGCATTTATACATATTAGGTCTCTGTGAGGAAGACAGATAAGCAGGGTCTCACTCTGAATCCATGAATGAGTTTGTCCTGGTAGCACACTCTATCCTTCCCCTTTGGAAGAGCTCATGCTCAGTTATTTTGGCGGGATCTTGGTGGTGCAGATGCAGATGGCAGAAGGACAGCAGCAACCTGAAAAATGCTGGTTTTTGTCCAAGCTTGAATGGAGCTCCATGGAAGGCAGGCAGAGCCCTTGTCACCACTCCCCTCCAGACTTGCAAAGGCTTGCTATGAGGCAGAAGTAGCAAGTGAGCACCTACGAAAAAGGTAGATATCTTTTGCAATAGCAAATATTAATCAAGCTAAATGTGTAACTCCTGACAACCTGCGCATACAAGTCCAGTTTGCTCTCTCATGTCATCTTTACTGCTGAACTAAACCATGGAAACAGGCAAGGGAAGCTTCCTCTTCAGAAGAATGATTTTGGTATATTTAGAAATTGGGTAAACTTAGAAATGTGTTTTATTCTTTTCTCTGTGGATACATAATGGCTTTCAGAAGCAAGTGTAATGTTTAGACACATCCTGTCTGATCCAGTGTCACTAATTACATCTTACTGAGCATTGCCAATTGACAGCTGTTTGTTCCTAGATCCTTTTTAGAGCTTTCCTTTCTTAACATTTCCTATTAGCACAGTATTAGGTCTCAGACAGTGCAGGTCCAGCACAAATAATACGTAAACTGGGTGCGAGCTGTGTTTTCCCTGCAGTTCTCAAGACTGCCTGTGAGCAAGACTAGAGGACAAGATAGTAAAAATTACGATGTTTTCCTGCTCTCTGGCTGATGTTGCTTGTAGGAATTAAGCTGCTGCACTTCCATTATTTTTCTACTTCCATTATATGTAACTTTCACAATTTTATGGATGTCCTTCATCTCTCCATCTTTTTCTGCTCTTCATAGCCTGGCAGTCTAATGGAAGCAAGAAAATTGTCTCTCCAACTTCTTTCTCCTTGCAGAACAAAGCATTTGTTCACTGTGGCTTTGTACTTCACAATGACAATAAAATGATGCACAATTATTACTCAATCAGAAAAGGTGTTTGTGCTCAGTTTGCACAACAGCAGGTGATTATGCCAAGTGCAAACTGCTGTACAATTAGGCCCAGTGTTTCTAAATATACCCAGAGCTAGAAAGGGTGAGTTATACTGGAAATTTTCCAGCAGAAAGTATTTGATCTTGCAGCTTTTACTTTGATGTTTGTTGAATATGTCTCAATCAGAGTTATAGGACTGGGCTCAGCATATTCAAAGAGATTTGAGTGTTTCAAGATCACGTCTTTTTTCCATTTCCAAACCCGATGGTTTCAAATCATCACATTCCACTTTGGCTGAAGTGATTTATGTGTCTTAACAGTGCTGCAAACTGCAGTCTTCTAATTTGGGACTCTCCCCGCAAGGTATTAATGCTCTCTGATGATTTCAAATCACTTTGCACACTGTAAAAAGGGCTTTGTGATTAACACCCTTAAAAACTCCTTTTGTTTGGCAAAGACTTACATTTAAATCCTAGGCATGTAGAAAGACAGGCTGATGCAAACCACAAGATGTATTATTTTGTACATTTGAATGTGAAAGGTATTTCTCAAGCTTTTTGCTCTATCATTTGGCCAAATGCATTAGAGTCTGTAAAATTATTCTGCCTCTTATCTTCATCAAGTTCTAGTAAAAAAGCCAAGAAAACGGGTGGAATTTTTTTTGGCATAAAATGTGAACTCTGCCACTATCATATTATGCTTGCCTAAACTGTACACTGTCTCTATTTCTCACTACCCTTTCTTGCCTCCTTTTTCTTCTCCATGGGCTGTACAGAATCACCTATTCAGCACGAAGGTATTTTTTATACAGACAAGGGCGTGGCTCTGAGACCATACAAAAGATCCAAAGCTGCATTCAGGGATTAGAGTAAAACCACTGGATTTCTCCCTCCTTCTCCCTTTCTATGATCTGGTGAAATGAGGGGACAGAGAGTAAGAGCAGGTGAGGTTGGGTCAGTGGGTGTTGGTGGATTGGTTGAAAGCAGATGGGCCTTCCAGATTTGTTGCCAGTGGATACGAGGTATTTGCACAGTTGGAGCAAGAACAGTCCAGTGTGGAACTTGTCCTGTTTTCTATTTTTTTTTTTTTTTTTTTAATGCAGAACAGGCTGTTCTTTTGCTTTCCAGATAGAAAAAGGCAGAGCTTATTGCCTTCCCTAACCAGCTACAAGCACAAAATCTGTCCCCTCTACTCTCGTGCACCTTGCACTACATTCATTCATGCTGGGTCTGTCTGGAGATGGACTCCTCCAGCCAAGTTCAAATCCTTGTCTCTTTTGCTCAACCACACTTTCTTTTCCCCATACAGCTGGAGTCCTCGCTTGTAAAGTAACCTCAGAACTAGAGCGAGATCTAATTGCTGCTGCTGGGCCAGTGACTTCAGCCTCTGAACCCTTCTTTCCTTTTCTCCTAGCATTCAAATTCAGTGTCCTCCTCGAGACTAGTCTCTTGAATTTGGATCAGCAAAATTTTGCCACTGAGCTAGTAATGGCCACAGAGCTCTCTGGAATATAAGTGCCAAAACTTGTGTGTTTGCCTTATCCCATCAAAATGGGACTAAATTTTGCTGTCAGCAGATCACTGCCACATCACTAGAGTCCCTCTGACTCAAGGGTATAATGGGAGGGCAATATCAGCTGTATACAATACTTGTGGTGCAAAGAGCAAAGGTTTTTTTGATGAAAAGATCCATTCCTGAATCTATGGCTGGGGGATTTCAGCACCAACCCCAAGAGCAAACAAGATGAACCACGTAGTTCTTCTGTAGCACAGAGAATTACTGATGTGTTAGTAAGATAAATCAACTGGCAGCTCCCCCAGAGAATTAGTTTTGGCCAAGTATCTTGTTTTCTCTGCTAAGTTTGATGTTGTTTTTTCAAAAAAATTTATTTATTTATTGTTTATTTATTTCTTTCTTCTATTGTGAGAGGAAAGGGCTGCAAGCTGAACAGTACTTATGTACTTATTGCAAGACAGGCAGTCTCATGGGCCTGCAAGCAGTGAGTCTATAGGAGAACCTGAGGTATATGTCGAGGATTAAGATTGCGGGGTGTCAATAAAACCCTGGCAGATGTATTGTTAACCCCCTCTTCCCCCCCCACTTCCCCCTTTTTTGCCCCTCCCTCTCCCCCCTTCCCACTCAGAACAGGTGATCGGGAGGGAAAGAAGGACAGAGAGAAGAGAGTTGGAAAAATTAACAATGTTTTACTAATGCTACTAATAAGAATAGAGAAAATAATACAAAACATACAAAACCAATCTTGGAAGTCTCAGCAACTGCAGAGCCGGCAACCAAAGTCCTGGATTAGACTCCGCAGCCAACCGGAGCTGGATTCAGTCTCTCACTAGGCTTCAGTTTGCAGGGACGACTAGCAAGGTCCTCTCCTAATGTCGGCCATAAGCAGAAGGGAAAAAGCAAAGACAAAAGGGCCGAGATCCTCGTGATCTCCCACTTTTATATGAAGTATTCACATGAATGGAATGTTATACACAGTTGGTCAGTTTCTTGGTCACCGGTTTCTCGTTGCCCCTCTCGCGAGATGTCCATCCGTGCTTATCAATAAGTTTGCATTCCATTGCTAGGTTTACCAAAACATGTGTCTGGTTCTCCAGGAAAATGCAGTTAATATGAAGGCTTTAGCTGACAGGCAAAATTCACTGAAAGAGAAATCACTGAAAGAGAAACTTGTTTTTAACAAAACCAGGACAGGTATAACAACAGGAGTAAGAAGTTTGCATTGGTCTGCCTTTGAAAAGGACGGTCAGCTACGGGCATCATCTACCATGATGCCTCTGCATTTGTTTTTTAATGAGAAGCTTTTAATCTGCACCTGTGTTTGTTTGCACACATATGAAATGTTGAAAATTAAATGGAAATGAAACATTAGCTGGCTTTCAAAGCTTGTCAGCTATTTTTTGTGCCTGTTATTTTGCTACTATAGAAGCAACCAGAAGCCTATAGAACTACCGCATGGGGGTCCTTGAGAACCGAGTTTCTCTCAACGAAGAACAAGTTACAAGAAGCCAAAAGTAAGAAGTACAATGTACTCCTGGGAAAGAGCAGGGTCTGGCTGCCCCAGACAGTCCGTGGGACATCAGGACAGGCTGGCTGCTGCCTCCCCCTGTCCAGAGGAGCTGGCTCAGGTCTGACTCCACAGGAGATCCACTTTGTTGCCTGAGCGAAGCCGGACGACAGCTAGCACACCGGAGAGTGTGGATACCTGTTTCCCGGTCCTGGCACTGGCCCCAGATCTTTCTGCAACAGCTTGATGAGTCATTTTTCCTATGTGTAAGATGAGGGTGCAAGTATTTACTTACTTGGCAAGGTGCAAGGTGATTAATCGATCTTTGTTTTTGCAGTCTGATGTACAGAGTGCAATTAGTTGCAATGCATGCACGCATGCCCCCAGGCTGGCTGTCTTTGGGCTGCTCTTGGTGGCATGAGCACGAGCCCCGGCAGAACCAGCTGCTTCCAACTCTTCCTGAACCAGCGAGGAATGTGCCTGGGTTTCCCCTTCCTCAGTCCTACACAAAGGTGGTTGTTTGCCTTTTATCTGAAGGCTTAGTGGAAGATGTGGGTGTTTTGAAATCACCTTGTTAGCCATTCCCCATGTTGTGGGCTGGCCCTGTGCAGGGCAGTGAAGATCCAGTGGACATGAGCAGGCAGCTGGAGGTGGCAAATGGCATGACACATTGCCCAGCCATATCACGCTTGTCCTTCAGTGAGGGCAGTGCCTCTCAGGAAGACAAATTTAAATCTAATTGTAACAATGTTCTTTGAATATAATGAAACATAATACAAAAAGATTCTGATGACAGCAATATAAATCAGCACAGCAGTTAATGAGAAAACCCTACAAGCCA